>NW_028227293.1:442500-500000 GCF_978045245.1 Mus caroli | reverse complement strand
TTTTGTTTGTTTGTTTGTTTGTTTGTTTGTTTTGTTTTGTTTTGTTTTTTGAGACAGGGTTTCTCTGTATAGTCCTGGCTGATCCTGGAACTCACTCTGTAGACCAGGCTGGACTCGAACTCAGAAATCCAACCACCTCTGCCTCCTGATTGCTGGAATTAAAGGCGTGCGCCACCACGCCCGGCAACCGTGCACTTTTTAACATGCACAATTCAAATGACTTGGGAAAAAAAAAAAAAGACTAAAAAAACAAAAAAATCAGGTCATTCTTGGATTCTTGAATATGTATATATATATTTAGATTTTTAGAGTTTTTTTTAAAGGCTTTTGTTGGTTTTTTAGAACAACGTTTTGAGAACTTTGGCTTTAAGGTTTTTAGTATATGTTTAGTGATTTTTTTTCTTTGTTTATTAAGAATTTTAGGATTTTTTCTTGATTTTCAGTTCTGATTAGGGTTTAGTTCATTTTTTAAATGATTTACTGTTTTATTTGACTGTGTGTGTGTGTGTGTGTGTGTGTGTGTGTGTTTGTGTGTGTGTGTGTACTTGAGTATTTTTTAAAAATTAAAGGGTTATATTTTGGGGGTTTAAGGGTTTTAGTGTTACGAGGCAGTGGTAATCCATGCCTTAAATCTAAGACTTGGTAGGCAGAGGCAGGTGTATTCCTGAGTTGTAGGCCATCCTGGTCTACAGAGTGATTTCAGGGACTACCACTGTACACACATAGATTCCCAGTCTTCAAAAACACACAAAAAGAAAGGAAGAAAAGAAAGAAAGGAAGAAAGAAAGAAAGAAAGAAAGAAAGAAAGAAAGAAAGAAAGAAAGAAAGAAAGAAAGAAAAGATGATGACTCTTTGGGCATATCAGGCTTTCTATGTATTGTTTTTTCTTTTTATTAATTCTTATTTTTTAGAATTTAACGTTTTTTTAAAGGGTATTTAGGCCTTTTTGATAATTGTTTTAGAGTTTTTTTGCATTTCAGGGTTTTAGTGTATGTTTATGGTTTTAGTTTTGGAGTGTTTTAGAGTTTTATTTTTGGTTTTCAGTACTTTAGTGTATTTTTAGTGTATTTTTTTTTTTTTTTTAGAATTTTATGGTGTTTTAGGATTTTGGGGATTTTAATCAAAAATTTTTAAGGTTTATCTTTTATTTGGATTTATTTATTTATTTATTTATTTTTCGAGTATTTCACTATTATTATTTTTTGAAATGTTTTATAGTTAGAGTTATAGGATTGCCAGGCATTGGTTTTCCATGCATTAAATCTCAGCACTTGGGAGCAGAGTTAGTTGGATTTTTGATTTCGAGGTCAGCATGGTCTACAGATGGCAGTCCAGGACAACCAGAGACACACAGAGAAACCCAATCTCCAAAAACAAAACAAAACAAAACAAAACAAAGCAAACAAACAAAAAACAAAAAAAAAACCAAAATAAAACAAAAAGACTTATAATTTCATACTGTGTCCTTGTTTTATTATTATTATTATTACTATTATTATTTATAATTTTAGTGTTTTTGTTAAGGCTTTTGTAGGGTTTTTATTAGACAGTTTTGTTTTGTTTTGTTTTGGTTTTTTGTTTTGGTTTTCAGTATTTTAGTAAACTTTTAGTGTTTTTTTTTTTTTTTTAATGATATTAGGGTATTTTTGGATTTGTGGTGTTTTATTAAGTGTTTTTTACGGTGTTATCTTTGTTTTTCAGGTTTTTTTCTGTGAGTTTTTGAGTTTTCTTATCTTTTCTTTTCCTTTTAAATTTTTAAGTTTTATTTGGTGAGTTTAAGAGTTTCAGGGTTGCAGGGCGTGGTGGCACATGCCTTTAATCCCACCACTAGGGAGGCACAAGCAGGAGGATTTCTGAGTTCGATGCCACCCTGGTCCACAAAGTGAGTTCCAGGACAGCCAATGCTACACAGAGAAACCCTGTCTCGAAACAAAACAAAACAAACAAAAAAACCAACCAAACAAACAAACAAAAAAAGTGTTTCAGGAATGCCAGGCTGTGGTGGCCCATGCCTTATATCCCAGCATTTGAGAGGAATAAGTGTTGGATTTCTTAGTTCGAGGCCAGCATGCTCTAGAGAGGCATGCTCAGTATTGGCAGGGATACAAAGAGAAATCCATTGTGCAAAAAAGTCAAAAAGAAAGAAAGAAAGAAAGAAAGAAAGAAAGAAAGAAAGAAAGAAAGAAAGAAAGAAAGAAAGGAAGGAAGGAAGGAAAGAAGGAAAGAAGGAAGGAAGGAAGGAATGAAGTAAAGGAAGGAAGGAGGAAAAAAATTACTTTATGCATATATTGGGCTTCCTTATATTTTTTCCTTTATTTTTCCTGTTTTTTTTTTCCTTTTTTTTTTTTCCTTTTTTTTTTCTTTTTTTCGTTTATAGGGTTTTGTGTATGGTTAGTTTTTTAAAAAACATTTTAGGGAGACTTTTTTTTTTTTGCTTTAGGTTTATATTTTATGGTTTTACTATTTGTGTGTGTATGTATCTGTGTTTGTGTCTGTGTGTGTTTCTGTGTGTGTGTCTGTGTGTGTCTGTGTGTGTGTATCTGTGTGTTCCTGAATAGTTTTCAAAAAAATTAAAGGTCTTATTTTGTGAATTGAGAATTTTAGGGTTGCCTACTGTCTGGAGTGATCCATGCCTTTTATCTCAACATTTTAGAGAGTCTTTGATTTCTGAGTTCATGGTCGGGCTTAAAGAAAGAAAGAAAGATGGAAAGAAAGTTGGAAAGAAAGAAAGAATGAAATACTGTAAGTAGGAAATTTACTGTATGAAAAAGTTTGTTTCTTTTTTTTTAATGAATACTAGGGTTTTTAAAGAGTTTTTAGAAGAGAGTTGTATAGTTTTTTTTTTTTTTTTTGGAGGTTAATACTTTAAAATGTTTTTGGATTATTTTTTTTGGCTTTACTGTTATTTATTAGGGTTTTATTACTTGTGTGTGTGTATATGTGTGTTTGTGTGTGTGTGTTCTTGAATATTTTTCAAAAAAAGTAAAATTTATTTTGTAAAAAATTCAAAAAAAAACTCTAAAAATCTAAGAGAGAGAGAGAGAGTGAAAGAGAGAAAATTAGAAAGAAAGAAAGAAAGAAAGAAAGAAAAAAAGAAAGAAAAAAAGAAAGAAAAAATTACAGAAAAGAAAGAGTGAAATAAAAGAATGGAAGGAAGAAAAAACAAAGAAAGAGACAAAGTAAGGAAGGAATGAAAAAGAGAAAGGAAGGAGGGAAGGAAGGAAGGAAAGAAAGAAACAAAGGGAGAAAGAAAGGAAGGAAGAAAGAAAAAAGAAATAATGAGAAAAAAGTATGGAAGGAAGAAAAAGAGAAAGGAAGGAAAGAAGGAAGGAAGGAAAGAAAGAGAGAAAGAAAAAAGAAAGAAAGAAAGAAAGAAAGAAAGGAAAGAAGGAAGGAAGGAAGAAAGATAGAAAGAAAGGGAAGAAGAAAGGGAAGGAAGAAAGAAAGGGAAGAAAAAAACGGAAGGAAGATAGAAAGAAAGAAAGAAAGAAAGAAAGAAAGAAAGAAAGAAAGAAAGAAAGAAAGAAAGAAGAAAAGAAGGAATGAAGTAAAGGAAGGAAGGAGGAAACAAATTACTTTATGAGGAAACAAATTACTTTATGCATATATTGGGCTTCCTTGTATTTTTTTTCCTTTTTTTTCCGTTTTTTTTTTTGTTGTTGTTTTTTTGTTTTGTTTTGTTTTGTTTTCGTTTAAAGGGTTTTGTGTATGGTTAGTTTTTAAAAAAACTTTTTAGGGAGACTTTTTTTTTTGCTTTAGATTTATATTTCATGGTTTTACTATTTGTGTGTGTATGTATCTGTGTTTGTGTCTGTGTGTGTGTGTGTGTGTGTGTATCTGTGTGTTCCTGAATAGTTTTCAAAAAATTTAAAGGTCTTATTTTGTGGATTGAGAATTTTAGGGTTGCCTACTGTCTGGAGTGATCCATGCCTTTTATCTCAACATTTTAGAGAAAGAGTCTTGGATTTCTGAGTTCATGGTCGGGCTTAAAGAAAGAAAGAAAGATGGAAAGAAAGAAAGAATGAAATACTGTAAGTAGGAAATTTACTGTATGAAAAAGTTTGTTTCTTTTTTTTAATGAATACTAGGGTTTTTAAAGTGTTTTTAGAAGAGAGTTGTATAGTTTTTTTTGGAGGTTAATACTCTAAAAAGTTTTTGGATTATTTTTTTGGCTTTACTGTTATTTATTAGGGTTTTATTACTTGTGTGTGTGTATATGTGTGTTTGTGTAAGTGTGTTCTTGAATATTTTTCAAAAAAAGTAAAATTTATTTTGTAAAAAATTCAAAAAAACTCTAAAAATCTAAGAGAGAGAGAGAGAGAGAGAGAGAGAAAGTTAGAAAGAAAGAAAAAAAAAAGAAAGAAAGAAAGAAAGAAAGAAAGAAAGAAAGAAAGAAAGAAAGAAAGAAAGAAAGAAAAGCTCGGGGGGAGCGGGGAGGGAAGACATTCAGGGTCATTCTTGGATTCTTGAATGTGTATATATATATTTGGAACTATAGAGGGTTTTTTTTTTTTTTCTGCTTTTCTTGGGGTTTTAGAACAACGTTTTGGAAATCTTTGTCTTTAAGTTTTTTAGTATCTGTTTCGTGTTTTTTTTTTTTTTCCTTTGTTTATTAAGAATTTTAGGTTTTTTTCTTGATTTTTGGTTCTTATTAGGGTTTAGTTCATGTTTTTAATGTTTTAATGTTTTATGATTTTATGTGTGTGTCTGTGTGTGTGTGTTCTTGAATATTTAAAAAATAAAATAAAATTTATTTTGTAGTTAAGAATTTTAGTGTTGCCAGTCTGTGGTGACCCATGCCTTTTATCCCAGCATTTTAGAGGCAGAGGTCTTGGATTTCTGAATTCATGGTCAGGCTCTTCTACAGTGTGAGTTCCAGGACAGCCAAAGATACAAAGAGAACCCCTGTCTAAAAAACTTAAAAAAAAAAAAAAAAAAAAAAAAAAACCTAAAAGAGAGAGAGAGAGTGAGAAAGAGAGAGAGAGAGAGAGAGAGAGAGAGAGAGAGAGAGAGAGAGAGAGAGAGAGAGAGAGAGAGAGAGAGGGAGAGAGAGAGAGAGAAAGTTAGAAAGAAAGAAAAAATTACAGAAAAGAAAGAAAGAAAAAAGAAAGGGTAGGAAGAAAGATAGAAAGGAAGAAAGGATGGAAGGAAGACTCTAAGTAAAAAACTTATTGTATGGAAACTTTTGCGTTCTTTTTTATTATGTTTTTTATAATATTAGGTTTTTTATTTTTTAAGTGTTCTTACAAGACTGTTGTACAGTTTTTGTTTTTGTTTATGATTGTTGGATTTTAGTGTATGTTTAGTTTTTTAAAATATTTTAGAGAGTTTTTTTGGGGGCCTTTATGGATATATTTTAGGGTTTTACTTGTGTGTGCTCTTGAACATTTTTCAAAAAAAAATAAGTTTTTATTTTGAGGTTTAAGGATTTTAAGTTTGCCTGACAGTGGTGATCCATATCTTTTATATGACACTGGTTGTCCTAGGTTAGAGAATAGTGTCTTTTGGATCATTTGTCCCTGTCCTAAGAGACAGCTCTGGATTTCTTGTAATTCCACTGTTGGGGAAACTGTGTATCAAAACATAGAGTCTCCTATATTGGTAATTGGAGTAGGCAATTTTGTTATACTTGAAAAGTGTATGTGGTAAATAAAGCTGGGTTCCAATAACTCCTTGGCCTAACTGACTCAGACAAATACAGTAGATAACAGAATAAGCAAGCTGGGCCCACAAAGCAAGAGCAGGTCATTCCTAGCAAGTAGTGGCTATGTATTCTTTCCATAGAAGGTAAAAAAAAAAAAAATCTATTGAACCCAGTAATTGTGTTTTTCTTTTCTAACTTTTGAGAGGCCTCAGCAAACCTTAAAACTTTCTGAGCTTCCTCAATCTTGGAAGTTTTGTTTGCTTCTGAGTTGTAGGATCCTCCATCCTTATAGGAAAAATATGTGTGAGAATTTTGCTTTCTATAAAAACCCAGTAATGTTATATTAGTATGGGTTTTTTTTGGTTTTGCTTTGTTTTCTTTTAATCTCATGTGTGTCCCCTACTGCACATGGTTTATGTTTGAAATTCTAGTGATTCTTGAGAGAGTATTAATAAAAGAGCTCCTGAGAGGACCTGGGGCAGCTGCTGCTCCTTCTGCATCTGCTTTTATTGTCATTTGATTAAATGAACAATGTTCTAGCCAATGGAGCATGGTTGTGGGTTTATTAGGGTCTAAGGCCACTGATAGACATACATTGTTGAAAGGAGAAAAAAAAGTGCATAGTTGAGCGCACAAGGAGGGAGTTATTTTAATTTAAAAAATGTTAATGCTAATTAAAAAATAGTTGGATAGGGGCTAGGTATTTGGCTAACTGGGTAATTTACTTGCACTAACAGTAAATTCTAATATGCCAGCACTTGTCTGTAACCGAGCCCTGGAGGAGTAGAGAGAGATAGATGCCATGGCTTGCTGACATACCTGTGTAGCAGAAATGTTCAGCTCCAGGTTCAACGATAACAACTATCTCAAAATAAGATGGACAGCAGTAGAGGAAGTTACTCTTATCTTTCCAGTTTATCTGGAATGATTAATTCATTTAAGAAAGTTTAGAAAAACAGTATAATTGATTTGTAAAAATGTTTAAACATTGAATAATTTATAAAACAAATATTTCAATTCTTTCTATCTATAAATGTATATTTGACATTATGGGGAATGAAGATTAACAGCTTAAGAATGAATCTAAATACATTGAATAGGCCACTGACACAGTGTGTGCATAATTGTGAGTTTTAATTATGATATATTTTCAATTATTATAACAGTATGTTGGATAATATGTATCTTGAATGTGTCTGAATAAATAAAATACTGATCCAAAATAAAAGAATGAATTTAAAAACCAAATTTCTATATGTTTGCTGAACATCGAAATAGAAGACATCCTTGATCATTTATGTTTGAAGACCCATGTGAAGTATCCTTAATGATTAGGTAAGTTTAGGTGTAATTTATCTGAAGGCCAAACCAAATGAAATGATGTTTTGATGCTTTTATTAGAATACAAAAATCCATGTCTCAAACAAAAATTTATAGATTTTGTCAGTTGCATTTAATGTGTTAGTGTTATGAACTATAACATGGCAAAGGAATACCTTTGGTGGGCTTATGCAAGTGTTGCCCTTGAGAAATTACACCATGCAACAGACCTGCTATGAAGGGATATATTGGGAGATGGTAGAGAAGTGAGGAACTGGGAGAGGTACAAAGGCATACAGACAAAAGCAAAATCATTAGGTCAGAAAAAAAGTTTAGCAGAGAATAGATAGAGGGGAAGCTGGAAACAAAGAGAGAGCCAGAGAGCTACAGAAACAAGAAAAATGGGCATAGAGAGGCTGGGCCTGGAACAGAGAGAGGGGGCTAATCAGTTCTTTTATTCTGTCCCACAGTAAGTAGTTTAGTTTGTTTCAAGAAAGAAATATAATTTCTTTCAATGAATTTTGTAAGTAATCAGAAAATATTTTCATCTCTCAGAGCTGGTGGTGTTGAAAGACTCCAAAACTCCCAAAGGGAGGCACTCACTTAAGCCTCGGGGCAGCCGCGCACCCAAGAAGACACTGAGACCGAACTTAAGATGTATAGAGGGCAAGATTTTATATAGCAACAGCAAGCAAATACATATACCAGAGCTCTGGGGTCGAAACTCATGCAGCCAGTGAGGTGCAGAGGAGAATCGACAATTTGCCCAGATTTGTCACAGGCTTTTATAGGAGAAGGGTAAGGGGGAACAGGGCAGGGAAAGTACAAATGGGAAAGTGCGTCATTAAAAAGTTCTGCCAAAGGTTATTCTCAGGGACTTTCCAAGAGACTTTTCGTAACCAGGGGGCTTTGCCAAGGGGCTTTACATAACCAAGGGGTCGTGTCCTATATTTTGGCAATGTACTTGATCTATTGGAACATTCTGGGTAGTACCAAGAGGCCCCTATCTCAAAAATGTTCTTGGCATAGTCTTCAGTTAGGAGGGGTAGGACTAGGTTTGTTCCAGGAGACCCTTATCTAAAAATGTTCCTGGAACAGTTTCCAATTGGGAGGGGGTAACTTGGGGTAAAAAGTTCAGGAGTGCTCCGGGAACAGTCTCTGGATGGGAGGGGTAAGAGGACCCTGAACTGAAGAGTTCATGGAGAGTTCAGCTTTCTTTCTTTCAGTGTTAATTTTATAGTTTTTATAAGTTTTTTTTGTTGTTGTTTTTGTTGTTGTTGTTTTGTTTTGTTTTTTGTTTTTTTGTTTTTTGTTTTTTTTTTGGTGGGACTAATTTCTTAAGAACAATATAAGCCAGGTATGTTGTTACATACCTGTAATAACACCTACATGCAATGCTGAGATCACCTTGACCCTAAATATTCTAGACCTCCCTGGACAATACACAACATACTAAGTGCCTATCTCAAAAATGAAATAAATCAATCCAATTTACCTTCTATATTTGTATCTTGTACCTTTGGAAACTAATAAGATAATGAATCAAAAACAAATTTCAATTATCTGTATGAATAAAAACAATAAGAAATGTTAAGAAGTTTAAAAAAAAAAACACGACAGTGATGGGGAGGGAGGAACCTGGTTGGGAAAGGGGACAAGAAGGTGAAGAAAGGAACATGATCAGGTATTGGGGTGTTGAACAGGACTGAAGCACTGAGGACAAGCAAAAAGAATGTAAACAGGCAACTTTGTCAGATAGGAGGTGAAAAAACCCTCTAGAATATATCAGAGACCTGGGAGGTGAGAGACCCTAAGGACCTGGAGGAGGGACCTAAGAGGAAATGCCCTACAAGGGGGAGAGGGAACTTGTAGAGTCCTCCTCCAGTGGAGGTACAGGACATCAAGTTGAAAGATGGGATTATCATCCCAAAGTTAAAAGCTCTAACACAGAATTGTTTCTGTCTGAAAGAACTGTAGGGAAAAAAAATGGACAAAAGCCTAAAGAAAAGGAGATCTAGTGAATGGACCAAATTGAAATCCAGCTCAAGGAGAGGCATCAAGGCCTGACACTATTACTTATGCTATCATATGCTCACAAAAAATGAGCTTATCATGACTGCCCTCTGAAAGACCAAACCAACAGGCGAAAGAGTCAGATGCTGAAATTTATATGCAACCAATGGACAGAAGCTGTGGATGAATTGGGGAAAAAAGCTGGAAGAATCTGAGGAAGAGGGCTACCCAGTAGTAGGATCAACAGTCTCAGATTTCCCAGGATCATTCAGACACTGAGCCAGCACCTAGGCATCATATACCAGGTGATATGAAGCCCACAATAAATATACAGCATAGGACTGCTGGGTCTGGACTCAGTCAGATAAGGTACATCCAATCCTCAAGGGTCTTGAGGCCCCAGGGAGCAGGGAGGTCTGGTGGGGTAGAGGCAGGATGGTGGGGACATACCTTTGGAGATGGGAAGTGGGGGCTTGGGGGATTGGGGGTATGGGGGCATATGGGAAGGGGGTATGGGATTTGTAACAGTCAGAGGGTGGACTAGGGGGCGATAAAGTCTGGACTTAGAAGAAAGATTAAAGAATAAATTATAAATAACTCACTACAATAGTGTGGGGAAGTTTGGTCCAACGGGCTATTTTCCATTCTCATATTCTTTTAGATTTTATTTGGAAGTAAATATAAATATGCTCTTATAATTAAACAAGAAAATGATTAGAGATGTTAAAAAATAAAGGAGTTGTATTTTGACTCTAAAGGTATACCTCCTAGTTAACTTTGTAATCACATCATTGAGATTTAACTTCCTTCAGAGAAGCATCAGAATAACAAGGATTAAAGAACCTTTCAAACTCTGTTTTATAGGAGACAAAAAAGTTAGCATTTTTTTTTATTTGGTTACAAATGTACAAGCAAGTGAAAAATGTGCATGCTTCATTAGTCTGAAGATTGGAAATTAGAAAAGTACTTCAGAGTATTCTCCATGATGTCTCTTAAACACAGACATTTTTTCTCCGTTCACCATCTGTATCAAAAAGCATATCTTAGTTGTTGGTCCCCAAGTTCATCAAACCCTAAAACAGAAAAGAACTTCATTAAATAAACTCCCAAGAATACAAATATGAAAGATTCTGTGAAAATGATTTATAGGGTAAGGGTTAGGTAGGGTTGGGATTAGGGTTAGTGTAAGGGTTAGGATTAGGATTAGGGTTACTTTCAATGCTTGTTGTTCTTTTTGATAATTGTTCTACAAAGGTAACATTACTATAACATTACTAAAACATTACTATAACAATTCTGTTTATTTTTGGTGTTACTGCCATGCAGCATGAATGCTAAGCTAACAATCAAGTAGTTATGTATCTCCAATACTAAAATATTTACATGAGCAAAAATAATTCCATATGAAACATAAAAGGAATAATCTTCCAACTGACTTACATTTTTGACAACGATTATGTCTAAATATACTTATATTTTTAAAATAACACGAAATAAAATTATGCTACCAATTGTGGGGTAAGAAAACTTTTTTTTTAATGAAAAAGAATTTTCCATAATGCACAGAATGACCTTAGCCTCCCAAATACTTATATTTATAGGCATGCACCATGCAAACATGGACTTGGAAATATACTAGTCTGGAAAGCTTAATTCTAGCTAGCGTTAATGCTTTTACCATATAATGTCATCATTTTGCTAAATAGCATAAGCAATCCTAGGAGGTAGTTCACTACATCATCTCCGTATCTACCTCCCCCCCCACACACACACATGTGTATGTGCCATGTCTTCTACCTTCTCTTCCATTCTTAAGGATGACATATACTTGTTTTTTACTAAGTCCAAGGTTTTCCTTTGTCTCAACTATTGTCAAAAGTTACAGCAATTGTAACTTTGATTTTACATTTATGACTCTAGCTGGCCGGCAATGTAATGCCAATAGAACTAAGTTTTATAAAGTTTGATTTAGAATGATCACAAGGTCATGAATACTCATGATCAATAAAGATACACTGCCTCAAAATAAAGTATAAAAATATGTCTGAGGACAAATTTTAGTTGCTGATTGGTTTTCTCTAGGTTCCAATCTCAAGTAACACAGGGAAGTAGTAACATAAAGTTCTCTTTGTATTCTTTATGTTGGCACACAACCATGGTAATTTTCATTTAAAAAAAATATTAAGACAAGCCCTTTACACCTTTTCTCCTTGGGCTACTACATACCTATTTTGTCCTTTATTCACTGTGATCAGTTTTGTACCTCACATTTCCACTCAAATCATCTTTATTAAGTAAATTGACCTCCAAATTGTTAAGTTTATCTTTAAAAAAAAATGCACCTGCATACATATGGAGACAAAGGGTTAATATTGGGTGTCTTCTTTGGTTGCACGCTACTCTTTCGGAGACAGAATCTCACTGAACCTAGAATTTATCCATTACACTACACCTGGTTGCTATGAAGATCTGGGAATCTTCTTATCTCTGAATTAAATCTGAGTTTGGTCTTTGTAAAATGCTCACCAACACACCAACTTTTTGTTGTTGTTGTTGTTGTTGTGTTGGTGGTGTTTTTTTTTAGTTTTGCTAGTTTGTTGTGGTTTTTGGTGATGGTTGTGGTGGTGGTGGTGTTGGTGGTGGTGGTGGTGGTGTGTGCATGCATGCTGATCAGGGAATATAAGCTCGGGTCTCCATGCCTACACAGGAGAAAAATTACCAACTAAACCATCTTCCAGCCCTGAAAATCAATCTTATTTGGCCCATATGCAGAATATGACACAGTTAGTGTTCTTTTCTTCCTCAAAATTTTCCTTCACTCATGGTAGTTTTCTTTCTACCAATTGCTCTCTTCCATTAATGGCTCCCACTCACCAGCTGCCTCGTGCAGAGTTACAAATATTGAAGTACTCTGAGGGGCTGTCTTTAGACTCCTCATTTACATGGATGATCACTCATCCTTGAAATTTCATCCCGAGTTCAATGTTTAAAAATTGCCTTCAATTGGAGTATTTATTTATTTATTTATTTATTTATTTATTTATTTATTTATTTATTTATTTATTTTGTCTTTAGTTCCCATCTCTTTCCTGGACTGACTCATAATGGTACCTTCATCAATGCCTTCGGAGTCAAGAATTGTATTACTGTTCTTTTCCAATTGAATACTTTCCAAACTATTAACCAATCAAGTAAAAAATAAAATGAGTTAATAAGATCATCGTTGTCTCAGATCTTACTTGGAAACCATGTGATGACTGCAGTGATTGGTACAGTAATGGAGAGATGATATAAAATGTTTTGGTGATATTCTTCCAAAGGAATATTCTGCCAGGACTGTTGAGAAAGGTTGTTTCCATCCAGTGTTGTTACTAAATTTGTACTAATTTTAAGATTGTAAGAACGTATTTGCCAATTTGAGTTGGTTTTCTAATATTAACAACAGAGTCCAGATGACACCAGTAAATAAGCTTTCTCTCTCCTTTCAGCTCTGGTGTATTGTGCTTCATTTTGTAGACACTGGTAATCCTATTTCATCTTTCTGCAAATGTCTGCCTCTTGAAAATTTATGATCTGGTCTACCATAAAACGCCTAGTGTTTTTCATTGATATAGTATGTGATCAGTGGTTTACATCTCAGTAGGACTACAACAGAGCCAAGGATAGATAGATAGTGAAACTTAATTTAGTTTCATGTGCCCAAATCAAGGCTTGTTTCTCCATTCCTACTTGATACTTAGTTATACTAGGTTAAATATAAAGTTAGTTATGGTACCAACCGCTGATTTTCTTTTTCTTCACTGAATTTCTATACATCCATATCAGACTTCTGAAATGTAGTTATATACTGATCACATAATTTTTTATTGATGTTCTTCCTGTAAAGCACAGTAATGAAAGCAGTCACATTTCATACCAATATGAAAAAGAACACTCAAAACAAATTAAATTGATCATTTCATATTATAAAGAGAAAAATAGCAGTATAAAATTATCTAATGGAAAATCATTATAGATTTTTCCCATAACATATTATGAGAGAAGTATTCTTTTATATTTTAGCTTTTCAAAATTAAATTAGTTTATGTGTTTATATATAAATATAAATATATATATAAATAAAAATAAATATAAATGTAAAAATATGAATATGAATACGAATATAACTATAAATATAACTATGAATATAATGATAAATAAAAATGAATATAAATATAAATAATATATATGAGAAATAATTATATTTCAAAGTGTTTTTTCATTATTTCCTACCAAATATAAGGTCTAATTTATTTTTCATATATTGCCTCAGTTAAAACTTAGTGTAAAATATAAGTCAATTAAAATATAGAAAATGCCCACATATGTAACTGTAGTTGTTGTTTTTCCATATTGTTAAGCATAATAATCCATAAATTACATTTCTAAGACTATGTGCAGGACTTCTGTATTTCCACAATGAATGTAAATTAAATTTAAAATCTCATTAACAGTTACTTAAAGAAGAAAATAAAATTTTCACAGATTTCTAAGAATTTGATTTAGTTTCCTTGAAGGCATTAAGTTATAGGGTTAACTGTTTAGACAAAATCAAAGCCACATATTTTTACTAAAGGATCAGACGTGATATATTTTTTTAAACTTCAGCCATATATAATTTTTCAAATGATACACATGTGGTCCTACAAATCTAACAACTCTACCTCTTTCGATTTTTCTTTTTGCAAAGCCTTTCTAATTTCTGGTTGCTGCCATTGAAAGAATCTTTCATATACATTTCCATCCATTTTTTTCTTTATGTGAAGCTTCTTATAAATGTCACCTATATTAAAAATTAAGGGTCATTTTGAAGAAACTTTAGGTGATTCCATGTATTCATAAAAATAGATATAGATAATAGATAAAATCCATTCAATAATGCCAAGAAAACTTAAAATTAAATGAAAGATATCACCAACATGCTTCATACTTTAGAATACTTTAGGATTTTGTATGTTCAGATGAAGGATATTCAACCAGTAAAGTCTACAGAAATGTTCCACAACACAGAAAAAAAAAAAAAAGACACTCTATGTATTTTAGACAAGAAATATCTAATCTTATCTGAATTTTAATTTCTGTAAGTAAAATAATTTTAAGCTTCAAGAACAGTTTCCAAAGAACAAATGGACGAAACAAAGGATCAAAGGTGGGCTTTAATTCTTCATAGGGAAACACTTTTAATACAGGCTAATTCTTTTCTAAATCTACAAAAGATGATGCAACTGAAAGAACAAACTTGACTGTGGAATTGTTAGACTCATTATTTAAAATATTCAATTTCAAATAAGATGGCAGCCAGGCATATTGGTTCCATTTTAATCCTAGTACTCTGGAGGCAAAAGCAGGCAGATCTTTGTGAGTTCCAGGTTAACCTGGTCGACATAGTGAGTTCCAGGACAGCCTGAGCTACAAAATGAGACCCTGTCACAATCCTAGCACCTACATGATGTGCACAAATATCTCCAACTCCAGTTCCAGAGGATGTGATGCCCTGTTCTAAATTCTGCATGCACCATAAAAACCAATGAGAGTACTGGAAAGATAATTCAGCAGTTAAGAACACTGGATCCCTTCCAGAGATCTGAGATTGGATTCCCTGCACCCACAAGGTGGCTCACAGCATATAACTTCAGATCCAGGGGATTCAATGGTTTCATAAAGACTCCACAGGTACCAGACACACATGTTGTACACATACACACGTGAAAGTAAAACAACCATATCTATAAAATAAAATGTAAAAAAAAGTAATAAGGGTTACTTTAAAGAATTCAGTTTTCCACTGTGCCATATAAAGAAAGAAGCACAGAGGCGTCCTAGAAAAGGAACTGACTAAATATAAAATTAAAACTGGGTTAATGAAAATATGTTTCATGTACAGAATTTTGTATACATATCACTTAGGTTTAAGTACATGGAACTCTAAAAGTGTTTACATCAATTTTTTCCTCTTAAAATCCCTTCAAAGAAGTTATGAAGATGCCTCAATACTTGAGAGCCTACTGTGAAAAGAGGAATTTCACAAATTAGAATCTAGTACCCATCTACAAAACCAACCATGGATGGTTGTTTCTACAAGAACAGCACTGTGGTTGACAGAGTGAGAATTGCTAGGTCTTGCTGGATGCTTGTCTACCTGCATGTTTGGTGAAAGTCCTGTCTTAAGGAAATAAGATAAAAAGTAATAGAGCATCACCCAACATCCTCCTCTGCCCTCCACATGTGTATATATGTACCACAGACAAAAACATACAAAATATAAAAATTAAGTTTCATTAATGTCATACCAAAGCACCATTTTCATTTTCTATATCACAGAAAAAATTATTCCACGATGCTAAATCAAAAATATTTGCAAGAGTCTGTGTCATGAGTAGACCTTGGGATCTGAATCTGCACCTAATCCCACAAGAGCCAGAGGAAACTCAACTTCCAGGTGCTCTACCACTCGCAGGATCATAGGAAAGGCCACCACATCAGGAGTAACTGAGTCCCAAAAGATCTAGGGACAGAGGAAATCCTGCCGGGTCAGTGGCCTGGATTTCTTCCTGACTGAACCTGTACATAGGGCAGACCTGAGGTCCTGGCTCAGAAACCACTCTTAAGACATCCAGAGGGAGTCCCACTCCAAGGTACTCTGAAGTGCCCAAGATCACATGATCACAAAGGAAGCTTGACTCTCAAGAGATGTGAAAACACACCCAGGAACACTGGAGTTCTGAACGAAGATCACAGCTGAGGACTCAGCATCTTTTGCAGCACCCTGTGTAACTAGGACCACAACAAGATCCAGGGCAACAAAAACAACCTTCCAGGCAGAGGCACGGGTTCCTTGTGGCTTGCATCTCTGTCCAGAGAAAACCTCGGGATCTGGCACCCCACCAAACCTTGCAACACACAGAGAAAGCTTAACTCCCAGGAGCTCTGACACAGCAGGATCTCAGGAGATTTTTCACACCAGGATTTCAGGATTCAAGAGGCAACTCGCGGCCAGCACCTGGGCACTTAGGCATGGAATCTGCAGACACCACCAAGGTCCCCACAGGACTCTCCACAGAATCTTAGAACCTCTGGTGAATTGAACACAACTTCTGCTCCAATCCAATCTCGAAGGACCTGAGACAGCATTAAGAAGGGAAGCAGAAAACCCGGCCTGACCAGAGTCACAAATCCCTTCCAGTTGGCACTAGCACTGGGGCAACAATGGCTCTGAGTCTACGGACACCCCCAAGGTCCCCAGAGAACTTTCCTTGGGATCTTAGGCCCTCTGGTGAGTGGAACACAACATCTGCTAGGAGGCAGATTTGAACACCACATATCTGGGCACCTTCCCTGCAAGAGGAGAGCTTGCCTGCAGAGAGTACTCTGACGACTAAAACTCAGGAGAGAGCTAGACACCCAGGTTTTCTGATAGAGGCTAACATAATAACCTGAGGAACAAGCTCTAACCAGAGACAGCAATAACAACTCACTCCAGAGATTACCAGATCGAAAAGGCAAACATAAGAATTTTTTAACAGAAACCAAGACCACTCACCATCATCAGCACGCAGTACACCCACCCCACCCAATCCTGGGCACCCCAACAAACCCAAAAAGATAGACCGGGATTTAAAAGCATATCTCATGATGATGGTAGAGGACATCAAGTAGGACTTTATTAACTCACTTAAAGATATATAGAAGAACACTGCTAAACAGGTTGAAGACCAAAAAAAAAAAAAAAATCCCTTAAAAATTTGCAGGAAAACACGACCAAACAGGTGATGGAATAAATAACATCATTCAAGACATTAAAAGAGAAGTAGACACAATTAAAAAAAAAACCCAAAGTGAGGCAACACTGAAGATAGAAACCCTAGGAAAGAAATCTGGAACCATAGACTCGAGCATCAGCAACGTAATACAAGAGATGGAAGAGAGAATCTCAGGTGCAGAAGATTCCATAGAGAACATTGGCACAACAATCAAAGAAAATACAAAATGCAAAAAGATCCTAACTCAAAACATCCAGGAAATCCAGGACACAATGAGAAGACAAAAACTATGGATAATAGGAGTAGATGAGAATGAAGATTTTCAACTTAAAGGGCCAGCAAATATCTTCAACAAAATTATAGAAGATAACTTACCAAACCTAAAGAAAGACATGCCCATGAACATACAAGAAGCCTACAGAACTACAAATAGACTGGACCAGAAAAGAAAATCCTCTTGACACATAATAATCAAAACAAAAAATAAAGAGATAATATTAAAAGCAGTAAGGGAAAAAGGTCAAGTAACATATAAAGGCAGGCTTATCAGAATAACACCAGACTTTTCACCAGAGACTATGAAAGCCAGACGATCCTGGACAGATGTTATACAGACACAAAGAGAACACAAATGCCAGCCTAGGATACTATAACCAGCCAAACACTCAATTACCATGGATGGAGAAACCAAAGTATTCCATGACAAAACTAAATTCACACATTATCTTTCCACCAGTCCAGCCCTTAAAAGGGTAATAACAGGAAAAAACAAAACTAACAAACAAACAAAACAAAACAATACAAGAACAGAAACCACTCCCTAGAAAAAGCAACAAAGTAATTCTTCAACTAACCAAAAAGAAGGCAGACACAAGAACAGAATGCCAACTCTAACAACAAAAATAATAGGAAGCAACAATTACTTTTCCTTAATGTCTCTTAATATCACTGGACTCAATTCCCCAATAAAGAGACATAGACTAACAGACTGGCTATAAAAACAGGACACAATATTTTGCTGTTTAGAGGAAACCCATCTCAGGGAAAAAGACAAACACTACCTCAGAGTGAAAGTCTGGAAAACAATTTTCAAGCAAATGGTCTGAAGAAACAAGTTGGAGTAACCATTCTAATATCGAATAAAATCAACTTCCAACCCAAAGTTATCATAAATGACAAGGTGGGACACTTCATACTCATCAAAGGTAAAATTCTCCTAGAGGAACCCTCAATTCTGAATATCTATGCTCAAATACAAGGGCAGTCAAATTCATTAAATAAACATTAGTAAAGCTCAAAGCACACATTGCATAGTGTGAGACTTCAACACACTTTCATCAATAGACAGATTGTGGAAACAGAAATTAAACAGGGACACAATGAAACTTACAGAAGTTATGAAACAAGTAAACTTAACAGATATCTACAGAAGATTGTATCCTAAAACAGAAGGATCTACCTTCTTCTCAGCACCTCATGGTATCTTCTCCAAAACTAACCATATTATTTGTCACAAAACAGTATTCAACAGATACAAAAATATTGCAATTGCCCCATTGCATTCTATCAGACCACCATGGACTATGGATGATCTTCAATAACAACATTAATAAAGGAAAGCCAACATTCATGTGGAAACTGAACAACATTCTCTCAATGATACCTTGGTCAAGGAAGGAATAGAGAAAGAAATACAAGACTTTTTAGAGTTTATTGAAAATGAAGCCACAACATACCCAAACTTCTGGGACACAATGAAAGCATATCTAAGAGGGAAACTCATAGCTCTGAGTGCCTCAAAATAAAACTAGAGAGGGCACACACTAGTAGTTTACAACACACCTAAAAGTTCCAGGACAAAAGGAAGCAAATTCACCCAAGAGGAGCAGAAGGCAGGAAATAATTGAACTCAGGGGTGAAATCAACCAAGTGGAAACAAGAACTATTCAAAGAATCAATCAAACGAGGATCTGGTTCTTTGAGAAAATCAACAAGATAGATAAACACTTAGCCAGACTCACTAGAGGGGACATGGACAGCATCCTAATTAACAAAATCAGAAATGAAAAGGGAGACATAACAACAGATCCTTAAGAAATCCAAAACTCCATCAGATCCTTCTACAAAAGGTTATACTCTGGAAAACATGGACAAAATGGACACATTTCTAGACAGATAGCAGGTACCAAAGTTAAACCAGAATCAAGTTAATGATCTAAACAATCCCATATCCCCTAAAGGAATAGAAGCAGTCATTATTAGTCTCTCAACCAAAAATAGCCCAGGACCAGATGGGTTTTGTGGAGAGTTCTATCAGACCTTTAAAGATGATCTAATTCCAGTTCTTCACTAACAATTCCACAAAATAGAAGCAGAATGTACTCTACCCAACTCAATCTGTGAAGCCACAATTACTTTGATACCTGAACCACAGAAAGATCTAACAAAGATGGATTACTTAAGACCAATTTCTCTTATGAATATCGATGCAAAAATATTCAATAAAATTCTTGCTAACTGATTCCAAGAACACATTAAAATAATCATCCATCATGACCCAGTAGGTTTAATTTCAGGGATGCAGGGATGGTTTAATATATGTAAATCCATCAATGTAATCCATTATATAAACAAATTCAAAGACAAAAACCACAGGATCATCTGCTTAGATGCGGAGAAAGCATTGACAAAATCCAACACCGATTCATGTTAATAGTCTTGGAAAGATTAGGAATTCAAGGCCCAAACCGAAACATGATAAAAGCAATCTACAGAAAACCAGTAGCCAACGTCAAAATAAATGGTGAAAAGCTGGAAGCAAACCCACTAAAATCAGAGACTAGACAAGGCTGCCCACTTTCTTCCGTCCTATTCAATATTGTACTTGACATCTTAGCCAGAGCAGTTCGACAACAAAAGGAAATCAAGGGGACACAAATTGGCAAGGAAGAAGTCAAAATATCTATTTTTGCAGAGGGTATGATGGTATATATAAGTGACCCTAAAAATTATACCAGACAACTCCTAAACATGATAAAAAGCTTCGGTGAAGTAGCTGGATATAAAATTAACTCAAACAAGTCAATGGCCTTTCTCTACACAAAGAATAAACAGGCTGAGAAAGGAATTAGGTAACAACACCCTTCTCAATAGTCACAAATAATAAAAAATACCTTGGCGTGACTCTAACTTCTGGGATCAAATTAAATGGAGAGAAACTTGATGCAATCCCACTAAAATAAGACAAGACAGGACTAGACAAGGATTCTCATCTCTCCCTACTTGTTCACTATAGTACTAGAAGTTCTACCCAGAGCAAATAGACAACAAGAGAGATCAAAGGAATAAAAAATTGGAAAGGAAGAAGTCAAAATATCACTATTAGCAGATGATAAAATAGTATATTTAAGTGACCCAAAAATTCCACCAGAGAACCTGTAAAACTTAAAAACAACTTCATCTGCGTGGCTAGATATACAATTAACTGAAACAAATCAGTAGCTTTCCTCTACTCAAAGGATAAACAGGCTGAAAAGAAATTATGGAAACAACACCCTTCAAAAGTCACAAATTATAATACCTTGGTGTGACTCAAACCAAGCAAGTGAAAGATCTCCATGACAAGAACTTCAATTCTCTGAAGGAAGAAATTACAAATCTCAGAAGATGGAAAGATCTCCCATGCTTCATAGATTGGTGACCTGATTAATTTAGTAAAAGTGGATGTCTTGCCAAAAGCAGTCTACAAATTCCATGCACTCTCCATCAAAATTCAAATTCAATTCTTCATAGCGATAGAAACAGCAATATGCAAAATCATTCGGAATATCAAAACCCCAGAATATCGAAAAACAGTTCTCAACAATAAAAGAAATTCAGGGGGAGTCATCCGTGACCTCAATCTGTATTATACAAAAATAGTGATTAAAAAAAAAAAGTGTATGGCAATGGTACAGAGACAATGGCTTTATGAAATTCACAGGCAAATGAATGGATCTAAATTATATCATCCTATATGAGGTAACAAAACCCCAAAGTAAAAAACATGGTATGCACTCACTGATAATTGGGTATTAGCCAAAAAGTTCAGAATACCCAAAATGTAATTCACAGTCCACATGAAGCTCAAGTAGAAGGAACACAAAAGTGAGGGTGTTTCGGGCCTTAGAATGGGGAACAAAATACTACTGGGAGGAAATATTGAGAGAAAGTTCAGGGCACAGACTGAAGGAATGACCACACAGAATCTGCACAACCTGTGGAACCATCTCATATACAGACCCAGTACAGACAACAGACCCAGTCACCATTGTAAATACCAACAAGTACTTGCTGACAGTAGCCTAATAAGGCTGACTCCTGAGAGGCTCTGCCAGAGCTTGGTAGGAACAGAGACTGAATCTCACAGCCAGCAATCAGAGTGATCATGGAGTTCCCAGTGGAAGAGTTAGAGGAAGGACTGAAGGAGCTGAAGGGGTTTGCAACCTTATAGGAAGAATATCAATAAGAACCAAACAGACGATCCAGGGTCTGCCCAACATATGGATCCATCCCATATACAGACAGCAGACACATTCACTATTGTCGATACCATTTGCTTGCTGACAGGAGCTGAATATGACTGTCTTCAAAGAGGCACTGCCAGAGCTTGGCAAGAACAGAGGGTGATGGTCACAGCCTGATCATGGGGTCCCCAGTGGAGGGGATGAGGAAGGACTGAAGGAGCTGAAGGGGTTTGCAACCTTACAGGAAGAACATCAATATGAAACAAGTAACCCCCCAGAGCACCCAGGGACTAAGCCACCAAACAAAGATGGGGACCCATGATTCCAGCTACATATATATTAGAGGATGGCATTGTCAGACATCAGTGAGAGAAGAGGTCCTTGGCCCTGTGATCCTGTGAAGGCTGTATGCCCCAGTGCAGGCAACTGCCACAGTAGAATTGTGGGAGTGGGTGGTTGGAAGAACATGCTCATAGAAGCACAGGGAGGGTCGAATGGAATAGAAACTTTCTGGGGTGAAATCAGGAAAAGGCTAATATTTGAAATGTAAATAAACACAGACACACACAGACACAAACACACACACACACACACACAAACAAACAAAATGATGGCTTTAACTGTGACTTCAAGTAGGTTTATATGTAATCTCAGGATGATATAAATTTTGGTACCCTTCCTGCTAAGTTTTTGATAAATTAGAGTAAATGTCTCTGCATCTCAGTCTCCAAATGAAATCATGGTTGCTTTTATCACAACCAAGCTCCTCAATCTTTTTCATCACAATACAAACCTAAAGCAGATCTAAAATATAAAGTTCTTCCTGGTTGGACAAATATTTTACTGCTACAGCAAGAAGTACTGGTTTCAAACTTCAACAATGAAAAAAAAAAAAAGGATAAAAAAAATTAAATATAAAAAAATAAAATATACATGTTTCCTCAGGTCCAGGTACATTTGTAAGGATGAGGACTTTAGGTTCAAGGCCAGTCCAAGCTGCAATTGAGGATTCAGACAATCCTGAGATATAGAGTTACAGCTTACTTCCCTAAACCAAAACAACATATAAATAAAGACTGTCTGGCCTAAATTATGTCTGAAGTCCCAGTACTTCTGAGGCTGAGAGCAGCCCCTGTATTTTGAGGCATTTTGGAGACTATATATAGAAATTTCAGCAATCTGGCATTTTAACAACAGGTAGAAGAAAATGAAGACAGGTCTTTAGTTTATTTATAATGAATTCCTCTTTGGCAGAAGCAGCAAACAGAATGTTTTAGTCTGTTGGTGCCACTAACTGACATCCAGTTTACTCACACCTCACATCTCCAGGCCCCAAGAAGACTTTCAGGGTCTGCAATACCCTGGCATTCCTGCTTTCTGCTAGGAGCTATTCTGTGCAAACTCCTGCCCTTAGTGAAGTTCTCTGTTTTTCTCAGCAGATGCCGATGGGAAAGTCAATTGTGAACTTGGAAGCAGTACCTTCCTGAGTCCAGTGAGAGTCACCTCCTCGCCTTACTCCTGAAATAACTTGTCCACCCATCCACCTTCATCCCAACACAGACCTCCAGCTCAAACAGGATTAACCATCTTTCAACAGACAATTGACTACCTCCACTGAGACTTCTCCCTACCATGCTTCCTCACGCACATTTCTTCCTCAAGAACTGGGCTTCATGACCACTACAAAGCATACTGGGTAACAGGGTTTGGATAGCAGGAAAGCAATCTCAGCAAAGCCCCTTGCTGATTGGCCGTGTTTTCACATGTGTACTAAGGGCGAGTTAGGCTCTATCACTCATCTGTCATCCAAGCAGCAAAAGGGAGGTAGTATTTTAGCTGCTACTAATACCCAGAGGCTTTCCATTTTCCAAGTTTGCAATACTAACTTGAAAGTTAAAATAAATGAACCCCTAAAAAGACTCTCCTACTTTTTTTTTTCAGATGAAGGGCTTCTTGATTGTAATTTAAATTGTTTTATTTTTTATGTAATGTGTTTTTGCGTGTTTGTATTTATACAACCTGCATGTATGTTGTTCATAGAAACTAGAAGAGAATTCCAAAACCCCTGGATATAGAATTAAAAATGGTTGTGAGCCTTTATGTGGGTTCTAGGAACTAAAACTTGGTTCTGTCCAAGAACAACAAGTGCTCTTAATTTCTAAGCCATCTTTCCATCCCTGTCCTTTGCATGTTTTAAGGTGTGCTGGATCATGTCTCTGGATAGATTTTCATTTTTACTATACAAGAGAGATCATAAAATTATGACACTTTCTTAATATTATCTATTTCAAGAAAGAGAAAAAACACCATAATTTTACTGGATTGTGTAAATCTTAAGAGTTTTGGCAAAAAAATGATGTGTATATATTTCAGTATGAGTGTGCACAAGAAGGCCACAAATAGACATCTACTGCATTCTAATCATATTCCAACTTACTTTTATTTTATTTTTTTTTATCCAAGACAGGGTTTCTCTGTATAGCCTTGGTTGTCCTGGAACTCACCCTGTATACCAAGCTGGCCTCAAACTCAGAAATCTCCCTACCTCTGCCTCCCAATTGCTGGAATTAAGGCATGTGACATCACTAGCTGACCAAACTTAAAACTTGAGACATGGTCTCTCAGAATCTGCAGCTCACCAATGCCACTAGCCTTGCTAGCCAGCAAGGTGTCTCCACCTACTCAATACTGGGTTGCCGCCTGCATTTTTTTAAGTGGATTCTATGTCCCCACCTTAACTCCATATACTTTCAAGGCAAGCATTTTACCAAAACAGCTTGTAGCCACTCTCTTCCTTTTTTTTCTCTCTCTCTCTAATCATGCCTAAGTTTAGTCTCCTAAAATGCTTAATGCTGGTTTTGCTCGTTTCCTTACAACAACAAATTGGGTTTCTTGCTCACTTTACAATCTGAAGTTGATTTGGAAAACTGCACAAACTAACATTTCATTTGAGAGGCTTATTGCAGAGTTTTGTTTGTTTGGTAGTTTTTTTGTTAATTTGGTGGGTTGGTTGGGTTTTGTTTGGTTTTTGTTTTTTTCTTTTTTTGTTTTGCCCACTGAAGATGAAACTCATAACTTTTACATGGTATTTTACCACTGAGCTACACCTTCAGCTAATCATTCATTCTGAATGTTGGTTGAGAAGTCATCTCATATGGGTTTTAAAGAGAACTACAATTACTGTGAAATCTAAAATTATCCCCTATGGTATAGGGGTTATAGAGATCTGATTCCCTCTTCTGACCTCTTCAAAATCCAGGCAAAAACCTCCAAAAACACATACCTCCAGATTTATCCAACATACTGTCTAGTTCACCTCTGTTAAGAAAGGAATATAAAAATTAATGTAAGAAATATCGTGAACTGGTAGGACATTTTTCTTCCCCACAGAAAACTTTAAACAGAACCTTCTTTTAATTATTTATAATAAATATATGTTTGGTTCGGAACAAATGACATATACATATAAAATACATGGTGGACTACCAAAGTGAACTTGTATGATTTACTTTTTACAATTCATACATTTACACCCCACAGTAGATTATTCATACCTCTACGACTCTTGCTGAGACCCTTCTTTTTCCCAGATGCCCCCCCTCTTATTCTTTTGATGTTTTTCCTTTTCTTTTTGTGTATATCTGGGAAGATCTCATGCAAGTGGTCCTACTTTATGAGTTGCTACGTGTTTGTGATCACAATGTCTCAAGGACCTCAATCTGGGCTTGAACACAACATATAGCAGTGTCTGACTTTGAATTGTTCATCTTCCTGAATCTACTTCTCCAGTGAAGGGATCACAAACACTACTTATGAAGTACTCTATTGAACTCTATTGAAATACTCTATTGAAAATTTTACCCCATATCTCCATCCTTTTTTACGTGAGTCGATATATTCTCATCTTTGTCAAATGCTGGGCTCTTTCTAACTGTATTGACAAGAGAAAATAGAAACATTTGAATGGATGCTATATAAGTAATAGTTAATAAAGTACTAAAGATTTGAATTTCTCTCAAGAAACTGCCCATGTGAGTTTTTGAAAGAGATTTTAGAAAGGAAATAATTACATCGATGAAATCCAGGACACAAAGAGATGACGAAACTTAAGGATAATAGGTATCGATGAAAAGTAATTTTTCCAAACTATAGGGACAGTGAGTATATTCAACAAAATTATAGAAGAAAATTTCCCTAACTTAAAAAAAGAGTTTCCCGTGAATATACAAGAAGCCTACAAAACTCCAAATAGTTTAGACCAGAAGAGAAATTCCAGCCATCATATAATAATCCAAACATCAAATGCAAAAAAAAAAAAAAAAAAAAAAAAAGGAAAAGAAAAAAAGAACAGAAAGAAAGAAAGAATATTAAAAGCAATATGGGAAATTTCAAGTAACTTATAAAGGAAGACTTATCAGAACTATACCTAACTTAATCTCTGAGACTATGAAAGCCATAAGATCCTGGGCATATATCATACAGAAATGCCAGCCAAGGCTATAATATACAGCAAAAATATCTTACCATAGTTTGAGAAAAGAAGGTATTCCATGAGTAGTGCCACAAGCCTCTCCGGTCAGAAAAGCGCTGGTGTAGCTAGGGCGCAGGGTCGGCTGACACTCGCCAGCTACCCACAACACCCGCCACAGGATCTTAAGACTTCTGGTGAGTGGAACACAGCTTCTGCTCCAATCCAATTGTGCGCAGGACCTGAGACTGCATTAGTTAGGAAGCAGAAAACCGGCCTGAGTAGGACCACAGGCCTCTTCCGGCCAGAACAGCACCAGGGTAGCTAGAGCGCAGGGTCGGCTGACACCCGCCAGCTACCCACGACCCCCACCACAGGAATTTGAGACTGCTGGTGAGTGGAACACAGCTTCTGCTCCAATCTTTAAACAGTGACAACGACAACAACTAACCCCAGAGATTACCAGATGGTGAAAGGTAAACTTAATAATCTTACTAACAGAAACCAAGACCACTCACCATCATCAGAACCCAGCACTCCCACTTCGCCCTTTCCAGGGCACCCCAAAACACTGGAAAAGCTAGACACGGATCTAAAAGCATATCTCATGATGATGGTAGAGGACTTCAAGAAGGACTATAATAACACACTTAAAGAAATGCAAAGGAACACTGGTAAACAGGTAGAAGACAGTAAAGAGGAAGCACAAAAATCCCTTAAAGAATTGCAGGAGAACACTGCTAAAGAGTTACAAATCCTTAAAGAAAAACAGGATAACATAATCAAACGGGTAGAAGTCCTTACAGAAAAACAGGAAAACACATCCAAAAAGATGATGGAATTGAACAAAACCATACTAGACCTAAAAAGGTAAGTAGACACAATAAAGAAAACCCAAAATGAGGCAACACTGGAGATAGAAACCCTAGGAAAGAAATCTGGAACCATAGATATGAGCATCAGCAACAGAATACAAGAGATGGAAGTGAGAATCTCAGGTGCAGAAGATTCCATAGAGAACATTGGCACAACAATCAAGGAAAATGTAAAATGCAAAAAGATCCTAACTCAAAACATCCAGGAAATACAGGACACAATGAGAAGACCAAACCTACGGATAATAGGAGTGGATGAGAATGAAGTTTTTCAACTCAAAGGACCAGCAAACATCTTCAACAAAATTATAGAAGAAAACTTCCCAAATCTAAAGAAAGAGATGCCCATGAACATACAAGAAGCCTACAGAACTCCAAATAGACTGGACCAGAAAAGAAATACCTCCCGACACATAATAATCAGAACAACAAATGCTCTAGATAAAGACAGAATACTAAAAGCAGTAAGAGAAAAAGGCCAAGTAACCTATAAAGGCAAGCCTATCAGAATTACACCAGATTTCTCACCAGAGACTATGAAAGCCAGAAGATCCTGGACAGATGTTATACAGACACTAAAAGAACAAAAACTCCAGCCCAGGCTACTATACCCAGCCAAACTCTCAATTAACATAGATGGAGAAAGCAAAGTATTCCACGACAAAACCAAATTCACACATTATCTCTCCACGAATCCAGCCGTTCAAAGGATAATAACAGAAAAAAAAAAAACCAATACAAGGACAGGAACCACGCCCTAGAAACAACAAGAAGGGCATCCCTCAACAAACCTAAAAGAAGACAACCACAAGAACAGAATGCCAACTTTAACAACAAAAATAACAGGAAACAACAATTACTTTTCCTTAATATCTCTTAATATCAATGGACTCAACTCCCCGATAAAAAGACATAGACTAACAAACTGGTTACACAAACAAGACCCAACATTTTGATGCTTACAGGAAACTCATCTCAGAGAAAAAGTTAAACACTACCTCAGAATGAAAGGCTGGAAAACAATTTTCCAAGCAAATAGTATGAATAAACAAGCTGGAGTAGCCATTCTAATATCTGATAAGATTGACTTCCAACCCAAAGTCATTAAAAAAGACAGGGAGGGACACTTCATACTCATCAATGGTAAATTCCTCCAAGAGGAACTATCAATCCTGAATATCTATGCTCCAAATACAAAGGCAGCCACATTCATTAAAGAAACTTTAGTAAATCTCAAAGCACACATTGCACCTCATACAATAATAGTGGGAGACTTCAACACACCACTTTCACCAATGGACAGATCATGGAAACAGAAACTAAACAGGGACAAGTGAAACTAACAGAAATTATGAATCAAATGGATCTGGCAGATATCTACAGAACATTCTATCCTAAAACAAAAGGATATACCTTCTTTTCAGCACCTCATGGTACCTTCTCCAAAATTGACCACATAATTGGTCACAAAACAGGCCTCAACAGATACAAAAATATTGAAATTGTCCCATGCATCCTATCAGATCACCATGGACTAAGGCTGATCTTCAATAACAAAATAAATAATAGAAAGCCAACCTTCATGTGGAAACTGAAAAACACTCTTCTCAATGATAACTTGGTCAAGGAAGGAATAAAGAAAGAAATTAAGGACTTTTTAAGAGTTCAATGAAAATGAAGCCACTACATACCCAAACTTATGGGACGCAATGAAAGCATTTCTAAGAAGAAAACTCATAGCTCTGAGTGCCAACAAAAGGAAACTAGAGAGAGCACACATTAGCAGCTTGACAACATACCTAAAAGCACTAGAACAAAAGGAAGCAAATTCACCCAAGAGGAGTAGACGGCAGGAAATAATCAAACTCAGAGGTGAAATCAACCAAGTGGAAAGAAGAAGAATTATTCAAAAAATCAACCAATCAAGGAGCTGGTTCTTTGAGAAAAACAACAAGATAGATAAACCCTTAGCCAGACTCACTAGAGGGCACAGGGAAAGCATCCTAATTAACAAAATCAGAAATGAAAAAGGAGACATAACAACAGATCCTGAAGACATCCAAAAAACCATCAGATCCTTCTACCAAAGGCTATAATCAACAAAACTGGAGAACCTGGATGAAATGGAGAAGTTCCTAGACAGATACCAGGTACCAAAGTTGAATCAAGATCAGGTTAATGATCTAAACAGCCCTATATCCCCCAGAGAAATAGAAGCAGTCATTAATAGTCTTCCAACTAAAAAAAGCCCAGGACCAGATGGGTTTAGTGCAGAGTTCTATCAGACCTTCAAAGAAGTTCTAATCCCAGTTCTTCACAAACTATTCCACAAAATAGAAACAGAAGGTACTCTACCCAACTCATTCTATGAAGCCACAATTACTCTGATACCTAAACCACCCAACAAATATAGAAAACTTCAGACCAATATCCCTTATGAATATTGATGCAAAAATCCTCAATAAAGTTCTTGCTAACTGAATCCAAGAACACATCAAAACAATCATCCATCCTGACCAAGTAGGTTTCATCCAAGGGATGCAGGGATGGTTCAATATACGGAAATCCATCAATGTAACCCAGTATATAAACAAACTCAAAGACAAAAACCACATGGTCATCTCCTTTGATGCGGAAAAAGCATTTGACAAGATCCAACACCCATTCATGATAAAAGTCTTGGAAAGATCAGGAATTCAAGGCCCATACCTAAACATGATAAAAGCAATCTACAGCAAACCAGTAGCCAACATCAAAGTAAATGTTGAGAAGCTTGAAGCAATCCCTCTAAAATCAGTGACTAGACAAGGCTGTCCACTTTCTCCATACCTATTCATCATTGTACTTGAAGTCCTAGCCAGAGCAATTCGACAACAAAAGGAGATCAAAGGGATCCAAATTGGAAAAGATGAAGTCAAAATATCACTTTTTTCAGATGATATGAAAGTATATATAAGTGATCCTAATAATTCCACCAGAAAACTTCTAAGCCTGATAAACAGCTTCGGTGAAGTAGCTGGATATAAAATTAACTCAAACAAATCAATGGCCTTTCTCTACAAAAAGAATAAACAGGCTGAGAAAGAAATTAGGGAAACAACACCCTTCTCAATAGTCACAAATAATATAAAATATCTTGGCGTGACTCTAACTAAGGAAGTGAAAGATCTGTATAATAAAAACTTCAAGTCTCTGAAGAAAGAAATTATAGAAGATCTCAGAAGATGGAAAGATCTCCCATGCTCTTGGATTGGCAGAATCAACATTGTAAAAATGGCTATCTTGCCAAAAGCAATCTACAGATTCAATGCAATCCCCATCAAAATTCCAAATCAATTCTTCAACGAATTAGAAAGTGCAATCTACAAATTCATCTGGAATAACAAAAAACCTAGAATAGCAAAAACTCTTCTCAAGGATAAAAGAACCTCAGGTACAATCACCATGCCGGACCTAAAGCTTTACTAAAGAGCAATTGTGATAAAAACTGCATGGTACTGGTATAGTGACAGACAAATAGACCAATGGAATAGAATTGAAGACCCAGAAATGAACCCACACACCTACGGTCACTTGATCTTCGACAAGAGAGCTAAAAACATCCAGTGGAAGATAGACAGCATTTTCAACAAATGGTGCTGGCACAACTGGTTGTTAACATGTAGAAGAATGCGAATCCATCCATTCCTATCTCCTTGTACTAAGGTCAAGTCTAAGTAGATCAAGGAACCTCACATAAAACCAGAGACACTGAAACTTATAGAGGAGAAAGTGGGGAAAAGGCTTGAAGATATGGGCACAGGGGAAAAATTCTTGAATAGAACAGTAATGGCTTGTGCTGTAAGATCGAGAATTGAAAAGTGGGACCTCATGAAACTGCAAAGCTTCTGCAAGGCTAAAGACACCATCAATAAGACAAAAAAACCACCAACAGATTGGGAAAGGATCTTCACCAATCCTAAATCAGATAAGGGACTAATATCCAATATATATAAAGAACTCAAGAAGGTGGACTCCAGAAAGTCAAATAACCCCATTAAAAAATGGGGCTCAGAACTGAACAAAGAATTCTCACCTGAGGAATACCGAATGGCAGAGAAGCACCTGAAAAAATGTTCATCATCCTTAATCATCAGGGAAATGCAATTCAAAACAACCCTGAGATTCCACCTCACACCAGTCAGAATGGCTAAGATCAAAAATTCAGGTGACAGCAGATGCTGGCGAGGATGTGGAGAAAGAGGAACACTCCTCCATTGTTGGATTGCAAGCTTGTACAACCACTCTGGAAATCAGTCTGATGGTTCCTCAGAAAATTGGACATAGTACTACCAGAGGATCCAGCAATACCTCTCCTTGGCATATATCCAGAAGATGTCCCAACCGGTAAAAAGGACACATGCTCCACTATGTTCATAGCAGCCCTATTTATAATAGCCAGAAGCTGGAAAGAACCCAGATGTCCCTCAACAGAGGAATGGATACAGAAATTATGGTACATTTACACAATGGAGTACTACTCAGCTATTAAAAAGAATGAATTTATGAAATTCCTAGCCAAATGGATGGACCTGGAGGGCATCATTTTGAGTGAAGTAACACAATCACAAAAGAACTCACACAATATGTATTCACTGATAAGTGGATATTAGCCCAAAACTTAGGATACCCAAGATATAAGATACAATTTACTAAATGCATGAAACTCAAGAAGAATGAAGACCAGAGTGTGGACACTGTGCCCCTTCTTAGAATTGGGAACAGAACACCCAGGGAAGGAGTTACAAAGACAAAGTTCGTAGCTGTGATGAAATTTTGGACCATTTAGAGACTGCCGTATCCAGGGATCCTTCCCATAAGCAGCTTCTAAACGCTGATACCATTGCATACACTAGCAAGATTTTGCTGAAAGGACCCAAATATAGCTGTCTCTTGTGAGACGATGCCGGGACCTAGCAAACACAGGAGTGGATGTTCACAGTCAGCTATTGGATGTATCACAGGGCTCCCAAATGGAGAAGCTAGAGAAAGTACCCAAGGAGCTAAAGGGATCTGCAACCCTATTGTCGGAACAACATGATGTACTAACCAGAACCCCGGAGCTCTTGTCTCTAGCTGCATATGTATCCAAAGATGGCCTAGTCGGCCATCATTGGAAAGAGAGGCCCATTGGACTTGCAAACTTTATATGCCCCAATATAGGGGAATGCCAGGGCCAAAAGAATGGGAATGGGTGGGTAGGGAAGTGGGGGGATGCTATGAGGGACTTTTGGGATAGCATTGGAAATGTAACTGAGGAAAATATGTAGTAAAAATATTAAAAATTAAAAAAAAAGAAACTTACCAGTAAAATTTCTTTATATTTTCCTTTAACGTATGTTTAGATATGAACATAAAGGATTTCTTTAAAATAAAATATGCACCATACTTTAAAAATCAAAAAAAAGAAGGTATTCCATGAAAAAACAATATTTACACAATATTTTTGAACAAATCCAGCCCTCCAAGGGATAATAAAGGGAAAACTCCAATATAAGGAGGGTAATTACACTCTCAAAATAGCAAGACATTTTTCTTGAAGCAAACATAAAAGAAGATAGCTACATGAAAAAATTCCACCAAAATATCAGGAAGCAACAAAGACTTTTCCTTAGTATCTCTTAATATGAGGGGATTCAATTCACCAATAAAAAGACATAGACTAACAGACTGGATGTGTAAGCAACACCCATCATACCAGAAACAAACCTCAGGGACAAAGACAGATATTACTTCAGAGTAAAAGGCTGGAAAACAATTTTCCAAGCTAATGGTCCAAAGAAACAAGCTTGAGTAGCAATTCTAATATCAAATAAATTTGACTTTCAAACCAAAGTTATCAAAAAAGACAAAGAGGGACACTTCATATTCATCAAAGTTAAAATTTACCAAGATGAACTCCCAATTCTGAACATTTATACACCAAATGCAATGGCATTCATATTCCTATAAGAAACTTTAGTAGAGCTCAAATCACACATTATACCCAAGACAATAATAGCGGAACTCCCCTCCCTCATTAATAGACAGATACTGGAATCAAAACTTAAAAAGGGACTCAGTGAACCTAACAGAAGTTATGAAACAAATAGATTAGTTGATATCTATAGAACAATTTACCCTGAAACAAAATGATGCCCATTCTTCTCAGCACCTCATGATGCCTTCTCCATATAATCAGTCCCAAAACATGCCTTAACAGATATAAAAATGTTGTAATAATCCCATGCATCCTACCTGATCACCAAGGACTAAGGTTGATTTTCAATAATGTTATAAATAATTGAAAACGCACATAAACATAGTAGGTGAACAACAATATAGTGAGTGATAACTTGGGCAAGGAGGAAATATAAATAAATTTAAGACTTTTTAGAGTTTAATGAAAATGAATCTGCAACATACCAAAAGTTATGGGACACAATGAAAGCAGTTCTAAGAAGGAAACTCATAGCTATGAATGCCTCCAAATAAAAATTGGACAGAGGATACAGGAGTAGGTTGACAGCACACCTAAACATTCTAGAACAAAAGGAAGTAAATTCACTCAAGAGGAGTAGAAGGCAGGAAATAATCAATCTCAGGGTTGAAATCAACCAAATGGAAACAAAGGAATTCTACACACACACACACCCACAAACAAACACACACACACACAAAATCAAACAAATTAGGAGCTGATTCTTTGAGAAAATCAAGAAGATAGATAAAATATTAGCCAGACTAACTACAGGGCAAAGGGACAGTAACCAAATTCACAAAACCAGAATTGAAAAGGGAGCCATAACAACAGAAACTTAGGAAATCCAGATCAGATCTTATTAAACAAGCATGTATTCAAAAAAAAAAATGAAAATAAGGAAATAAGGAAAAAAATGCACACTTGTCTAGACAGATAATAGGTACGAAATTGAAATCAGGATCAGATAAATCCTGTAATTACTCCCATAACCCCTAAAGAAATAGAAGCAGTCATTAATAGTCTCCCAACCAAAAAAAGCCCAGGATCTGATGAACCCATCAGATTTCTATCAGATCTTCATGTGTGAGACCCCGACTTAGAGCGTTTCTCCCTGGAAGGTAAAGCCCCTGGACTTTCCCCAAGCTTGTTTTCCCTAATCTCTAAACATACAGCTAGAAAGAAGCTCTTTGTTCACTATAGCCTGCAAAAAGACTTTTTTGTTTCTGAGCCTTACAGCCAGAGATGTGATAATTGTAATTTTACCAAAGACATCTGGGCAGAGAAGAACACTCCTCCCAACTCTTCCCATCTCCTCCCAACTGCACCCAGTTCCTCCCAACTCCTCCCAACTCCTCCCAACTCTACCTACCTCCTCCTAGCTATCCTCCCAACTCTTCCCAATTCCTCAACTAGCTGTTAAAAGCCCCCCACTGTCACCACTCAGGGTTGAAATCCCCACCCTGTAAGGTAGAAGGACTTCATCCTCAGCTAGCTGATAATAAAACGTCTTGAAGTTTGCATCAGGTGTGATTATCTCTCCAGTTTGCTGTCCAGCTCATTCTGGCACATGAGTAGAAGCCCAACTTCGGGAGTCTTACATGTGCGTTCTCATACACCAGGAGGCCTACCCCAGTTCTCAGAGACCCCACTTGGAGGTAGGATCCTGTCTTTGCTATGTCTTTGTCTGTCGGCTGTGTTTGAATTCAGCATTATGGTTTGCAGTTTACTGCACTCCTGAGAGCAACGACCTCCCTGTTCTGGATGGAGGGCAGGGATACTGACAGACATGTTAGTCGTAACCGCTTGCTGCACTGGGAGACATCCCAGAAGGTCTGAGGGAGCTCCAGGGATGCATGGAGATCTCCAATAGAGGTGCCAAATGAGAGTGTGCTCACTTGGCTGTCTGTTTCTGTTACTGGGTGCCAAGTGAGCATGTGCTCACTCGGCTGTCTGTTTCTGTTTATATATATATATATATATATATATATATATATATATATATAGTGTTATAGTGTTTGTCTCCCTGTATGTGACTCTGATGATGGGACAGACTATTAGCACTCCTCTTGGACTGACTCTTGAGAGTTGAACTGAAATTACTACTAGGATTCACAGTCTGTTTGTAGATGTCAGAAAGAGATTTTGGAGAACTTTCTTCTCAACGAAATGGCCAGCTTTTGGTGTTAGTTGGCCAACAGAGGGCACTATTGAACTGATTGTGATTTCTGCAGTTAAAGATGTTGTTGCACAGAAGAGACTACAGTCTCAACTAGAACAAGCAACCTACATTGACATCTCGGAAATTTCCGCGCAGGAAGCTCCCCTGACCCCACCCTGGTGGAAGCCTTGGGTTCAGAAGAACAAGCTGGACTCCCGAGTCCTACCTTTCCACCACTCACCAAAAAAAAAACAAAAAACAAAAAACAAAAAAAAAAAAAAAAAAAAAAACAAACAAACAAAAAAAAAACCCTAAGATAAATATGTTGGGGGGTGAACTGCAACCCTTGGCTCCTCCCAAGATCTATCCAGAGATAGAAGAACCTCCAGAATATTGTAACACCACACCCTCATATCACTAACCGGTCTCTCCCAGATACCTCACCAGGGTACCACTGGAGACACGGGGGAGGGACCAGCTGCTGGAACACAAGACAAATGTACATGGAGCCCAGAGAGACCAGACTCAACAACCTTGCTGGCTTTAGGTACTTATGGCCTACTCCAGCAGACCCTGGAACTACAGCCTCTTCATTACTGGTCTTTTTCCTTCTCTGATCTCTATAATTGGAAGGCAAATCATGCCACCTTCTCTGAAAACACCTCTACCCTTACTAATCTCATGGAATCTCTCATGTTCTCTCATCAGACCACTTGGGATGACTGTCAACAGCTTTTAAGGGTTATTTTTATCACACAGGAGAAGAAAAGGATTCTGCTGGAAGTAAGAATGAATGTGCTGGGGCAAATAGATGGCTGACACAACTTCCAAATGAAATAGATGCATGCTTCCCCCTCTGACACATACTGACTGGTACCCTAACAGGCCTGAAGGTAGTGAGCAGTTGACAGTTTGGTGCAGGGATACATTACCAGGAATGAGAGGAGCTGACAGACAACCCAGCAATGTGGCCAAGGTAAGAGGGATCCTACAAGAGGAAAAGGAGCTACCAGCAGAGTTTCTAGAGTGCCTCTTAGAAGCATACAGGCATTACATTCCCTGTGTCAGAGAGCCAGCAGGCCGCTCTGGCCATGGCTTTCATTGGGCAGTCTGCTTCTGCCATTAGGAGAATGTTACAGTGTCTAGAGAGTCTGTAAACACTATCTTTGCAAAATCTGGTTAAGGAGGCAGAGAGTGTACCATAAGAGAGAGACTAAAAAGAAATAGGAGAAAGAGAATAGAGAGCAGCTGAGGCAAGAGAAAGTAGATGAGATGGAAGGCAGGCAAGAATTTTAAATAGGATTTTGGATACATTTGCAAGTGATAAGGAAGTTTATAAAAAAGTTGGAGGGAGAAGGCAGACAGGGTACCTGGGCAACACAGGGCCAAAAAGACCTCAGATCTCCATAGGACCTTTACGACCACCTCTACATAAGGACCAATGTGGGTACTGTAAAGAAAAGGGACACTGGGCAAGAGACTGTGCCATTAAAGAGACAGATATCAGAACAACTAAGTCCTTACTCCAGGGGATGATGACTAGGGGATATGGGGCACAGACCCATTCCCTGAGGCTAGTGTAACCCTAACTGTGGAAGAGACCCCTACAGCTTCCCTTCTTGGTATCAGAGCAGTTTTTTCAGTCCTGACAAAGTCACTGGAGAAATTGAGTAACCAGAAAAACGAAGTAATTGGGGCTACTGTTCAGAAACCATTCTCACCTTGCCTGGTAGCACACACCTTTAATCCCAGCACTCGGGAGGCAGAGGCAGGCAAATTTCTGAGTTCGAGGCCAGCCTAGTCTACAGAGTGAGTTCCAGGACAGCCAAGGCAACACAGAGAAACCCTGTCTCGAAAACACACACACACACACACACACACAAAAAGACAGAAACCATAATCTTGGACCACTGATAAGAAAATTAATCTAGGAGTAAGCCAAGTAACTGATTCCTTCCTCATCATTACTGAATGCCCCACCACATTGTTGAGAAGAGACATAGTAGCAAATTTAAAAGTCCAAATAAGCTTTTCTTTTGAAGGAACTTCAATCCCTTGGCTAGCCTCTATCTCTATAATTTGAACTTTAAAATTAGAAGAAGAATATAGATTACATGAGCCTCAATCCCTGTCAAGAAAAGTATTAGAAGGGACCAGGTAAGGGAGATATCCTAAATGCTGGGCAGAGACTTGGGATATAAGAGAGGCAAAGAGGGTGCACTCCATTCTTGAGACACTGGAAACTGATACAACAATACCCCATGAGCAAAGAGGCCCAAGAGGGCATCAGACCTCATATTCATAGTCTCTTAGAACTTGGTGTTTTGGTCCCTTGTCAGTCTTCCTGGAATACTCTGTTGCTACCAGTTAAAAAGCCAGGCTTTGCCATCCTGGCACTCTCTACCATACCCCCTTACTAAAGAGACTGTGACTTTCTCATGGACCCCCAAACACCGGAAGCCTTTAAAGAGATTAAAAAATCTTGCTTAGTGCATCAGCTCTAGTCCTGCAAGACCTGAACTAGCCTTTCATTCTCTATGTAGACCAAACAGCAGAAATAGTGAGATGGGTCCTGACCCAAAATCTGGGGAAATAGAAACGACCTGTGGCCCAATAGTTAAAAAAAGAAAAAAAAAATTAGACCCAGTGGCCAGTGGATGACCATCTTGCTTAAAAGTTATTGTTGCTGCTGTGTCAGTATTTCACAAAGAGGCTGAAAAAATGACTCTAGGTCAATGAACTATAGTAGCAGCCCCTATATCCCCATGCCTTAGAAAGCATCATTAGACAGCTGCCTGATTGCTGGATGACTATTGCTCACAGGACCCATTAACAGAGCCTTTTACTGACTGAAAGAGTATGGTTTGCACCCCCTCCTATCCTGAATACTGCCACCTTGCTGCCGGAAGCCGAAGACTTCCTACAAGTACAACAAGGTATAGACATCCTGGCAGAAAAAAACTGAAATTAAGAAAGACCTCACTGACCAGCCATGGCCAGGCTGCCCTAACTGGTACACAGATGGTATGCGTTTTTGGTTGAAGGTAAAAGAAAAGCAGGGGCAGCAGTGGTCAATGGAAAAAAAAAACATCGGGGACAGCAGCTTGCCTGAAGGCATGACAGCCCAGAGAGGCTAATCACACTCACCCAAGCCTTGCAGCTGGCCAAAGAGAAAAACATCAATATCTACAGAGACAGCAAGTATGCTTTCACCACTGCTCACATACATGGGGCGATCTATAGAAAACAGGAGTTATTCACATCTGATGGGAAAGATATTAAAAATAAAAAAGAAATCTTGAACCTATTAGAAGCCAAACACTTTCGAAAAAAAACTAACTGGCCATCATACATTGCACCCATCTACAAAAAGGTCATGATGCCATAGTGAAGGGAAATCAGATGGCTGACCTTGATGCCAAACATGCGGCCCTAGGGGGAAAAAAAAATAAAGAACTTAAAAACCATTATAAACTCAAAGACACAGGCTTGGACTACAGTCTAGGAGATCAAGAACAGAAAAAAAAAATACCTGAGATATGTGTATATACTACCCAAGGAGTGGCTAAGACCCAAGATGGTCACTGGATCCTGCCCACCAGAGAAGGGTTACAATATGTAGCCAATCTACACAGGCTCCCCCACTTGGAAACTAAGAAGCTAAAGAAATTGTTAAGAGCTCAAACTACTATGTTACTAGATTGCCAGATGTTGCCCAGGAGTTTGTTAATGAATGCCAAGCCTGTGCCCTCACCAATGTCAGCCACCAGAATAATACTCCCCAGAGGGGGTTTAAGAGGTGACGGCCTGGTACATTCTGAAAAGTAGATTTCACTGAAGTTAATTTCGCCAAGTACAGTAATAAATATCTATTACTTTTTATAGACACTTTTTAGGCTTGGTCGAAGCCTTCCCCACTAAGAAGGAGACCGACAATGTTGTGGCAAAGAAGTTATTAGAGGAAATGTCCCCATCATTTGGCATCCTTAAGGTACTTTCATCAATCAAGTGCCCCTCCTTCTTTGCCCAGGTAAGCCAAGGGTTAGCCAGAAAATTGGGGATCGATTGGAAGTTACATTGTCCCTATATACCCCAGACATCAGAACAGGTAGAGCAGATGAATAGAGAATTAAAAGAAATCTTGACTAAATCGGCTTTAGAGACATGCAGAAAAGATTATGAAACTCTCCTTCACTTCACCTTATTGTGAGTATGGAACACCACAGGAAAATTTAAACTTACACCTTTCCAACTCCTCAATTGGGGACCACCTTCCTTAACAGAAGAAGGGGGAATGTTTGACCCTGATGTTCCTTTTTCTGAACCCCTGCTAGCTCGCTTAAAGACCCTAGAACTGGTCAGAAAAATGCCTTGGAATTGCTGAAAAATAAAAGAAAACAAAACAAAAAAACAACAAACAAACAAACAAACCAAAAAAAAAAAACAAAAACAAACAAACAAACAAAAAAACACCTACCTGCTGCTTTTGGCAAGCCCCACCACCGCTACTCCAGCATGTGCTGGGCTCCTGCACCCAGCCCACCATGGCTCACTGGCCCTGTGCTGCTCACATTCACCAGGCAGTGCACAGGAACCTCCTCCCTCCCTCGTACCACGGCAAGAGAAACTTTTGTCTCTTTCAAGTGCATTTTGAGGCTCTCAAGGTTACAAATCCTAGAGCTGTGACCTCATGTTGGCTTTGTTTGGCAGCTGGGCTAGCGGTTATTTTTCCTAGTTTTAAGACTAGAACTATGTAGAAGAAGTAGTGGGGAATGTGAGATTCCAACTTAGAGCCGTTCTCCCTGGAAGGTAAAGCCCCTGTATATTCCCCAAGCTTGTTGTCCCTAATCTCTACAAATGCAGTCAGAAAGAAGCTCCTTGTTATTTATAGCCTGCAAAAAGCCTTTTTGTTTCTGAGCCTTACAGCCAGAGATGTGATAATTGTCACTTTAGGAAAGACATCCACGCAGAGAACAACATTCCTCCCAACTCTTTCCAACTCCTCCCAACTCTTCTCCCAACTCCTCCCATCTGTTCCCAACTCCTCTGAACTTTCATCCCAATTCCTCAGCCAGCTGTTAAAAGCCCCCTTCTGTCACAGCTCAGGGTCAAACTCCCCTGCCCTGCACGGTGGAAGGAGTTTGTTCTCAGCTAGCTGATAATAAAACCTCTTTCTGTTTGCATCAGGTATAGTTTTCTCTTGAGTCATTGGGGTGCTAGCCAGCTCATTCCGGGACTTGAATGGGCTTAAGTGGAGGTCCAGTTTCAGGGGTCTTACATATGGAGACCTAATACCAATATTCTTCAAACTATTATGCAAAATCAAAAGAGAAGGAATACTATTGAGTTTATTCTTTGAAGCCAGATTACAATTATATTCAAATGATACAAAGACCCAATGAAGAAAGGAAACTTCACACCATTTTCCCGTATGAATATCAAAGCAAAAATACTCAATAAAATCCTTGCAAACCGAATCAAAGAATACATCAAAACGATCATCCATCATGTTCAAGTAGGCTTCATCCCTGGGATGGTTTAATATATGGAAATCCATCAAATTAATCCACTATAGAAATAAACTCAAAGACAAAAACAACATGCTCAACTCATTAGATGCTGAGAAAGTATTTGACAAAATGCACACCCATTTATAATGAAAATCCAAGCAAGATCAGGAATGCAAGGCCCATATCTAAACATAAAAAAAAAAAAATGGACAACAAACCAGTAGCCAGCATTAAACTAAATGGTGAGAAACTTGAAACAATCCCACTATATTAGGAACTAGACAAGTCTGCCCACTTTCTCCCTACCTATTCAATATAGTAGTTGAAGACCTATCCAGAGTAATTAGACAACAAAAGGAGAACAAATGAATAAAAATTGGAAAGGAAGAAGTCAAAATATTACTATTTCCAGATGATATGATAGCATGTATCAGTGACCCAAAAATTTGCCAGAGAAATCCTAAACCTGATACACAACTTCAGTGCTGTAGTTGAATATAAAATTAACTCAAACAAGTCAATGGCCTTTTTCTACACAAAGGAAAAGCAGGATGAAAAACAAACTAAACAAAAAACAAACAAACAAACAAACAAAAAAACACCCTTCAAAATAGTCACAAATAATATAAAATACCTTGGTGTTAATCTAACTTATGAAGAGAAAAATACGATACAATTTGCTAAACGCATGAAACTCAAGAAGAATGAAGACCAAATTGTGGACACTGTGCCCCTTCTTAGAATTGGGAACAAAACAACCATGGAAGGAGTTACAGAGACAAAGCTTGGAGCTGTGATGAAAGGATGGACCATTTAGAGACTGCCGTATCCAGGGATCCATCCCATAAGCAGCTTCTAAACGCTGACACAATTGCATACACTAGCAAGATTTTGCTGAAAGGACCCAAATATAGCTGTCTCTTGTGAGACGATGCCGGGGCCTAGCAAACACAGGAGTGGATGTTCACAGTCAGCTATTGGATGTATCACAGGGCTCCCAATGGAGAAGCTAGAGAAAGTACCCAAGGAGCTAAAGGGATCTGCAACCCTATTGTTGGAACAACATGATGTACTAACCAGAACCCCGGAGCTCTTGTCTCTAGCTGCATATGTATCGAAAGATGGCCTAGTCGGCCATCAATGGAAAGAGAGGCCCATTGGACTTGCAAACTTTATATGCCCCAATATAGGGGAATGCCAGGGCCAAAAGAATGGGAATGGGTGGGTAGGGAAGTGGGGGGCGCTATGGGGGACTTTTGGGATAGCATTGGAAATGTAATTGAGGAAAATATGTAATAAAAATACTAAATAATCAAAAAAAAATAATGTCATTTTACCTTAGCATAATGTCTGGTGCCTAATGCCTAATGTCTAGTTAGAAGATGCTAAAAGAATTGTAATTAGTGAATTTGAAATGGCTGTTGTAAATAGCCTGTTGTAAATTTACTTTTTAGAATAAATTGCCACATATTTAATAATAAAAAAAAAAGAGAAAAATACGTATGGTAAAAACTTCAAATCTCTGAAGAAAGAAATCAAAAAAGATCTCAGAAGATGGAAAGATAGCCCATGCACATGGATTGGAAGGATTAATAGAGTAAAAATGGCTGTCCTACCAAAAGGAATCTATAGATTCAATGCAATCCCCATCAAAATACCAACTTAATTCTTTAATGAGTTAGAAAGGGCAATTTGCAAATTCACCTGAAATTAAACAAAAAAAAAAACCCAAACAAACAAAAACAAAAACAAAACAAGACAAAAAACAACCCTAAGATAGGAAAAACTATCACCAACAATAAAAGAACCTTTTGTGGAATAACCATGCGTGAACTCAAGCTGTACTACAGAGCAATTGTGATAAAAATGGCATGGTACAGGTAGAGTGATAGACAAGTAGATAAATGAAATAGAACTGAAGACAGAGAAATAAACCCACACACATATGGACACTTGATCTTTGATAAAGGAGCTAAAACAATCCAGTGGAACGAAGACAGCATTTTTAAACAGTGGTGCTGGCTCAATTGGCAGTCACCATGTAGAAGAAGGCATATTGATCTATTCTCATCCCTTGTACAATGCTCAAGTCTAAGTGGATCAAGGAACTGTACATAAAACCAGAGACACTGAAACTTATAGGGAAGAAAGTGGGGAAGAACATTGAACATGGGAAAAGGGGGAAAATTCTTGATGAAAAGAAAAAAAAAGAGCAGCAATGGCTTGTGCTGCAATATTAAACATGGAAAAATGGAACCTCATAAAATTGCTAAGCTTCTGTAAGGTCAAGGACACTATCAATAGGACAAAACTGCATCCAACAGATTGGGAAAAAAAAATCTTTACCAATCCTAAATAAGATAGGGGTCTAATATCTAATACATATAAAGAGATCAAAAATCTGGACCCCAGAAAATCAATTTTCTCTACTTTTAAAAATTGGGACAGAGCTAAACAAATAATTCCCAACTAAGGAATACCGAATGATTTAGAAGCACCTAAAAAATATTCAACATCCTTAATCATCAGGGAAATGTAAGTCAAAATAACCCAGAGATTCCACCTCACAACTGTCAGAATGGCTAAGATGTAAAATTCAGATAACAGCAGATGCTGGCGAGAATGTGTTGAAATATGAACACTCCATTGCTGGTGGATTTGCAAGCTGTTACAAACAGTTTGGAAATCAGTCTGGTGGTTCCTCAGAAAATTGGACATAATTCTACTAGAAGATCCAGCAATAGTCCTCCTGGGAATATACCCAGATTATGTTCCAACTTGTAATAAGGACACATGCTTCACTATGTTTATAGCAAGCAGCCTTATGTATAATAACAAGAATCTGAAAAGAAATCAGGTGACTCTCTTTAGAAGAATCAATATAGAAAATATGGTACTTTTTCTATAATGAATTACTACACAGCTATTAAAAGCAATGATTTAATGAAATTCTTAGACAAATGGATGGATCTGGATGATATCTTCCTAAGTGAGATAACCCAATCACAAAAGAACACACATAATATGCAATCATTGATAAATGGATATTATCCCTGAATCCCAGAATGACCAAGGTAAAATTTGCAAAAACCATGAAACTCAAGAAGAAAGACCAAAGTGTGATTATGTTGTTCCTTCTTAGAATGGGGAACAAAATACCCATGGGAGGAGTTACAGAGACAAAGTTTGGAGCTTAGACTGAACGAATCCATACACTGCCTCACTTGGGGATCCATACCATAAACAGCCACCAAACCCAGATATTATTGAAGATGCACCAAGAGCTTGGGGACAGGAGACTGATATAGTTGTCTCCTGAGAGGAACTGCCAGTGCCTGACAAATAAAGAAGTCGATGTTCACTGACATCCATTGGACTGAGCACAGGGTCCCCAAATATGGAGCTAGAGAAAGTACTCAAGGAGCTTAAGGAGTTTGCAGGAACTTAGGAGGAAAAAAAAACCCATAAACTAACAAGTACCCCCACAATTCTTGGGACTAAACCACCAATCAAAGAAAAGAAATAATGGGGCATATGTACCCAGCTGCATATGTAGCAGAGGATGGAGTAGTTGGTCATCAATGGGAGGAGAGCCACTTGTTCCTATAAAGGTCCTATGCCCCAGTATTGGGAAATGCCTGGGCTAGGAATTGGGAGTGGGTGTGTTGGGGAGCAGGGGGAGAGGGGAGAGCAGGGGATTTCTGAAAGGGAAACTAGTAAAGGGGATAACATGTGAAATGTTAATAAAGGAAGTATGTAATAGAAAAAGAAATGAAATAATTTATTTGCAGGTATTATGAAATAAATTCATGTATGGCAAACATATTATAGGAACTATGTTCAGGTTTTTTCCTGGGGCAAAATCATAGCAAGTTATTGTTTCTCAACATATTGTGACTATAGTTTCAAGAGTAGGTATATGTGCTGCTAAAACTCGTGTATAAGAATAGATAAATATAGGTAAAATTAAAAATGAAGTCTATGAAAACTCTTAACAAAGATTTCTTCCATTTTAGGAGACTAGGTAAAGGTCTAATGAAATGCAGGACACAATTAATGCCCAACACTGGATAAGCTATACCTTTAGTAAGAGACTCCTCTGAAACACTTATGTCATCTTCTTCATCATCACAGTCCAAAAGTAATAAGTAACCTTCCTTTGGTATCACCATCATTTTCTTAAGTTCCATTCTTCTCTTAAGAACTTAATAGTCCTCTTAGTTTAAAAAAAAAATAAAAAATTAAAAGAAAAAAAAAAACGAACTTAGTTATCTGAATAAAAGATATCATTTAAATAATTAAAATGACAAAAAATCAAATAATTATCTTAGCTCAATGAAAGATCATTTCTTTTGTTTTTTAACATATAGTATTTTTAATCATTTGTCTTTATCAGAGAGTTCTGTATACATATTCAATATGGTGATGCATATATATGTGTGTGTGTGTGTGTATATACACAAATATACACATACACACACACATACACACACATACATAAACACATATACCCATACACACACACACACACACACACACACACACACACATATATATATATACTTCCCTGGAACATTTTCTCTATGTATCCTATTTATCATGTCCCTTTCCCTCACAACTTGTTTCAAAAACTTCTTTAACTTATTTAAAAAAAATTTTTTTTTCAGAACCAAAGTTAACAATCTGCCATTTCTCAGTTTAAAAAAGACATAACCTGGCCACATTTCAATATGTGATTCCTCCCCTCCTTCCAGAAAACGATGAGCAAAATTTGTTCGCCTGTAATTTTTGAGGCATCTGAATTTTGATCGAATCACCCATACATTCTTTTTAAACAAAACATAAGCAATTCTGTTTATCAGTTTATCTCAGTCTAAGGTAAACTCACAGTTCTATCCAGAAAGATAAAGAACATGGTAACTGTATGTTCATATCAAAAAGACCCAACGCTTAGTCCACAAGAAACACTCATCACCACCACCCAAACATAAAGGCCTTATATTGGAGAAAATGGGGATTTGGGGAAGCCGAGGATTTCAAACATCTGAAGATTGTAAGTTCGAGGCCAGCCCAAGACAGGGCAGCCGGAACTACAAAGATAGATCCCATCCTACAGAAATAAAATTGAGAGAAAAAGCTGAACATGGTAGTGCAAGTCTTTAATCCCAATAAATGGGCAATTGAGATGGAAGGATCCGTGGTCAGAATCCATCCCAGTTGACTTATGAATCTCTTGTAATATCTCCTCTTCTTCTTTTCATTCATTCTTCTTATACAACTCTACTGTCTGCAATGTCCATAAAGTGTATATCAAAGGAACACACCTTAGACAAGACAACGAGGAGGGAGGAATCCTCAGTGTGTTTCTAATGGATCCTGAACAGCACACAGGACAAGCGCCAAGGCTTCTCACCCATGGCTCCCTGGCCCCCGACCCCTAGTCCTGCAGCCAGCTCTCTGATCCTATCCCAAGGCCCCAAGCTTTTCTCTTCAAAGGGTTCCCAAACCTCTATGCCCCTGACCTGTTCATTCCTCTTCCATGAATACGGTCCTCCACCTTCCATTCACCCTCAGATACCAGAGGAAATGACTATGAGGAGCCTTTTCCTCACATAATGGCCACCTGGGCATGAGATGTCCCACCCCGTAACACCTCGATTAACTGTCCAACAACCATGATCAGAGCCAACTATCACTTACAGATCATCTAAGAGGAGAATACCTTCCAACCGCACCCTTCCGTGCTCAGATCCTCAAAGAAAAAAAAACCCTTGTCAGGAGCCAGGCCCGGATAGAGGTCTTTAAGTACCCTTAGTGATGCCAAATGGACAAAAAAGGTCTCACCTAAGGCCTGCGCTGATTGGCTGAATATACCTTGCGCATGCGTACATGGAGTACCAGGTACCATCATTTTGAAGTGAGTTTTCAGGAGGTGGGAATAAGCTACTGGCTTTAAGACAAATGATTTCCTGTTTATAGGTTGATAAGCCCTTACAAACTTGAAAACTTGAACAAATGTGTAACATATGAAACACTGCAAATGACACTAGTTAATTTCAACTGTAGAGGCTCTTGTAAGCATTTTTGGATTTTATTTATTTATGTGCGTAAGCATTTAATATTGTGGACTTCTGCATGTACATACGCAAACCAGAAGAGTCTATGCTGTCCTAAGAGTTCAGAAAGGAGCATCCAGAATCCCTACAACCTCTGGTACCCTCCTGTCTCCACCTTCCTAGTATTGAGCTGGATTAGAAGAGTGTGCTAGGCAGTGCAGGCCCTCTCTCTCACTCATACATTAGGCCTTGCAGGCCCTCTCTCTCACTTATGAGCTTGACTGGGCAGGACCTCTCTCTCACTTATGCCTTTGTTGCATACAGAGGCTGGAAGAGAGCACTGATTCTCTAAAAATCGTGACTGTGCACAAATTGTGAGCCACTATGTGGGTGCTTTGTGCCCCGTCCTCTGCATAGAACAGGTGCTTTTTTTTGTTTGTTTGTTTTTGGTTTTTGTTTTATTTATTATTATTATTATTTCTATAAACCGGGTTTCTCTCTGTAGCCCTGATTTTCCTGGAACTTACAACAGGCTGGCCTTGAAATCAGAAATCTTTGGCTTCTGCCTCTCAAATGCAGGCATGAATCACTACTGTCGAACCAACAGTTGCTCTTAATAGCTAGTTTTTCTTTTTTCTTTTTTTCAACTAGACTAGTGTGTATTTCATGCATCCTAGGGCATTCTTCCCATTTACTTTCAATTTTTTCCTACTTGTATATTAGTTTTTCAAAAAGGCTATAACTTTAAAAAAGACCAAAGAGGGATATATGGGCTGGTTTGGTGGAAAGAAATGGAAGGAAGAAGTTAGGCATCATCATCATCATCATCATCATCATCATCATAATAATAAACAATAATAGAAACATTTTAAAGTTTTTAAGTCTATCATTATTAAAATGTGTGAGTGCTCTGTTTATGTGGTCACCTACATGACAGAAGGCGGCATCAGATCACTTTATAAACGGTAGTAAGCCACCATGTTTTTGCTGAGAAATGAACTCAGGATCTGTAAAAGATTAGCCAGTGCTCCTAACTGCTGAGCAACCCCACCAATTTTAGAAATAGTTTTGATTTAACTTTTAATGCATTATGATAAGAAAATATACATAATTTCAATTTATCTGAATTTGTTAACATCTAAAAGCATATTTTAAGTAAACAGACTTACATCACATTCTTATTTTTCTTTTGTACCACAACTCCTCTAGCTGATGCCCACTCAAAACCTCTTAAACCTTTCATTTTTTATCATGTTCCTTAATATTTATAAAATATTGTAACAATAAAATGAATATTATAAAGTTTTTTTGATATAAAACAACAATCAATTGAATAGTCTTATATAGATGTTTGTCTGCAGCAATACTGAAAATACATTTTTCTCAATATAAATTTTAAGTAACTCCAAATATATTAACTGTATTATATTTTAAAATAATATATAACTATTGTTTTTTTTAATGAACATAAATAGTATTTTTTTTTGTTTTTTTGTTTTTTTGTTTGTTTGTTTGTTTTGTTTTTAGTTGAGCTTAAAAATCTTGATATACAGATTATGCTAAGAGGACTCTGAAGCTGTCTTGTGTGAGGCTAGTCCAGTGGCTGGCAAATACAGAAGTAGATGCTCACAGTCACCTATTGAGTGGAACACATGGCCTCCAATGGAGGAGCTAGAGAAAGTAAACAAGGAGTTGAGGGGATTTGAAACCCTAAATAAGGAACAAATTATGAACGAACCAGTACCTCCAGAGCTTGTGTCTGTAGTTGAATATGTAGCATGGGATAGCCTGGTAGGCCATCTGTGGGTGGAGAGGCCCTTGGTTTTGAGAAGGTTATATGCCTCAGTACAGAGTACTGCCAAGGACAGGACTTGGGAGTAGGTGGGCTGGGGAGCAAGGACGGGAAGGGTGTAGGGGAATATTGGAATGTAAATGAAGAAAATATTTAACAAAAAATGAAATTAAAAAAAAAATCTTGGCTTACTGTGATTCAAACAAAATAAGAAGTTTATGAACACTGGATTTCATTGTAATAAGGATCTACTTGAATTTCCCTCACATCACCAAAGAATTTTACCTCCATAGTAGCTAAGATAAGAGTTCACAATTATGCTGCACCAAGGAATGAATTGAAGGCATGATTTTGGATACTAATTTCCTGCTATGGTCAAAGCTATTTGACTTGAGTCATTGTTGTCATTCTCAGAATACATGTTACAGGGTACATTCACTTAAGGAATGGTGTGTGTATTAAGATGGTCTATCCCTGAAGTCATTCATCAACTGTTTCAATGAAGAATGGTTCTGCTTGGAGGGTGTCACAGAAGTTAGTTGAGGGTAGGATTCAGTTTCATTGGATGTGATTTCTTTTCAAAAGCATTCATCTCAGAATAGTAGTAACTTATAAAGTCCTCTTCTTCAGAATTGATACAATAATAATAAATATCAAGCAAAACCTTCAGTCTCACTCTTTGTTTTTCTCTTATAAGCCACCTCCCAAATTAATTGTCTACATTAATTTTGGTTTATAAACAGTTTTGAAATATATAACCTGTTTTGAAAACCATAGTATAGTGTAAAAACAACAAATAAACAATCCTACAAATAGAGAGGCTGAGATAGGAGAAGTATAATTTCAAGACCATTATGTGGCACACAGCAAGACTGTGTTATGTACAAAAAAGCAGAAAGACTATATGGATTGTACAACATTGGACCTATTAATCCCATTTTCCAAATTAGGGACAACAGAATGACACATGGCTAATTTCTAAATACTCACATTTATGAATTTCAATTAATTAGGTTATGTTGGTAATATTAATTTTCATATTAACAGATATTAAGGTATATGATTACTTCATATTAATTTTCTTGTTAGAGGTGGAAGTACGTTTGTGTGGATTTGTTGAAAGATTACTTTCTTGCTTCTTCTCGGGTGTAGTTTCACTCCTTCAGTTGGTGTTTTCCATCTATTATTCTTTGTAGGGCTGGATTTATGGAAACGTTATGTGTAAAATTGGTTTTGTCATGGAATATATTATTTTCTCTGTCTATGGTGATTGAGAGTTTTTTTCAGTATAGGAGCATGTGCTAGCATTTATGTTCCCTAGAGGCAGAATAGATGCTGGGACTGTATGAAAATACATCCATGAGTTGAGAGAGGAGGACATCCACTAGCCTGTGTACCCTAGTGCCATGTTCTAGGTGCTGCTAGTGATGGGGGAACTAAGTGACAACAGAAACCACCTTTTTCATAATCCAACCTAAGAATGTCAGGCGGAGTTTATTTTGGCTGACTCATGGTAACCGGATCTTATAGAGAGAGGTTTGGACTCATGTATCACTTCAGATAGTGCTTTTAAGTTCAGTCTTTTATATTTTACAGAGAAGGAAAAGAGAGAAATCACTTCATGAAGGATAACACCCAAGAAAGCAAATGATCAGGGCAGCTTTATGGCAACACAACAATGTGCCCAACACTAGTGTTTCCTAGTGGTTTGGTGGTGTTAAGTAGCCATGAAGGCTACTGGACCTTAGAGGGGCTGGAGAAAGTCAGATTGCTTTTTGTTATTGTTTTCTTTTATTTTAACATTTCCCTTTTTCAGGCAGTCTCATTTAGTTTTTCCCTGCTGCTAAGACACCAAATGTTATGGGGTACATTCGACCTTACTGATCTCCATGGAACTATACTTGGCAGGATCAGAGTGGAAACTGGATATTTTACAACCAATTAACTTGTCCACTTGCCTACCTCTGGTCATCTCAATTTCTCCACCTAAATCCTTTACTGATAATTTCTTCAGCATGCAGCCTATGACATGATTCACAGGCAGGTACTAGAACTGCTTCTGCTTCAGTACGAAATTCAAGTCCTTTCTCTTCTTTAGGACTTGTTAACATTTGAAGATATACAAATGCATTTATCTGAGGAAGAATGGGCTATACTTAACCCATCCAAGGAGGCACTATACAGTGCTTTAATGCTGGACATCTACAAGCTAACCACCTCTGTAGGTAAAAATAACTCCTTTCCTTTGTGTATGCATTGTGTAACCTGGACTGTGCTCATGAAAAATACACCTTGGGAGAAATTACCTTTTGGGTTATAATTGATTTAGATTGCTTCTTCACTGTTGAATCAGGAACTGCTACAGAAAAATATTTCTTTTCTATGTTATTTATTTGTTTTTTGGGATGTTTGTTTTTCAAGATATATTTTCTCTGCATAACCCTGGCCATCTTCAAGATAACTCTGTACACAGGCCTGACCACAAACCCACCTGCCTTTGCCTCCCAAGTTCTGAGTTTAAAACATGTACTACCACCACCACCACCACCACCAACACCACCACCACCACAACCACCACCACCACCACGATCCAGCTCAGCATAAAAGTTCTTAGTTTTAATGAGGATCAATTATTCCTTTTAGAATGAATATTTCTTCCATGAAATCTAAAACTCTTAATTCACTTAGTCATAGATATCCTCCAGTTTTCCTAAATCTTTTATTTTGTTCTTACATTTAAATCCATGCCCTTGTGAATTAATTTACAAACAGTTTGAAGTTGAGATTGAGGCTGATTCTTTTACCTATTATGTGTCATGGCTCTCAAGGGAAACAAAACGTACAGCAAAAATAATTAAGTAAATAAATAAAAAATAAAAATAATATATATATATATATATATATACAATGCATGATTTTATAAAACTATGATGTATATGTATATATTATATATAATTTATGTATGTATGTATGTATGTATGTATGTATTTATTTATTTATTTATTTATTTATTTATTTATTTATATTAGGTATTTTCCTCAATTACATTTCCAATGCTATCCAAAATGTCCCCAATACACTCCACCACCAGTCCCCCACCCACCCACCCCCACCCCTTGGCCCTGGCATTCCCCTGTATTGGGGCATATAAAGTTGGCAAGTCCAATGGGCCTCTCTTTCCAGTCATGGCCGACTAGGCCATCTTTTGATACAAATGCATCTAGAGTCAAGAGCTCTGGGGTACTGGTTAGTTCACAATAATGTTTCACCTATGGGGTTGCAGTTCCCTTTAGCTCCTTGGGTACTTTCTCTAGCTCCTCCATTGAAGGCCCTGTGATCCATCCAATAACTGACTGTGAGCATCCACTTCTGTGTTTGCTAGGCCCCGAAATTGTCTCACAAGAGACAGCTATAAGCTGGGCGTGGTGGCGCACGCCTTTAATCCCAGCACTTGGGAGGCAGAGGCAGGCGGATTTCTGAGGTCGAGGCCAGCCTGGTCTACACAGTGAGCTCCAGGACAGCCAGGGCTACACATAGAAACCCTGTCTCGAAAAACCAAAAAAAAAAAAAAAAAAAAAAAAAAGAGAGACAGCTATATCTGGGTCCTTTCAGCAAAATCTTGCTAGTGTATGCAATAGTGTCAGCGTTTGGAAGTTGATTATGGGATGGATCCCTGGATATAGCAGCCTTTAGATGGTCCATCCTTTCTTCACAGCTCCAAACTTTGTCTCTGTAACTCTTTCCATGGGTGTTTTGTTCCCAATTCCAAGAAGGGGCACAGTGTCCACACTTTGGTCTTCGTTCTTCTTGAGTTTCCTGCGTTTAGCAAATTGTATCTTGTATCTTGGGTATCCTAAGTTTTGGGGCTAATATCCACTTATCAGTGAGTACATATTGTGTGAGTTCCTTTGTGAATATGTTACCTCACTCAGGATGATGCCATCCAGATCCATCCATTTGCCTAGGAATTTTATAAGTTCATTCTTTTTAATAGCTGAATAGTACTCCATTGTGTAAATGTACCACATTTTCTGTATCCATTCCTCTGTTGAGGGGCATCTGGGTTCTTTCTAACTTCTGGCTATTATAAATAAGGCTTCTATGAACATAGTGGAGCATGTGTCCTTCTTACCGGTTGGGACATCTTCTGGATATATGCCCAGGAGAGGTATTGCTGGATCCTCTAGTAGTATTATGTTCAATTTTCTGAGGAACCGCCAAACTGATTTCCAGAGTGGTTGTACCAGCTTGCAATCCCACCAACAGTGAAGGAGTGTTCCTCTTTCTCCACATCCTCGCCAGCATCTGCTGTCACCTGAATTTTTGATCTTAGCCATTCTGACTGGTGTGAGGTGGAATCTCAGGGTTGTTTTGAGTTGCATTTCCCTGATGATTAAGTATGTTGAACATTTTTTCAGGTGCTTCTCTGCCATTTGTTATTCCTCAGGTGAGAATTCTTTGTTCAGTTCTGAGCCCCATTTTTTAACCGGGTTATTTGATTTTCTGGAGTCCACCTTCTTGAGTTCCTTATATATATTGGATATTAGTCCCCTATCTGATTTAGGATAGGTAAAGATCCTTTCCCAATCTGTTGGGGGTCTTTCTGTCTTCTTGACAATGTCTTTTGCCTTGCAGAAGCTTTGCAACTTTATGAGGTCCCATTTATCAATTCTCGATCTTACAGCACAAGCCTTTGCTATTCTATTCAGGAATTTTTCCCCTGTACCCATATCTTCGAGGCTTTTCCCTACTTTCTCCTCTATAAGTTTCAGTGTTTCTTGTTTTATGTGGAGTTCCTTAATCCACTTAGATTTGACCTTAGTACAAAGAGATAGGAATGGATCAATTCGCATTCTTCTACATGATAACCGTCAGTTGTGCCAGCACCATTGGTTGAAAATGCTGTCTTTTTTCCACTGGATGGTTTTTGCTCCCTTGTCAAAGATCAAGTGACCATAGGTATGTGGGTTGATCTCATGGTCTTCAATTCTGTTCCATTGGTCTACTTGTTTGTCGTTATACCAGTAACGTGCAGTTTTTATCACAATTGCTCTGTAATACAGCTTTAGGTCAGGCATGGTGATTCCACCAGAGGTTCTTTTATCCTTGAGAAGAGTTTTTGCTATCCTAGGTTTTTTGTTGTTCCACATGAATTTGCAGATTGCCCTTTCTAGTTCGTTGAAGAATTGAGTTGGAATTTTGATGGAGATTGCATTGGATCTGCATATTGCTTTTGGTAAGATAGTCATTTTTACAATGTTGATCCTGCCAATCCATGAGCATGGTAGGTCTTTCCATCTTCTGAGATCTTCTTTAATTTCTTTCTTCAGGGACTTGAAGTTCTTGTCATACAGATCTTTCACTTCCTTTGTTAGAGTCATGCCAAGGTATTTTATATTGTTTGTGACTATTGAGAAAGATGTTGTTTCCCTAATTTCCTTCTCTGCCTGTTTATCCTTTGTGTACAGAAAGGCCATTGACTTGCTTGAGTTAATTTTATATCCAGCTACTTCACCGAAGCTATTTATCAGGCTTAGAAGATCTCTGGTGGAATTTTTAGGGTCACTTATGTATACTATCATATCATCTGCAAAAAGTGATATTTTGACTTCTTCTTTTCCGATTGGTATCCCCTTGATCTTCTTTTGTTGTCTAATTGCTCTGGCTAGGACTTCAAGTACAATGTTGAATAGGTAGGGAGAGAGTGGGCAGCCTTGTCTAATCCCTGATTTTAGTGGGATTTCTTCCAGCTTCTCACCATTTACTTTGATGTTGGCTACTGGTTTGCTGTAGATTGCTTTTACCATGGTTAGGTATGGGCCTTGAATTCCTGATCTTTCCAAGACTTTTATCATAAATGGGTGTTGGATTTTGTCAAATGCTTTTTCAGCATCTAACGAGATGATCATGTGGTTTTTATCTTTGAGTTTTTTTATATAATGGATTACATTGATGGATTTTCGTATATTGAACCATCCTTGCATCCCTGGGATGAAACGTACTTGGTCAGGATGGATGATTGTTTTGATGTGTTCTTGAATTCAGTTAGCGAGAACTTTATTGAGGATTTTTGCATCAATATTCATAAGGGAAATTGGTCTGAAGTTCTCTATCTTTTTGTTGGGTCTTTATGTGGTTTAGGTATCAGAGTAATTATGGCTTCATAGAATGAGTTGGGTAGAGTACCTTCTGATTCTATTTTGTGTAATAGTTTGTGAAGAACTGGGATTAGATCTTCTTTGAAGGTTTGATAGAACTCTGCACTAAACCCATCTGGTCCTGGGCTTTTTTTAGTTGAGAGACTATTAATGACTGCTTCTATTTCTTTAGGGGATATAGGGCTGTTTAGATCATTAACCTGATCTTGATTCAACTTTGGTACCTGGTATCTGTCTAGAAACTTGTCCATTTCATCCATGTTCTCCAGTTTTGTTGACTATAGCCTTTTGTAAAAGGATCTGATGGTGTTTTGGGTTTCTTCAGGGTCTGTTTTATGTCTCCCTTTTCATTTCTGATTCTGTTAATTAGAATAATTTCCCTATGCCCTCTAGTGAGTCTGTTTAAGGGTTTATCTATCTTGTTGATTTTCTCAAAGAACCAGCTCCTTGATTGGTTGATTCTTTGAATTGTTCTTCTTGTTTCCACTTGGTTGATTTCACCCCTGAGTTTGATTATAAAAAATAAAAATTATATATATATGTATAACATATGCATGATTTTATAAAAATATTATGTATATATTATATATTATTTATTTATTTATTTATTTATTTATTTATTTATTTATTTATTTTTAATTTTTAATTTTCCTCTGTAGAGTTCTCTTGAGATGATATTAAATAGATGCTCAACCTCAACTGGCAGTTTTGTTTATTTTTTTTATTATTACATATTTTCCTCAATTCCAATTCCAATGCTATCCCAAAAGTCCCCCATGCACTCTGCCCCACTCCCCTACCCTCCCATTCCCACTTTTTGGCCCTGGAATCCCCTGTACTAGGACATATAAAATGTGTTTGTCCAATGGGCTTCTCTTTCCAGTGACGGCCTTCTAGGTCATCTTTTGATACATATGCTGCTAGAGTAAGAACTCCGGGGTACTGGTTAGTTTATAATGTTGTTGCACCTTCATGGTTGCAGATCTCTTTAGCAACTTGGATACTTTCTCTAATTCCTCCACTGAGGGCCCTGTAATCCATTCAATTTTTGACTGTGAGCATCCACTTATGTGTTTGCTAGGCCTCGTCCTAGTGTCACAAGAGACAGCTATATCAGGATCATTTCAGCAAACACTTGCTAGTGTATTCAATGGTGTCATCGTTTGGAGGCTAATTATGGGATGGATCTCTGGATATGGCACTCTTTAGATGGTCCATCCTTTTGTCTCAGCTTCAAACCTTGTCTCTGTAACTCCTTCCATGGGTGATTGTTCCCAATTCTAAGAAGGGACAAAGTGTCCACACTTTGGTGTTCGTTCTTCTTCAGTTTCATGTGTTTTACAAATTGTCTCTTATATCTGGGGTATACTAAGTTTCTGGGCTAATATCCACTTATCAGTGAGTACATGTTGTGTGAGTTCTTTTGCGATTGGGTTACCTGACTCAGGATGATGCCCTCCAGGTCCAACCATTTACCTAGGAATTTCGTAAATTCATTCTTTTTAATCGCTGAGTACTCCATTGTGTAAATGTAGCACATTGTTTGTATCCATTCCTCTGTTGAGGTGCATATGAGTTCTTTCCAGATTTTCCACATCCTTGCCAGCATCTGCTGTCACCTGAATTTTTAATCTTAGCCATTCTGACTGGTGTGATATGGAATCTCAGGCTTGTTTTGATTTGCATTTCTCAGATGATTAAGGATGCTGAGCATTTTAGAGGTATGTAATATTTTCTACCATTTGTAATATTTTGTTATATAATATACTTTACATATACTTTAAATATACTTTAAAGTTACATGATGTGAATCAGCAATTGCTTTCTACCAAATGATGTTCAAAGAATCTAATAGTTGTTCAGTCAATGAGGCTGGATGTCTCAGGTCATGTTCAGTGACTTCTGTAATTCTGAAAAATGGCCTGTAATACCAGGGAAGGAATGGACTTGCCAATGAGGGCAAACAGGCAAAAAAAAAAAAATCAAAACAAAACAAAACAGAAAAACAACAACAACAACAACAACAACAAAATAACTTTCTATTTCCATGTTTTTATATAGGCTGCAGAACTTTTATATAGCTGTGTGCCAGGTTGAAGGTGACTTTTCCCATTTGAAAAATACAGATTCAAAGTGGATCTTACCATTTCAAATTATAAAGAAGAAATTCCTTTACAGTCTTGCCCAGTCAGTTGGGTTTTAGTTAATTCTAGATGTAGTCAAGTTCAAAACCAAGAACACTCATCCCCATTTCCAATTGGCGCCGCATCATTTATTGAAATTTCTAGCCTTCCTTCATTGAATTTCTTGTGTGTTTTGTTGAAAGTTACTTGGCATCTTGTATATATATGTCTAGACTAAGATGTTTTATTTTTTGTTGTGATTATTGAACTCTTATACAATTATTGATAAGCCCTCATATCCATTATACATAATTTTTCTACCTGATACATCCTTGTTATTTTTTGCATTGTGATGGGAGAGATGGCTCAATGGTCAACAGTACATGTTAAATTTCCTGTTCTTTTTATAGCCCCAAATATAGTTAAAAAAATAAAATAAAATAAAACTGCCTGATGCTAGGCAGTGGTGACACATGCCTTCAATCCCAGGAATTGTTGAGGGCAGAGGCAGGGAGATTTCTGAGTTTGAGGCCACCCTGGTCTACAGAGTGAGTTTTAGGACAGCCAGGGGTAAACAAACAAGCCTCGTCTAGAAAAAAACAAACGAAACCAAACAAACAGACGAAAAACAAAGACATAAAAACCACTTGTATCTCCAGATCTTCTGTTCTCCTTGGGCCGTGCACACATATAAAACACACACACACACACATGCAGAAGAACACAATTCAGATTTTAAAATGCATTACCTGACTCACCAATAAATAAAAATACATCAGTGTTCCTACTGCCAGAAAACCTTTAGTCGTAATACAAACTTAGTAAAACACCAATGATTCCATACAGGAAAGAAGCCTTTTAACTGTATTGAATGTGGGAGACTATTCCTTCAGAAATGACACCTCAATAAACACCAGCTGACCCACATTGCTGACAGTCCCTATACATGTAACCTGTGTGAGAATACATGTAACAAATGATGGACCCATCTCACTATGAACATACATAGTCAGAAAACTCAGACAGAATTCCCAGGCTAAGGAAGATTAGCATATTGCAGGGACAGAATGTAAAGAAA
>NW_028227293.1:305000-440000 GCF_978045245.1 Mus caroli | reverse complement strand
TATCACATGGATGTTTTCTTAAATTCTGAGTGTGTCAAGATCACTGTTGTTTCTCTTACTTATACTATTAAGCAGATTGCATAAAAGCTTGTTTATCTTTTACCATTTCTAAATAAGCATTTTATTTCAATTTGTTTCCATATTGTATGCTTTAACTGTTTGATAGTTGTCTGTTAATTTTTGGTTGATCTTACATAAAAAGCCAATTTGACAAAAAAATTTGGTATGGAATACTATGTATTTTATAATTTTAAAATATTTTCCACTCACCTCAAAGTGCTCTGTGGTTATAAATTGGCATCTAAGTTAGCAATAAACAACACAAATTTTATTCCACTTAACCCTTCTGGAAATGAACTTGTATGGTATTATCTGATTTGAAACTAATAAATCTATTTAACTAAACCAGAGCTATGTTCATTAGCAAGGAAACTACTACTGTCTGTTGTTCAGAAAATGGAAAAGATACTTCTTCAGTAAAAGAAAGAAAGGAGGTCCTGCCTTCAGCAGTTGTGGGAAGTCTATGTTGCATGTGCATTTTCCTGATTCTCCAGCATCTAGGGCACTCAGAATATACAGAGGCTTCTGCAGATGTGGCGAGAAAAACGAACTCTTAGGAATCTCAAGCAAGTGCTTCAAGGCAAGTCTTACTTGTGGGAAATAGGTGTAAAACCTCCCGTCTGCATGGAGGTTTGTGGGAAACAAACACCCTCTAATTCCAATATCTATAGTCGCTCTGAAACTTCCGGTTGGAGGTCTGCTTGTTTTTATATTATTTTATACATTTTAATGTATTCTCATTGTGTGTACACTTGTTTGAGTGTGTAAATATGTATGTAACTGTGCACACACCACTGCATATATGTAGAGATTTCAGGAAAATGTGGAAAAACCAATCCTCTTCTTCTACCATGTCTATGTTTCAGAGATGAAGTTCAGGCACTCATCCTTACACAGTGATCCATCTCATACATTCCTTGAGCTTTACTTCTATATATTCTCTGAAGATTACTTGTTCATTCATCATGTCAAAACTCAAAGAGACTATGAAGGTGGTCATGCTGCAAGCCAGCATGAGAATAGAAAATGAAGCAACCAAAGTTTCAATGAACCATTGATATTTCTTATCATCCAGTTAGTTTCATAGATGGATGTGGTTAAAACTCTCACCCCAAGGCCTTCTAAGCACAGGTGCATTGAACTCAAAGAGACTGTAGCAGCATCTGCATGCACAGTGCCTGCAAGGTCTCCGACAAAAAGAGTCCAAGCAATGAGAGGGAAGGGGATAAATGCCCCTACCTTTAATTCAGAAGTTATTTCCAGTCTAGCTTGGAAAGGAAAAAAAAAATGTTCTTCCATTTTTTTCCCATTTTTTGCATATCCAGTGATAGGGTATCACTGGGTATGCAAACCATGCTTAAATCTAAGCCTCTATTTCAGCATTACCTGGCAAATGCAAATCAAACTTAATGACAATCTTTGAGGTTCTTTATGTAATAAAGTATTGGCAGGGTTCTTTAAAGAAAACATTAAGGGCCACTTGTTTATATAGTATGGTTTCCAGTTTTATCTTTTTATGGGATTTCAGAGTGTTTGTGAACATGTATATCTCTGTGTCTACATGTGTATTTCTTGTGCTTTTTCTTTGGCTAGTTTTATTCTGTTTGCTTTCTTCTTTTCTTGTTCTTTTTTTTTATTACTGTATCTTAATCATCATTATTGTTGTTATTATTATCATTACTAGTATCATTATTATTTAGATGCCTGCTTGTATTTTAATAAAGGGAGAAAGAAAAAGGTGTGAATTTGGGTGAGAGAAGAAATGGAGAGGATGTAGAAGGATTTGGGGGCACTGTAATCAGAATGTATTGAATGAAAAGATGTATTTTCAATTAAAAGTGTCTTCACAGAAATGTTGATCTTATTATTTGTACAAAGGACATAGAAACTTATTTTTTAAAGAGTCATATTGTAAACAGAGGACAAGTATGAAAGTTTTTCATACTGAGAAGAGTTTCATTTTGAAGGTATTGTGAGGACCCTAGAGTTAATAATCAAGAACACAGAGCATGACACACAGCAGACAAAAGTACAAAGCACACACAAATAGACAGGTAGGCATCAAATTAGTGAATGCATGGACCATTTTCATGGAGCACAAATCCTCTCCCATTCTCCTTAAGAACAAAACAGAATCGCTGTTGTCTCCAAAGCCTTTGAGTAGGAATTCATCCAGTATCCTTTTCCTTCTATTTGATTAGAACTGACTCAACACTGCCAAGATTCCAGGACAGGAAAAGAGACACCCTCATCCACTTGGGCATGTGTGCTTCCAGGTAGTGTTACAGATGATCACATTCTTAGACAACTAAAATAGAGCACATCTATCCTAGTACAGTTCCGGAAGGCAGAAAGTGTGAAAATCTAGGGACTGGCTAGTTTTACTTGTGCCTGGCACCTTGAATGGCAACCTGTAGGTTGTGAGTCCTTGTGATACTTTCATGGGAGTTGTCTAAAACTATCTTTATGTCAGATATTTATGTTAGGATTTATAACAGTAGGAAATTATAGTTATGAAGTAGCAAAAAAAAAATTATATTGAGGGGCTCACCATAGCTTAAGGAAGTATATATGTGAAGGAACTACAGCATTAGGAAGGTTGAGAACCATTCTCTGGAAGCTTGAAAACAGAAAGCATGGTGTGCCTCACAGCCTGCGTTTGACATCAGTATAAGGCCTGCTTCTGACTCTGATCTTGGCTTCCTTTTGTTTCTTGTGACCATGTGGGAATAACCTAGATAGTATAGTAAAATGCCCTATCTGAGAACATGATCAGAATCCATCTTGTGAAACCATGTGCTATAGTATCGTTAGGAAAGGGCTGTCTTTGGAACCTGCATGCATGTGAGTGCTTTGTGCTTTGCTCTCTCTCTTTCTTTCTTTCTTTCTTTCTTTCTTTCTTTCTTTCTTTCTTTCTTTCTTTCTTTCTTCCTATCTTTCTTTCTTTCTTTCTTTCTTTCTTTCTTTCTTTCTTTCTTTCTTTCTTTCTTTCTTTCTTTCTTTCTTTCTTTCTTTCTTTCTTTCTTTTTTCTTTCTTTCTTTCTTTCTTCCTATCTTTCTTTCTTTCTTTATCTTCCTTCCTTTCTTCCTTTCTTTCTTCCTTCCTTCCTTCCTTCCTTTTTTCCTTCCTTCCTTCCCTCCCTCCCTCCCTCCCTCCCTCCCTCCCTCCCTCCCTCCCTCCCTCCCTCCCTTCTTTCTTTCTTTCTTTCTTTCTTTCTTTTTTTCTTTCTTTTTTCTTTTCTTTCTGTTTTTTTTTTTTTCTTTGAGGCAGGGTTTCTCTGTGTAGCGCTCAGTCATGGAATTCATTCTGAAGATCAGGCTAACCTGGAACTCATAAATTTGCCTGTCTCTGCCTACCAAGTGCAGGGATTAAGGCTTGTATCACCACACCCAGCGTCTTTGATTTTTTATTCTGGTATTAACTTATTGTTCCCAATGTGGTTTATTTAATTTCATTGTTTTATTTTACTCTTCTCTCCTCTCCCCTCCCCTCCCCTCCCCTCCTCTCTTATTTTCTTTTCTTTTCTTTTCTTTTCTTTTCTTTTCTTTTCTTTTCTTTTCTTTCCTTTTCTTTTCTTAAATATTTTCTATTTTTACATTTCAAATCCTTTCCTGGTTTCCCCTTCGAAAACCGACTATCCCATCCCACCTCCCCCTACTCAACAATATAACCAATCCTGCTTTCCTGTCCTGGCATTCCCTTACACTGTGGCATGGGGTCTTCCAGGGCCATGCTTCTATTCTCCCACTAGTGTCCAACTAGGCCATCCTCCCATACATATGCGGCTGCAGCCATGGGCCCCTCCCTGTGTATTATTTGGTTGGTCTTTTTTTTTTATTGGATATTTTTTAATTTACATTTCAAATGTTGACCTCTTCCCCAGTTTCCCACTTTCCCAGAAACCCCCTGTCACATCCCCTGTGCCCCTGATTCCATGAGCGTGTTCCTCCACCTGCGCACCCACTCCCACCTATCAGTGTGGTGGTTAGCAAGGTTATTTCTCTGTCTCCTCATCATTCAACATCATATTGCAGAGCATGCGGCTGATGGGGAAAAGATGTCCAGATTCTGGGCATTGCGGGGCACCCTCCAGGACATCGATTTCAAGTCACATGTGGGTACATCTTCCTCAAAAACATCTTGTCTGGTTCATAGCTGTCAGCTGGCTTTTTAGTACCTCGGCCAATACTGAGGTGTCTGCTGCCTGCACAAGCACTGCCCACTTCACTTTGAGGAGCATCTGTGCCAGAAAGTCAGGGTTGAACTACACAGGGTTGATGAGGATTTCGGTGGCCTACAGGTACAGATGGAAAACATGCATGCCCAAGCTCCACACATATGAGTTTAGGAGATTGTAGGTAAGCAATTTCATGTGTTCTGCACATTGCTTTTCTGCACAGGACTAATTTTTTTCATTAATTTTGCGATTTATTTACATTTTATATGATAGCTCAATTCCCAGGTTGCCTTCAACAAATCCCCATCCCGTCCACCCTTTCCTCTTTTCCCTTTGAAAAAAGGCTTAGTTTGTGTTAATCTTCTACATTGCACTCCATCACTGAGAGAAATCAAGGCAGGAACTCATGTCGGACAATAGGAAGGGCAAATGGATAAAGGCTACTTATTTGCTGGCTTTCTCAGCACAGTTTTCTCAGCTTTTCTTCTTACAAAATATATAAGCTACTTTTAACTTTTATTTTAATAACATTATATATACATTAATGTACATATACATTATTAGAGTGTTTTGCTTGGGTGGATATCTGTGGGCCTTGTTTGTCCAGGGTTCACAGACCAGTATAGGGAACATGGTCCTTTGATACTGGAGCTACATATGAGCTGCCACCTGAGTTCTGGGATTCAAACCCTGGCCTTCTAAAAGAGCAGCCAGTGCTCTTAAACACTGAGTCATCTTTCAAGCCCCACCCTCAGCTTGCTTTCTTATTTATTTTATCAACATCTTTAAAGGGATAGCGCCACTCACTGTATACTGGATCCTCTCCCATCAACTGTTAATCAGAAAAATGTCCAATAGGCAAACCTGACCCAGAAAGACACAAAATGCCTGCTTTCACTTATGTATGGAATTAGCTTGTAAGTTTTATTCATGTGTGTGTTTCATTTAGAGTAAGAGAGATGAGCTATCTTGTATGGGAACATGAAGGAGGAGGAGCTCTTCTAAGGAAAGGGAAATAGAGTACAGTGGTATAAAGAATAAAAAAGAAACTACTAAAGAATGGTTAATTTGGGAGTGAATCTCGGGAAAGCCTCTGACACTAGACAGTTCATAAAACCCTAGTTGAAATTTTGCTATTTTTAATTGTGCTAAATGAACACATCAGTATAATGACTTCTAATGAATCCTAATTGCTCTACCCATATGTTTATGTATATTACTCAGCCTTCATCGGAGGTGAATCTTCTACAGAAGGTGGTAATAAACAAAGATAGCCACAACTTGACAATCCACAGAGAGTGAGATACTTGGAATGTTAGGGCTTAAAGAGGATTTCTTCATCAAGCTCTCCCTTTCAAGGTTCAAGAATTTATGCAAAGATGAGTCAGAAAGACAATCCTGAACAGAGGTGTAGGTGATGGATAGTACCAATGAGTTGTATCATGAGTATTCCATGTTCTTTATCTAATATCTACTTAACAGTGAGTGCATATCATTTGTAGTCTTGTTTTAGGGTGAGATGTTCTATAGGTATCTGTTAAATTCATTTGGTTCATAACTTCTATAAGTTTCACTGTGTCTCTGAGTTGAATAATAGGGAGGTAAAGAAGGGAAAGAATTTGTTAAAACCATATTATATGAACAAAATTTAAATGATTTTTTGTTAAATCCCATCAAGCATTCCTATAGACCCATCTAATGTAGGCAGATCCTTTGATGTTTCCTCTTCATAAGTGACTATAGGTTTTTGACTAGTTGGCATAAGATTACTAGCACAATCAGATTAACATAAAGCATTTCTTGTCATGTCTAAAACCTTCACACCAAGGGACTAAGATAATCTCTGTACATTCCATTTGTTAAATGTCAGAAAGACATGAGTTTTTACAGCGTGTATCAGCTTTAAAGTGTAAATCCTGAAAGGACGGCCATGGTCATCCTTCCTACTCCCTGCTTTGAGCCACTACTTCCTGCTCTGTGGTACTACAAAGACTTCATTGCTAACCAGGTACCACTGTAACACAGATATCTTGAAGTCACAGAGTGGACAAGCATCCTTGGAGATCTAGATGCTGATGAGAACACTCTTATACCACCTCCGCCTTCACAATGTACTTGTTAAGATGGGAACATAGTGGGACTGACATGGTGGAAGAAATTTTTAAAGTCCAGCACATTTCTCAATAGAAATCTCCTGATTTTCACATGGACCGCATATGTTACTCTTTGAAGTCAACCTACACTTTCCTGTTTCTTGTGCAAAGCATTAGAGATGTCAATTAAAGCTAGACTTTTGAAATATATTGATAAGTCTGGCTTATCTTCATATTCCCTGCTCTTAATTATAGGAACCATGCTAAGACTAGATGTCTGAGCCATTCTCACTGACAGTTTTCCTGGTAAACAGTTGAGAGAAAGAAATTCTTCTAAGGCCCAACTAATCTAATCAGTATATGCGAAGCAGGACTGACATCACTCAGCACATGAGATAAAGAAAGTCTCTTGTTTTGTGGAGAACTGAGAGAGAAGCAGGGACAGGGGCCTGGAGGATAATGACTCTCCTTAAGGATAGTCAGTCCAGACCTTGAGGCTGGGTCTGACAGCATCCAGAGCAATGCAGTCCAATTGCCTGGAGCTTCCTAGAGGAGCACATTCAAAATGTGACAGGGATGGCACCCACAAGGGGGCAGAATTCAGTGTGTTCTAGACTTCTTTTGAGCCACCAGTGTACTGATCCCCCTCCCCCCTTCCCTTTCTATTACAGATGAGCAACCTAAATAGGGGACAAGCAAGCCCTGCTGATACCAGAATATCTAATTGCAAAACCCTTACAAGAAAGACCAGTTTCCCTCCACTCTCAGAATAAAAAGTAAGGATTGGGCTCACAGTGATAAGCACTCTCTGACTAGTTTTGAGAGAACAGGCTGCTCCAAGGTCCAAATTTCCGACACACCAAGTAAATGAAATATCTTTACGACCAGAACTTCAAACCTAAAATTTCAATCTCTTTAAAATATCCATCTCTTTTAAAATCCAAAGTATTTTTGCAATTAAAAGTCTCTTAACTGTAGGCTCCACTAAAACAGTTTTTTTTTTCCTTCTGTCCAAAGGAAAGACAGTGACGAAAAAGGGAACAGAGACTGAAGGGAAGATCATCCAGAGACCATCTCACATAGGTACCCATCCCATCTGTTTTGCAGACATCAAAACCCCTCACTAGTTCTAATTCCAAGAAACACTTGCTGACAGTAGCTACAAATGGCTGTTCCATGAGAGCTTCTACCAGAACCTGACCAATACAAATGCAGGTATTCACATCTGGCTGAATCCAGGAACTATAACTGTGTAGATAATGGAAGGACTGAAGCAGTTGAAGGGAATTGTAACCTCAAAGGAAGAACAGTATCAACTAATTGGACCACTCAGAGCCCCCAGACAATAAACCACCAGCCAAAGAGTGGAGTGACCCATGGCTCTAGATACATATCTTGCACAAAATGGCTTTATCTGAGGGAGGGGAGTCCCTTGGTCCTGTGTAGGATTGATGCCCAAGAATAAGGGGATGCTAGAGTGGTGAGGAAGGAGAGTGTGAGTGGGTAGAGGATCAACCTCATAGAAGTAAAGGGGAGTATGGAGAGGATAGATGGGATGGGCGGTTTGTGGAGGGGTGACATGGAAGGGGATATCATTTGACATGTATATGAATTATAAAATAAAAAATAAACAGAGAAATAAACCCTACCAAAACTAAAATGAAATAAGAGCATACTGTTTTATTTCCACTAAAAAACCCCTATAACTATAGCATCTTTAGGGGTTTTGTGTCAATTTGTTCTTGTATATGATTGTATATAGTTTATAGTTTTCTCAGCTGAGTAGGAATTTTGGCTGCCTTCTTCCTTTCGAAGCTTGCATCCATGGAAGTTTGTTTGTTACCATGGAAGTTAGTTTTCAAAAGGGAGGAATTGAGGTCAATTTCAGCTCAAAGTTTTCATGGCTATTTCTAAAGCTCATTATATTTCAGTTTTAACTGGGGTTTTAACTTTCACCTCTGGTGTAATCAAGTGTACTATTATATTTTTGCACTTAATCACACACACACAAATCTATGGCCTAGTAATGACATGGGATGATGAAACCAAAATGAACTATAATGATTCCAATAGAAACATGAAAGTACAATTTGGAAGGAAAAGTTCTTCCAAGTGTGTGTGTATGGTTGTGATCCTATGAAGACATTGTTCATACACATATTTTTAATCCTCTTAATCTTACTCCTGTGTAATAAAAATTAAATTAAATTATATGGTATCAAATGCCTTTATAAAACAATTATTGAAGGTGTATTGGTTGAAGCAATTTTCAAAAATAGAGTTCATTGCAAAAATTCATATAAGGATGATTATTTGATATTTACTTATATTTTGGGACTGTACTTAATTGATGATTAATTTCTTCAGGAGTAGGGTTTGGAGTGCATGTACTTATGAAATGTTAGGTGAACAATATAGAAATATTCTTGTTAATCTTTATTATATATCAGTGAAGAATCTAATTATTATTATGATGATGTAGTGTTAAGACTTATGAAGTAGATGGAAGATAAAATTAAGAGAAGATAATTGTGTTTTATTGTTTATTATGAAGAAAGCAGTTATAAAAAATAATGATTTTAAAAGCCCATCGTTTAATAAAATTGGGTTATTTTTTGTATGAATTTTGTGCATTGTGGTAAAGCAAAACATAATCCACTCTTCAATCGTGAATGCTTTTTATTGTTGATTACATGAGTGAGTTACATTCTAAAATTAGTTTAGATGAGTAGTGTTTAACTAGGTTGAGATTTTTACTTAGGACACATGTCTGTGAATATAGCAAATAGACAGAATGAAATAGGAAATTAATCATATCATTTTCAAGGAAGTTATTTGCTAATATTTTCATGTAGAGGGACAATGAAGATTCTTGGCTACTAATTTCTCTTCATTTTTTTATGAACAAAGAACAGTAAATTTACCTGTATGGTACAGATTTCTGATGTTTATTATTGGAATTCCAACTGTTCTTGTCAGTTTCATATATACTTCTTTCATTTCTTCAGTAAGATTTGTTCCTTTTGCTATATTTAAGGGGGGAAAAGATAAACGTGATAGCCCAGAGAACTTTCCACAAGTGTTTATTCATCGAACTTTCCAAGGGAAAATCCTTCTGCAAGCTCCAGCCTACTGTGTTCATGCTAGTCATGAAAATCTTAACAAAACTGTGTCACAGAACAGAGGACACACCCAGAATTTATTACTATATTCCTTTTTCTGCTCCTTGTAAATTGATATCTTGCAAGGTGATTTTTCTGTATTTTTATTTTATGAACTATTTAGCAGTTAAACACCATTCAGGACTTGTCAATGATTTCTGTGAAATTTCCAAAAGTGAAATATTAGGACATTCATGATACTTCTTTCTCTTACAAAAAATCTAACACAAAATATATGTGTCACAAAACCAAAGACACAGTAATTCAGTGAAATGATCACTTAGCAAAGATCATTCACAAATTTGCCTGTCTTATGGACCTGAATAATTTACAAATCATTACATATAATGTTGACAATATTAAGTTTTAGGAAAATTAAATCAATTAGATTATAGATATGACCAAAGGAAAATATTAATAACTTTTGTGGTTTTTTATGGATATAAATTTTACTGAATGATGGTAAATATTTCCTGCAAAGTTACATGATCCTTATTGGCATTAATGTGATAGCAGAAACGATGGATAGTTGTCTGATGAAGTTGTGATAACCTCTATCTGCTGTTTTCCACAAAATATCAAATGTTTAATTTTACCAGTAGATTCTCAGGATAGAGATGCTCAGTTGAAAGCCTGCAAACTCAGAGAGGCAGAAAGCACCCTGATGATCTACTACCTCACCCACCATCACAAAAGTATCTCCTTTCCACAACATCACAAAAACCTTCACAAACTCACCTCAAAATCTGCACAAACTAAATGCCCCTACCTTCTACTTCCTGTGAATTTCTCTATGTGTCCTCCAGGTCCCCCATTATCCTTCTTTTTCTCAGTTTACTCCCTGACACCTGGTTGCTTACACCACCTCTTGAACTAATGTTGACTTTACTTAATCCTGCTCATGCTAAATAGAATGATCTTGAAGGTCTCACCAATCCCTAACACTTTAAATGATACTCTGTTATGTTTTCATACAGGATAATTTTGACCTCTGAAAGTCTCCACACATTATTTGACTCAGAACGATACAGACATCCACATCCAAATTTTGGATGGAGCATGGGGACTCTTATGGAAGTAAATGGGAAAGGAATGCAGGCCCCAAAGGGGATAGAAACAAAAGAGGAAGGTGGAGAGAGTCAACTAATCAAATCCTCAGTGCTCTCAGAATTGAACCAACCAAAGAACATACAAGGGATGACTCTAGGACTCTCTGCTCATATGTAGCAGATTTGCAGCTTCACTTTCCTGTGGGTCATGAACAACAGAAAAGGGGCTATCCCAAAAGCTGTTGCTGAATGTCAGATATATTCTGCCAGCTGGGCTTCCTTGACTGGCCTCAGTGGGAAATGAAGCACCTAGCATCACAGATACTAGAAGTGACCGGTTGGAATGGATACCCAGAAAATATGGTACATTACACAATTACACACAGCTATTAAAAACAGTGACTTCATGAAATTCATACGCAAATAGATGGAACTTGAAAATAGCATCCTGATTTGAGGTAACTCAGTCACACACACACACACACACACACATACACACACACACACACACACACACACACACACACACACACACACACAGTTTGCACTCACTGATAAGTGGTGGATGTTAGCCCCAAAGTTCAGAATAGGTAAGATGCAATTCACAGACCATATGAAGTTCAAGATGGATGACCAAAATATGGATGCTTAAGCAATTCTTAAAAGAGGGAAGTAAATATTCAAAGGAAGAAATATTAAGACAAAATGTGGAGCAGAGACCGAAGACCATACAGAGACAGCACCACCTAGGGATCTATCCCATATACAGTCACCAAACCCATACTCTACTGAGGTTACCAAAAAGTGCTTGCTTACAGGAGCCTGATATAGCTGTGTCTTGAGAGGCTCTGCCAGAGAATCACAATACAAAGGTGGATGCTCACAGACAACCATTGGACTGAGCATAGGATCCCCAATGAAGAACCTAGAGAAAGGACCCAAGGAGCTAAAGGGGTCTGAAGCCCCATATGAGGAACAACAATATGAACCAACCAGTACCCCCAGAACTCTCAGGGACTAAACCACCAACCAAAGTGTTCACATGGTAGGACCCCATGGCTCCAGATGAGCCTCTTGATCCTGTGAAAAATTGATGACCCAGTGTAATGGAATGCCAGTGTGGGAAGACAGGAGTAGTCGGGTGGGTGGGTGGGAGGGTGGGTGAGAGGGTGGGTGGGAAGCTCCTTCTTGGAGGCAGGGGAGGGGGTGGGATACGAGGTTCCTGACAGAGAGACCTGAAAAGTGGAAAACATTTTAAATGTCGCTAAAGAAAATATCCAATAAAAGAAAAAGAAAATAATGTGTAATTTACCATTTTTTTTTGATGTTTCTTGAAAATTATCCATGGCAAATTTTAATAATTTTTCTAATTTAAGCTTGATGCCAATTTCCCCACCCTTTTCAATTTGTTTAGATATTTTGTCCTTTCTTCTTGTATAATTTGGTGTAGTTGCTAAGTTTTGCTAGGATTGGCCATTTCCATTAATGCCTCCAGTGACCAGTGATCTTTACCAATTATGTGGCAGTTACTACTTTCCTGTTTTGAAGACTTTATTATATGAGACATGAGTTGGAGATGATAGAGATAATGTATTTGCTTTCCTTGTTTTATAGGAAGGGGAATAACATGTGAAATGCAAAGAAATAAAATAACCAATAAAAAAATCAAAAAAGTCCAGATTTGTTTCTCAAGTAGAGAATATATATACTCCAGGAATGGAAGATATTTGCAGTAGATGCCAAGAGACAAATGTTGGTGGACATTTTTTTTTTTTTTATGAAGAATCACCAGCTGCCAATTTATCAATGATTCTGATATCCAAAATTAGTGAGAGTGAGTAGAGGGTGAATAATTAAAATGCAATCAAGATTTGGATACTGTAATTACTTTTGTATTACAGCCAAATATCTCTCAGTTTCAGCTGATAATTTTCTCAGACAATTTTATTCCTTATCAACACATAACATTTGAAAGAAATTCCTTAGCACTTTAGTAGTTTACTCAATTATGGTTCAAAGCCAGTTCTATGCCCCAACACGTTTGAAAATGCTTAATAGTTTTTAACTGATATCTCCTGGATTTTTACTTTCTGCCTGCAAAGTTCCTGCAAACCTATCTTATGTCTTAGATGACTGACAGCATACCCTCTTTATATATCATCATGTGCAATTCCTTATTACCATTTGGTAAAATCCTAGCTACTTAATAATTTATCTCTATGGTATTTCTGTCTAATCAACCACTAAATATCATCCACATAATGGTAAATTTCAGACTGCAGAAACTGTTTACACATTACTTATTATAACAGTTCTTGAACAAAATATTTATATAGGTTAAATATATATATTATATATATATTTTTTTTTTACGGTTCTTGAATCAGTTAACATTTTCCCTTTACTTTAATTGTTTTTGTAAGAAACAAACTATCTATGGGCTCATAGATTCTTCAATGTGTTCAGCATTTACCTCATTCTGTAACAGCTCTTCTAGTATCTGACATTCTGATGATATAAATGGCAATTGTTCTACCCTCAGATGTTTTTCAGTTAACCATTTTAAAGGTAGCACCATTAGATTTTTTGGGAAGGCCAACAGCTATTGTGGCATTTTAATGGTCATTCTGGGCAGTCAGTAAATTTTATTGATAATAGATTTTAATATTTTACTTCAATGCATTTTTTATTTTATGGCATCCTTCTAAGATTGCAGAAAGTTTATCCCTGTTTTTTCATTGTGTTAACAATTCATATCCCCGCCAAATTCCCATCTCTTATATCCACTTGAGATTTTAGTTTCTCTATTTTTCTTTCTGGCTCTATAATCTTAGATCAACTTGCAGTTTATTTTCCCCAAAATGGAGCATCAATTCCTAGAAGTTGAATATCTACTTCCTTAAAAGCCCAATCTAGATGCTACGGCTTAGGTGAATTTAATGTTACACGTGCTCCTGTGTCTACTAAACCTTCTATTTCAATATCATTTATTGGTATTTTTAGCTTTGGTATCTTAGCATTTATTGGACTTTGTTACAATACTTGTTTCTTTGGTCTCTCATAACTTTTTTGTTTTATCTACTAGAGCTGTCTTCTTTTAAAGAGCAGACTTTAAAATTTAATTGTTCTGTGGCTGTTTCTCCAATGAGAGGTCATTTTTTATATTATTTCTATAAAAAAGAATTATTTCTATGATTGCATTGCCTACAATCCCTTCTCAAATGACCCTGTTTACTGCAATTGAAACTTTTGCCATCTGGAATTTTTCTCAAAATTGTGAGAAACTTCTTGTCCCAACATGATGGCATCATAAATGTGAGATTCAATATAGGCTGTGCTCCTAATCCCTCCATCTCTTGGTTCTGATCTTGCTTTAAAGGTCCTCTCAGCCTTTTGCATTCTGAAATAGCATTTTTAGTAACCAAGATTCATTTAGTATTTTTCTGCCTTCTGAACCAAATACTATTTTACTAACAAATGTAGGCAATCTTTACAAGAAATCAGTGAAGGCCTATTTTTGCCTTATAAAATTTTAGTAAATGACTCAGATTTTTTCCCTGATTCCTCAGCCTTGTCAAAAACATTTAATACTGTTAAATGAATAACTCCAAGGTGTGATAGTGAAATTTAAAATGTCTTTGTAACTCAGTTTATTAGGATTCTGAATTCCAACAAGATTAAAGTTTGATGCAAATGTACATAGATGAGATTAAAATGAATTTATTCCAATACTAGTGTGTCATGAGAAAAATCACAACACCCCACTTTTCTAGATATGGGTGAAGTTTGCAAGTCTGTTTTTCATCTACAATTTACCCTTTTTATAGGAAGTGCAAGATGACCCTCAACTAACAACTGACCTTGGTAAATATTCATACCTCTATCACTATTTTGTAGAACTATGGTCATAGCTTTTTCTTTCCTCGTTGTTTGGCATTGTATCTGATGACTGGCTTCCAATACTGCTGCTGTCAAATATTTCAAGTCTTGGGGAATAATTCTGTTTTAATTTGCCCCTGTATTTAGTATCTGCTTGCAACAGAAAGAATTAATGTCATACAAAATAATCATTTCTCGTAATTTGCTCATGTCTAATATATCTATAGGACCCCTTCTAATTTCTTCATAACCTTGGGATTTCCTATCATATGCTGTTTAGTGTTGTTCAGAAACAGGGTAGATTATGTTTGGTTTTCAATCAGTCTTGTGTTGTCCTTTTTCAGTTTCTCTATGTGGTAGCATGGTACATTCTTATCTAAATTGCTCTGTCAGTGTCTGATGATGTTTTATTCCCATTTCTATGTTGCATATGTATTGAGAATTCTCATATGTATTGAAAGGAGAGCCTGTCAACTTCATGAATTCATGATTGTATTTAAAAATATACAAAAATTATACCAAGATAATTCCTGCATTTAAAGATGCATATAAACTAAACTTTTGTACTCTAATTAAAAATAAAGAAAAAAATAATTTTTTCCCTGCAGTATCAGATGTACTTACACAATGCTATGGTCAGTCTTATGCATCTCCATTCCACATCAATATACAGTAGTTTAAATAACATTGTTGTATCTGATATATAAGTAATTGTAAGTTCAAATGTAAGTGCAACTGTCAAAAGAAGATAGAACATTATGTCATTTAATTGATACAACATTTTGATATAAGTTGTCTTTTCTCAAAGTATCATTCTCCATTGACACACATATTTATCCCAGAGTATCTAAAACCATAACATTACTGTACACTTTAATTTTAAATATTGGATCATGATAAGAAAAGCACTGCATCCTCAACAATGCAATAGATAAAATACCATTTAATCTACATTTGCTCAAATATAACAAAAGCCTTTTTTATTACATGTTAAAATGTACCTTGTAGAAGTACTATATATATATATATATATATATATATATATATATATATATATATATATATATATATATATATGTATGTATGTATGTATATATGTATATATATGTAAGTTCTAATGTCCCAAGTGATCCAATTACTTTAGGAAAGCTGTATATTTGATTGTACACAGTTACTCAATGGTCATCCCCACTTGCTATTTCTAGTAAATAAATACACACTAGGCATATATACTTTCAAATTAATATCATATCGAAGATATTTGATTGGAACATAGAGAGACAAATAAATCTGAATGTCCTGTTATAGGAAAATGGTCCAGAGATTTGTAATATAAATGTTGTCTAACTCATCTTGCACTTCCTATATCTGAGTTTAAAAAGTGTAAATTGTAGATGAAAAACAGACTTGCAAACTTCACCCATATCTAGAAAAGTGGAGTGTTGTGATTTTTCTCATGACACACTAGTATTGGAATAAATTCATTTTAATCTCATCTATGTACATTTGCATCAAACTTTAATCTCGTTGGAATTCAGAATCCTAATAAACCCATGTAAAAATATCCAATACAAATATTTTATGTCTAAGACATATGCATATATTGTGAAGATTTAGGACTATGTAATAATTTACTTCACAGCTATAATGATCTTTCTACATATGTATTTCTGATTCTTGGTCGCTGCCACCTCCTCTATGTTCCTTCACCCATCTCTCTCTCTCCCTCTCCCTCTCCCTCTCCCTCTCCCTCTCCCTCTCCCTCTCCCTCTCCCTCTCCCTCTCCCTCTCCCTCTCCCTCTCCCTCTCCCTCTCCCTCTCCCTCTCCCTCTCCCTCTCCCTCTCCCTCTCCCTCTCCCTCTCCCTCTCCCTCTCCCTCTCCCTCTCCCTCTCTCCCCCTCTCCTCTCTCTCTCTGTCTCCTCCCTTCTTCTCCCTCTCCCTCTCCTCTCTTCTTCTCCTCCTATTTCTAGCTGTAACAACCTTCCTATGATCCTCAAGTACCAAATTTCTCCAGTGCCCAATCACAGGCTTTAGCCTTTTATTGAGCAGTTAAATTGGGGAGAAAATTCACAAGGCATCACTTGAGTACATTAGAATCTGTTTTTGGTGGGCAACCACCTCTTGAGGAACCACTATTTATCATTAGATTTCAAACAGCATCAGACCAACCAATTTCAGTCTACTATGGATCATTTGTACAGGAAACACATGACAAAATACTGTTGTCAATTTTTTTATATGTTATAAAAAAAATGATAGCATTCAAACAGGAATTCATTGATAACTACATAGGCAATATGCATGTATCTTTGAATGTGTTCGAAATTCCAATTGATTGGACCATTTTTTTTATTTTTTACATTTGAGTTCTGAGGAGTGTAACTTTCAATGAACTAAGTAGAGTAAGTCAGCTTCATGGTCATATCACTTTTTATCCAAAAATAGATAGGTTTTATCTGATTCCAGATTTTTTTGTGATTATATACTGTTAAGCTGGAGGACCAGACCCCCAAGCTGGTTTCAATATGGCATGCAATCACTGAACCCCTAGAAAACAAAACTCATACTTTGTTTTTTCTTTTAACTTACACATCTCATGTGGATATTATTCAGTATGAAAATATAAGACAGAAAAATTCTCATTTTATATACCCATGTGTTAATGTCAAATAGGCTAATTGTTAATACTAGCTAAAAATTGCTTCTTAAATCAAAATTAATGACATTTTCATACACAAAAACCCACTCTCACAAGTATTCATGATTTGTTCCATTTACATATTTTAATATTTTCCTAGTTCACTTCATTAGAAAAATGACTACCAAATATGTTTAATATAAAGGTATAAAACATTTACTTAATTTTTAAAGTAGCTTTTGGATCGATCAAGTATCATAATATTTCTGGATTCAGATATTACATAATATTAGAACAAATGTTTAAAATACTTGTGTTATCTATTCCTTCAAGCACTTCATGACTATAATAGCTTATTTCATTGCATTTTGCACAATGTTGGGAGTTTGAAAAAGATTTGAACTGAGGATCCTATTGATGAGTAAATTCTACCAAGTTTTGAAATTATACCTACCCATGATCTTGTCTCCATTTTTGTATTTGTTGGAACGGATATTTGGGAAATAATGGTTTACATTATACAAGTGCCAGTAACCAATAATAGCGTAATTAGGATCATGAACTTCACATTCTTTGTGCATGAGATAAACTGAGAAAATGAGAAAAAGAAACTTGTAATCTATTGTTGCTTACATTACCTATTTTATTACTTTCTTCAAAAGGAAAGTGTCTTAGTTAGGATTGCTATTCCTGCTAAAACATTATGACTAAGAAGCAATGTGGGTAGGAAAGGGTTTATTCGGCTTACACTTCCATACTGCTGTTCATCACCAAGGAATTCAGGAGTAGAACTCAAGCATGTCAGGAAACAGGATCTGATGCAGAGGCCATGGTGGGGTGTTCCTTACTGGCTTGCTTTCCCTGGCTTGCAGATCTCTTATAGTACCAAGACTACCAGACCAGAGATTCCACCACCCAAAGGGGGACCTCCCCCCTTGATCACTAATTGAGAAAATGACCCAAAGCTGTATCTCAGGGAGGCATTTCCCCAGATGCAGCTCCTTTCTCGGTGATAAGTCCAGCTGTGTCAAGATGACACAAAACTAGCCAGTTCAAAAATAATGTAGAGAAGTGCATCCACACTAATACTTGTCTCAAGATGAAGTCCTGAAAGTTCAATACTCACAAAATATATTTTTGCAATTGGCAAAATTGGGTCTAACTGCAGTAAATGTGTGCTGTTGGCATTTCCCATGTTTTCTAAATATAAAGAAAAATAATATTCATCACCAGTTATTATTCCACATATAATTTTATGTTAGTATATTAGATTACTACTGAAATATATAAGATAAGAATAATCCAGACCATTGCCATTCTACTATTTCTATTCTAAGCTAAAGAGCTTCTCTCCGAATGTTCCAAGATTTTCAAATATGTTCTAGGTTTTACTGTGAGTAAATTTTGTTATATGAATTAACATGTGAAGAGTAGGACAAAATGAGTACATTGTAACATGGACAGAAAATTCTTTCTTTAAGGAGTAATTATCTATGGGTCTGTGTGGAAGGAAGCTATACTGTTTAGAGTGAATGATATAAGATGATTTTATGGATGTCAAACACATACTTCTCTGATATAATATGCCTTTGGCACTTCTTAGTTATGAATAGTTACACAAAGTGCATATGACTTCATTTATTAACTCACTCTTCCTAATTCTGCTTCACAGACAAAAAATTTAAAATAGTATCTGTTGTGTACAGTATAATGTGGAAATATGTTACAAACTTGCATCCTAGGGAAAGGTTTTCATCAGTCTTGAATCTGTGATTCATACTTTCTGAACTGCAAATGTTGCCAAACACAAAAGACATTTGGTCATAGACACTAACTTTGAGTATCCCAAGAAACTTTCAAATGTCATACTATCCTAGCAAATATAACAGTATAAATAGAGACAATTGCCATTATATTCTATTTCTGATGAGGTTTGAAAAATTCTTATTACTCTCAATAATAACATCACACCCTCAGTCTTGATGTGGTCCTTTGAATAGGGCCTGAATAAATTCCTTGGGCCCATATCAGGCTACTTTGTCCCAGTAAATAAGCACAGGTACTTGTAGCACTACAAGAGTTAGAAACATTTTTTTTTGCTTTGTTGATGCACCATAGCAGACAATTGTAGTACACAATTGTGTGGAACAGAATGTTTTCTTATAAAACTCTTAAGAATGAAGTGGATTTTTACATTTGAGCAGAGCACATTTATTTACATATAAATAAATAAAAATATTAAAATCTCAATTTAAATAAAATTATAGGAATAATTTTTTCCATTTTTCATCAGGCTTGTCCATGTACCTCTCTGGAACACTTAGAATATATAACTATACTTTTGATAAAATATGTAACTTATATAATGCAATTAAATTGTATATAATTATATATAAATATATATGTGTATATGCTACCTGGCTTATATTTGTTGTGTGGATATATAATGAAGACTGACTACTTTGAATGAGAAAGCTAATAACAATAATCTCAACGGTGACACAGTTTTAGAAAAACACTTCTTTACAATGAGTTTTGTATAGAAACACTTGGTTACATTCAAGAACAGTATACATGGGCATTGCTCAGAGATACCATAGATGGAACACTGAGAGATAGATAGAGGGATTAATGGCTTTTCCATATACAAATTTATATTGAATATTGCTTGATAGACATGGGTCTTTGCTCAAAATATTTACTCAGAAATTCTTGTTAACATAATCTTGATTATTTGACATTCACAGTTTTTTTGCCTTTTGTGTTGTAAATAATGGATCAGTCTCTCAGTCTCCTACTCTCCAACACTACTGAATTTCTCTCATGGGTAAAAGAACACAGTCATTATATTAAGAGAGCAATGGATATACCCTGCCTTAAAAAACACAATCATGATCATGGTGACTTCCCTACTATGTAAGTATATTCTTTTTAATTTTTTTGTTTCAATTAAGGTACTCTTACCATATCCAATTGTCAACTAGAAATAAGTAATTCATCCATATATGTACAGGCCCAAGTATTCTATAACACCTGCTTGCTAGTCTCTACTTCTCTCTGTACAAGAAAAGAAACTTAAGCTTAAAAACAATGATTGTAAAAGCAATTACTAGAAACATTTACTTTGTTAAAATTCCCAGGCATGACAGTGAAAAATCTGTGAGTATTTTAGATGTAAGAATTCAGTATATCTGATTATGTTTGCTATAGAATTCTTGGTTAATGGATAGACATTCTGCCCATTGTAGGACTGAATGAGGCTCTAGAGATTTCTAGACTCTGTTTATAATTCCCCTTTAAATAACTTTTACTTACTTGGTGTAGTAAGACATTGTCATTTCCTTGTAGTTCCTTAAAAATGTAACATTATGCATAAGCATACCCACACTCCCATTTTCTCCAATTTCTTTAAATAATTTGAAGCCATGTAGATTGTGTTAAATTTTCCTGAAAACTAAAACAGAATGTCCAGATTGATCAAGTGACCTAAACATTGGCATTCCCCTCTCTCTCTCATCTGTTTCACACATTGCTTCTGTGTCAAACAAAAGTTACCTCACATGTAACATTCATGTTGCATTCTTTTGAGTGGTGAATATATGTGTAAGTAACATTATTACTACATAGGATAAATCATTTCTTAGAAGAGTGAATTAGGTGCAATATTTCAAACTAATCAAATACTTAGCTTTTGTCAAAACTGCAGTGTAAGCAATAACAGTTTTTATGTCTTGACTTAATTTTTAACTTTTTATTTTATTGCGTGCTTACATTTCTTCAGAAATTAAGAACTTATTTTCATGCATAATGAAGTTGCAAACTGAGGAGATGATTTGTGAACAAACACGAGAATTTTCCTTTTACCCTTGAAATGAGAGTCACCACAAAAGCAAAGACAACAAAGAGAGGAAAAACAATTCACATAACATAAATGATCCTAAAAAGTTTAGAGTAATTAACCAAATATATTGAAGGAAGTATTTTTATATTTTCCAAGAAGTCATGTCTAGCTTTTCTGACAAGTTATATTTTAATAGTGTCCTTTTATTGGAGGGAAATACTTAAAATTGTGGCATTGTGCCTATAGAGATGGCTACGTTGTTAAACAGAAGTCATAAAAGAAAATAAATATATATGAGATCAAATCTCCAAAACTGTGGTAAAATTCAAATGCATTACTGTGTTTTTCCTCTCCTTCCTCCTATGATGAAAAATATTTGAAATGGTGAGGCAAATATTAAAATATAGGCTAAATAGCCTATATACACAAGAATCATGAGATAACAAGCCAACATGTGGGCCACAATACTTAATGTCTCACTCTGACTTCTATGTGTTTACTATAACCTATGTCCATAACAAACAAATTTCCAAACGTAAAAATACCTTTATGGGAAACATAATTAAATATTAAATTTAGGATAAGCATATGTCGTGTATTCCCATACAAGGGCATTTCAAAAAATTTTGGTACATGCATGGCCAAAGAAATGACACTATCATTGTCAATTACTTAGATTTTTTTATTTCACAATAAATATAATGTGACATGACAAGGAAATTCAATCAAACAAAAGAGGTATGAACTTACTTTTAGTTGTTGTACTTGGTGAATTTTGTACCTGAACTTTTGGAAGATAATTCTGTATTCAAGAAACTTGTATTACTTTTCAATGACAAAACCATACTTACGATGCCATTTATTAAATATCAAGTAAATCATATTAGTTTTTACTGCATTTATGCAAAGAATGTTTTAACACAGATAATATTGTGGGGGATGTCACAAATGCATACTTAATGTAAAGTTGTCTGAAATAATATATCAGTAGAATTACACTGATTCACAGATCAATGTGAAAAGCACCACACACACACACACACACACACAAACACACACACACACTTTAATGCCCATAATGTACTTTTTCAGGAATAATCAGAAAGGGTAACAGAGCAAGCAGAAAAACTTCACTATCTTGTCTTGGTATCTAATGATACAGGGACGAGTTTCTCTTGAAAAGTAAAATGTAGACACATTTAAAGCATTCCTCATTGGCAAGAACAATGACCTGATATTTCTTCCTTCTTCCTACCTTAAAAAACGGTTGGTGGACATATTTTGGCTGTTTTCCATTATACTGTTCACGAATGAATATTCATTGGACCACAATGTAACTGGATATTTGATACCGTACATATGAGAAAGAAACTTTTTAGTTAAATGATTTATTTCAAGGACATATTTAGACTTTTACCATTCTATATTTATGTGCTAAATGATGAAAGAAAAAATACTGCAATTTACAAACCCTGTTTCCCTGAGTAAGAGAATGTTTGTAAAGTTAATTTCTACAATCCCTAAAATTCTTGCTACTGTAGAGCTGAATTAAAAAATAATACTACCTTTACTAACATATCAGTTAGATCGATAGATAGATAGATAGATAGATGGATAGATAGATAGATAGATAGATACATACATACATACATACATACATACATACATACATACATACATACATGCATGCATGCATACACACATACATACATACATAGAAAAAAAGAAATTATATAAATCAGAATTTAAGGAGGAGAGATTGAACAATAAGCCTTACAGAAAGAATGTGAGCTAAGAAGCTTATTTTTATCAACCGTTCATTGGAAAGTACTAAGGAGAATGCAAATATAATTTGCGTAAATGCACCATGATTTTTAGAAAATGATCTTGACCATAAATTTCAGATGTGCACTTCCAAATCATTCCATTCAAACCTTTTCAAGTAATATGGTGCTAACTTAAATGTTCAACATTGTTATGGAAAAAGCAGACATGAGGACCTGTGGCACGCAACTTGTTCACTTTTCTTGCCCATAGTCCAAAAAACACATATTAGCAGCTGATAGGCTCCCATTAATGAGCACAGTACATGACTGTAAATAGGATGGAAGGCAATAACAAAAAATGATTATTGTATTGTGAAATGATTTGGAAATTTACTGAAGATTAAAAGTGTTGACATAACAGCCAGTATAACATTTTTTCAATACTTTGATTCACTTAAGTAGGATAATCAATAGTAGTAATAAGCTATCATGGGAGGTTTAGAATTATACCCACTTGAAATTGACCAACCATGGACAACCAGTGGAATTTAGGAAAAAACATATTTTCCTACAGTTTGGTTAGAAAAGGATGTAGTATAGATTTTTTTACAATGTAGTAACCACTTACAGGTGCACCCAAAATACAATGTTTCCCTACTTCACAAATTAAGATGTAGATTGTTGATCCAAAGTTACCACACCAAATCCATCTGCTTAATAAAGATCAAACCAAGGGAAAACTCAAATATGAAATGTGCTTTAACTGAAGAAAATTGATTAACTACATTTTAGGTCATATTCTGGGTTAGTTCTAGGAAATCCATGAAATAAATATCAAATTTTTCTGAATTCCAAGATCTAGAGAAGAAAATATGGAAGATTATTAGTGAGTAACTTAGAATATTATATATATATATATATATATATATATATATATATATATATATATATATATACATGTGTGTGTGTGTGTGTGTGTGTGTGTGTGTGTAATTAATTATAAAGGAGAGGAAATATTTAAAAATATGTCATATATATGTATATGTGAAGGAAATCTCTTCTCCTAATAGTGACTCATAATTAAACAAGAAAATCAAAGAGAAAGAAAATCTTTCAAAGTGAATACAAATAAATTACAGAAGTAACTTGTGATAGGTATTAACTGGTTATAAACACAGATACCCACTATGTCTCAGCAAACTCTCTGAGGTGAAAAGCGGGAAGCATCTTAAGATGAATACCAGAATAAGATTCTTTGAGTGTTAGAAGTGTGGCATAGTTTGAAGTGTTCTGTATACTTAAATATCTAACGATTTGTGTGATTTATTTTTTACCGCATCAGAAAAGATGCTGATGGATTTTTTGAGCACAGGAAAGGCACACTTTTGCTTACAGAGCTCTGATAATTTTTATTCATATGGTTCCTGTTATTTCAGAGTGTTGAGAATCATCTATGATTTAGATTTGTCTCACTCAGAAAGGTAGAGACTTAATGTCCAGAGTGAATATGTGTGCTCAGAGCTACATATTTTACTCAAAATTACATTAAGAATGGACTCTGAAGCATATAGTATTTTACATTTCAACTTGGTGAGTTGCTAAGATCCTGAAAACAGCTTCTCATTTGTCACTGTTTCTGCCTAAACTGGTTTGGTAAGTGTAGAAAGATTTATTCATGATGTGCCCTGCACTTCTTGAATTTCAAATTTTAAGTCAAGATTGCATGAGATAAACTAAATATCCCTTTCTTAACTGCCACCTGTGCAATGAAATTTTAAGATATATTCACATATTTTTTATTTTTAAATAAATAAAAATAATTGATTTATTCACTCACATTCCTATATCAGCCCCTCTTCCTCCTAATCCCCTATACAGATCCTCTCCCATTTCCCCTCCCTCTCCTATGAGATGGGAAAACCCCCACTAGATTTTAACCTTCAACATAGCCATTCGTCAGTTTTTGACCCACACCTCCTTACTGTGTTCCATCTTCCAGTCTCAGTAGAAAGTGTATACCTAAATCCAGATCAGGTCTGATAGAATGTCAGTTAGGCTGCCTTTCTATAAAAGTTCTCAACTTTCTTAGTTCTTCTGAAAGGAAATTAAATAAAATAAAGGTTTAAACTAAAAAGGCCTGGGACTGAGACAATCTCTTCAACAAGAAAGAGTATGTTTAACCTAGTGAGAGGGGTCTTTTATGCCATTCATAGAACTGATCCAAGTGCTATTGAGGACTGCTGGCTATGCCTGTCCTCAGGTCCTCCTTATTATGAAGGAATTGCCTTCAATGGAGATTTCAACAGAACCAGCAGCCATACTTCCTGTTCTTGGGGGACAGGACAAAAACTGACCATGACTGAGTATCTGCGAGGAGTCTAGGTCTCTGTATAGGCACCCGACTTCCACCCACAAACACCTATGCGGACAAATTCAGTCCGTGTCCAGGATGGAACCTAATTACTATCTTGAACCTTCCCCAGTTGGATGGTGGGCTTGCAATAACAGACTTACTCCCTGTGTATCAACTAACGTTTTTAATTCATCTCATGATTTTTGTGTCATGATCCAGCTTTTACCCCACTTATATTATCACCCTGCATCCAGTTTAGAAAAAAGCTATGCTGGCCCGTAGTCAAAAAAGAACAATTACTTTAACCCTGGCTGCATTCATGGGAATAGGTATGGCAGTAGGAGTGGGGACGGGTGTGTCAGCTTTGATAGAAGTAAGACAGGGAATTAATTCTTTGAGGGATGCTGTCAATGAAGACCTAGTGGCAATAGAGAAGTCCTTTGCGCTTTAGAAAAATCTTTGACCTCCCTGTCTGAGGTAGTTTTGCAGAGCAGGAGAGGTCTTGATTTGTTATTCATAAAAGAAGAAGGACTGTGTACTGCCCTTAAAGAAGAGTGCTGCTTCTATGTAGATCATACAGGAATAGTTAGAGATTCTATGCAGAAACTGAGAAAAAGATTAGAGCAAAGGAAACGAGAACGGGATGCTCAACGGGGGTGGTTTGAGACGTGGTTTGAGTCATGACCATCTTGGATAACTTCTTTGATTTCTGCTGTAGCTGGACCAGTCCTTATGATATGTTTAGCTTTAGTTTTTGGCCCTTGTATAATAAATAAAGGGATGGCTTTCATCCAGAGTAGAATTGATGCAGTAAAACTCATGGTTCTTCAGAGACAATAACAACCTATAGTTCAAGTAGATGAAGGGTTAGGGGCCACCAATCTCTACAATTCTATTATTAGAATTAGTATAAAGAGAAGAAGAGGGGATGAAAGGAAATTAAAATAAAATGTTTAAACTACAAAGGCCTGGGACTGAGACTGCAAAAAAAACAAGCGCAGGCATGCGAAGGTCTCTCATGTTTCTATTGGTGACCCCAAATCAGGAGACTTGAGTGGGGGGCTCCTTCTTGGTGTCCTACACCTCTATTCTGATGCTATCCCTAATAACCCTCCATGTATTGTCACAATATCACAGTCAATAATTCAGGCTGAGACTTTCTGATAAACCAGAGGTCACAGAGGCCTTCAGAACTCCAGATGATCTGGTTGCTCTCTTACACACTCTTGGTGGTTACCATATTATTCACACAATCCCTCCTCCAGTCCTCATCACCAAATCCCCAACTCTAAGTTAAACGGGGACTCCATGATAGACCCAAAGATACTAGGCACCAGAACTGCAGGTAGGCCATTGACCAAACTTCCCTACAATCTAACTGTCCCACAATATTACTCCAGTACTCCATTTCTTGTCACATTTTGACAACTTCCAACACAGGTGGATATTAGAGGTTTTCTGTTGTTGTTTTAAATTTATTTATTTTTCATCTTTAATCCTGTCTTACAGTCCAGACTTCATCGCCCTCCTGATCACTCCTGATTTCATACCTCCTTCTTCCACTCCACACCTCAAGAGGATGTATTCAACACCCCACCAACACTCCATTAGACGTTACCACTTTATGGGGAATAACATCTCTTGAGGGTTAGGTGCAGCTTCTCTTACTGAGTCCAGACCCATCAGTCCTCTTCTCTATATGTGTTGGGAGGCACATATCAGCATGTTTATGCAGCCTGGTTGGTACAGGTTACTTGAGATTGCTGCTCTTCCTATATGGTCATCCTCCTCCTTGGCTACTTCCACCTTTTCTCTAATACAGCCACAGGGGTCACTAGCTTCTGTTTATTGGGTGGTTTTAAATATCTGCATTTGACTCTTTCAGGTTCTTGTTTGGCATTTCAGGGAGCAGTCATGATAGGTCCCTATTTGTAAGCACATCATAGTGTTAGTAATAGTGTCTAGCCTTGGGGCCTCCCCCTGAGCTTGAACATATTTGGGCCTGTCACTGGACCTCCTTTTCCTTAGGCTCTTATCCACTTTTCTCCCCGAATTTCTCTCATTCAGGAATAATTCTGGGTCTGAGCTTTTGATTTCAGGATGGCAACTCCATCACTTCAACTTTTCTATTCAAAGTGGATATTATATCTTTCTTCTCCCCACTGTAGGGTATGTCCTCTAGGGTCCCTCCCTTTGAGTCCCGAAAGTGTCTCACCCCCGCCAGGTCTCTTTTCCATTCTGGAGGGTCCCCCAACTCTTACCTTCTGAGGTCGCATGTTTCCAATCTTTCCGCTGGCCCCTCTGGGTTACAGTCCTTTTTCCTCACCCAATACCAGATCTGATTCCCCTCTCCCCCGCATCCACTGTCCATGTTCCCTCATAGGTCCCTTCTTCCCTCCCCTCTTAAGGTTGCTTTCTTCTCCCTCCATAATGGGATTGAGGCATCCTCACATGGGCCCTTCAAATTTTAATTTCTTGAGTTCTGTGGATTGAATCTTGGGCATTCTGTAATTTTTTGGCTAATATCTACTTATTAGCGAGTACATACCATGCATGTTATTTGGATCTGAGTTACCTCACTCAGGGTGATAATTTTTACTTCTAAACATATTTCTGCAAAACTCATGATATCTTCACTCTTAATAGCTGTGTAATATTCATTGTGTAAATGAACAACATTTTCTGTATATGTTCTTCTGTTGTCGGACATTTTTTTTTTCCAAATTCTGGTTATCACAAATAAGACAGCTATCAGCAGAGTGGAATACATGCCCTTGTTTTCTGGCCATAAATAAATGTGATGGGAATTATTCCATTGTTTCATTAGGTTTAGAAGTTTTGTCTTAAGCCGGGCGTGGTGGCGCACGCCTTTAATCCCAGCACTCCGGAGGCAGAGGCAGGCGGGTTTCTGAGTTCAAGGCCAGCCTGGTCTACAAAGTGAGTTCCAGGACAGCCAGGGCTAAACCGGAAACCCTGTCTCGAAAAACCAAAAAAAAAAAAAAAAAAAGAAGTTTTGTCTTTCTTGCTTGTATGAGCTACATTAAATTTGGTGTAATGCTGTCTTCCCATTTCTATTCATACCTTCATGTCACAGGTTTTTCCCTATCCAATTACATTAGCATAGAAGAGTTCTGGAATTGGTTCCGGAAAAGGAATACAGAGCTAAAGGTTGCATAGACAGTGAATGTCTCAGGTTAGGAGGAGAAGGAAGATAGTTGTGGCTTTGAAACCGCATGGCATTTACCAGCCACAAGTAGCTATCACAAGATTGGGAAAAAAAATGTAATAAGCTTTCTTATCAATTGGCTCTGATATCATTGTTTTGATATTTTGTAAATTGTGAATTTATTTATCCATAAATCTGATTAGTTAATTAACGTTTAAGAGTCTTTATTTTACCGGGTTATTGGGTATTGTGATATCCAACAACGAGGGTTGTAGTTCCACTTAGTAATTGGAATGTGGGATAACATTAGGATAAAAGCTAGAGTAATGCACATATCCAAGTGAAGGCATCACTCTGCCATTTGAGTAGATTATCTCAGATATATTCCATATATTTCCAGGATGCATACAACACCACTTTTAGAGCTTTGCCTTACTCAGTCATTTGTAATTAAAATGAATATAATATTCTTTATCCTGCTTTATGAGGTAAAATTTCAGGGTGCAAATAAGGAAAATAAGTAGGTAACTATATAGTTCTTTCTGTACATACATAGAAAAACATAGTGAAACCTACTCATGGACATAGAATTACACACAGTCAAGATATAAACAATGACAGCCATGCACACAAACACTCAAGCTCACATAGATTTCATGCCTCAGGTAATCAGAGGACATCACTCTGGATTCTTAGTAAATAACCTTTTTGCTTTGTGAAGAACTGTCATATATCAACTGGATGTATATCTTTCTCTAAAGAAACCTACAAAGTAAACCTTATGATTGTTGAAATTTTGGTTAATACCCATGTAAAGATACCACTCTTTCTATAGTTTTGAATGTGTAGCACACATATTCAGAGATCCCCTCTTGCCAACAAAAGGTCTTAACAATAATGGACATGATCTGACTTCCCACAAGAGCAGGCTATATAAATCCCATGACTTATCACATGCTACTGACCTGGTTTTCAGTCATTGTAATTCTCTCAACTCTCACAGGAGAAATGACAAATACCTTAACTAGAATAAATGATTCTATACTTGTATTCTTGGACTCTATCCTATGTAAACCTGGGATCTTGTTGAGTGCTATGTCTGTATGTCATTTCCATCATAGGCCTACATTTACTTCTTTTTAAAATTTGAAGAGATTTAGTAGTATTCTATGTTTACTAAGTAAACAGATCACTGTGAAATGCACCCTGGACTTCTTTTTGGCTTTGCTTCCTCACTAAGTTAAAAATAAATAATGAAAGTCCCCTTTTCATTTTGTGGAAATTCTCAAACCAACAACATGATGGATAGCAGTTCTCCAGGGTCTTCTGAACAGGCTGTTGTGAAATCCCACAGAATCTAAAAATAAACTATTTATTTTAGGAAGCAAGATTTTATTTCTTCCTTGACCAAGTGAGCATTGAGTAGATTGTTGTTCAGTTTCCATTACTATGTAGGCTTTGTTTTGATCCTCTTGTCCTTGAAGTCCAGATTTAATTTATGTTGGTTTAATAGGATACAGTGTTTTGTTTCAGTTTTCAATTGTGTTGAGGCTTATTGTGTTTCCTAGTATTTGGAGAGTTTTGCAGAATGTTGCATGAAGTGTAGAGAAGATGGTATAATATTTTGTGTTTGAGTAAAATGTTCTTTAGATATCTATCTGTTAGTTCCATTTGATGCACAACCTCAGTTTCATTGTTTCTCTGTTTAATTTCTGGGTCAACAACCTGTCAGTTGTAGATAGTGGAGTACTGAAGACTCCTACTACTTTTGTTTGAAGTTTGATGTGCGTTTTAATCTTTATTAATATGTTGTTTATGAAAGTGATTACATTTTACTTGACGCATAGATGTTCAGAAATGAGATGCTATATTGGAAATTTTTCTCTTGATGCGTATGAAATCTCTTTTCATGTCTCTATTAATAAATTTTGGTTGAAAGTTTATTTTATAATAAATTAGAATGGCTACTTCACCATGGTTCTTGACTTCATTTTGTTGGAAAATCTTCTTCCAGGCCTTTACTTTGAATTAATGTGTATCTCTTACTGATTTGGGTTTCTTGTATGCAGCTAGATGGTTTCTATTAATGTATCCACTGTGTTAACCTTTTTTTTTTTTTTTTTTTCATTTGAGAATAGTGACTAAAGATGTAGAGAGCTGTTAAGGACCAGTGCTTTTTTAATTCCTGCTATTTTGATGTTGTTTTGTTGTTGTTGTTGTTGTTGTTGTGGTGGTGGTGGTGGTGGTGGTGGTGGTAGTGGTGGTGGTTGTGGTGGTGGTGGTGGTGGTGGTGATGGTGATGGTGTGTGTGTGTGTGTGTGTGTGTGTGTGTGTGTGTGTGTGTGTATGTGTGTGTGTGTGTCTACTTTTGGATTTCCTGATGTGGAATTACCGTTTACTTGTGTTCTGTGTTTTCTGGGGTGTAGTTACTCTACTTGTGTTGGAGTTTTCCTTATTGTATGCCCTCTAGGTCTGCATTAGTCAAACTATATTGTTAATTTGGTTTTGTTATGTAATATCTTGTTTTCACTTTTTTTTTGTGGTGATTATTTTGCTGTGCATAGGAGTGTATGGTGGTATTTGTAAATGCTTATAGCCTATTAGACATAGGCCCAAGCATTTCTGGATTTTATTTTTTTTTTTTATTTTTTTTTATTTTTTGGTTTTTCGAGACAGGGTTTCTCTGTGTAGCCCTGGCTGTCCTGGCACTCACTTTGTAGACCAGGCTGGCCTCGAACTCAGAAATCCGCCTGCCTCTGCCTCCCGAGTGCTGGGATTAAAGGCGTGCGCCACCATGCCCGGCATTTCTGGATTTTAAAACTCTGTTTTGAGAAGTGTTGTGTAAATATAATAGGTCTGAATTTATGTTATTTAGTCTTTTTTCCCTGTGGCTTTTAATACTCTATCCCTGTTCTGTGTATTTAGTGTTATGACATTTTTTCTATGAATATATTGATGATATTTTCTGGTCCTCTGATTTAGAAGTCTTCTTATCTATTCAGATTATTCTGATGTTTGGTTTTTTCATAATCTCCCATATTTCCTATATATTTTGTAATAGACTTTTTGGCTTAACATTTTCTTTAACAGATGTGTTACTTTCTTATACTGTGTATACTATCCATGTGAATCTTTCATCTATCTCTTTTATTTTGTTGGGTATTCTTGTTTCTGTATTTCCTTTTCTCTTTCCTATGTTTTCTTCTTCAGGATTGCATCAGATCGTATTCTTTATTGCTTCTATTTTCATTTTTAGGTCTTGGAGTGTTTTAATCATTTATTCACCTGTTTGATTTTACTTTTAAGTATTTCTTTTTGCTTGTTAATGTCTTTTCCTTGTTAATGGTCTCTACATGACTGGTTGTACTTTGCCACAATTTTTTAATCGTTTTAATAGTTTCTTTTTTAAGGGTTATATCATCGTTCTAATATTATAATTAAGGTAATTTTTGTGTTATTCAGGTGTGTTAGCAATTACAGGGCTTGCTGTTATATGACAACTGAGTTCTTGTTTTGACATACTGAATTGATCTTGAGCCTTTTAATAGTTACTAGTTTTGGCCTGCCTAGTAAACTCACATGGTATTTTGGAAAATATTAAAAAATAAGCCCACCATCCCTCTAAAAGGCTTGACTACACTCCTGTGCACCTGCCACCATCAACTCTCTCCACATAGTCCCCACATCATCTGGCTCGGTTGTTCCGGTAGCAGCTAGTAGTTCCTCAGCTATGACTCCATGTAGTCTATGATCCCACATTTCAGTAACTAAATAGAACCACCATCCTAGCAGTTGCATATAACAATACACAGTAACTTGGTAAAATCAAGACTCTTAAGGCTTAAATAACCAATCAGACTTATGTATCAATAAAAATCACAGTTTACAGGATGACAATACAATAATATCAGAGCTCATTAGTAATGATAAAAAAAAACTTTACCCCAGTATTTCTAACCTAGTGAAATCATAGCTACTTGTGGCTGGTAAATGCCACGTGGGTTCATGTCCACAGCAATCTTACTTTTCCTCCTACCCTTAGATGATCCATGTCTCTTCAACACCTAGCTCTGCCTCCCTTTTCCCAGTCCAATCACAGACCTTTTCTGCAATAAAGTAATTGGACAGGGAAAATCCTTCAGATCATATTAAAAAAAACAGTTATAAAAGGAATAGTTCTAATTCTTGTACTTATAAAATTTTATAAAAGTAGAAGAAATTTATACCAATAAAACCCTTGATTTTGCATCTAAAAAAACTATGTACAATCTAATAAATTATGACTTTATACCCAAGGATATAAAGGGGTCTGCAAGCCTATAGGTTATGAACAATATCAACTAACCAGTACCCCCGGAGCTCGTGTCTCTAGATGCATATGTATCAGAAGATGGCCTAGTCAGCCATCACTGGGAAGAGAGGCCTCTTGGTCTTGCATACTTTATATGCCTCAGTACGGGGAAATGCCAGGGCCAAGAAGTAGGAGAGGGTGGGTAGGGGAATGTGGTGGGGAGGGTCTAGGGGACTTTTAGGATAGCATTCAAAATGTAAATTTAGAAAATACCTAATTAAGTAAATCAATGAAAAAAAAAGAAATTATGACTTTAGCTTAGTAACAAGGAGATTTCTACCAAATGAGGTCCTGACTATGCAATCAATTCTAGCTATGCCACTCTGTTCCAGTATGATCATTCCTCTATTCCCTAGTAAGATAGCCTATTAATAACCATCTCCAGCCCCAAAGCAGAGGGAACTGGCTAGATGGCTCTTCATATATTCTTCAAGCTGAATATGGGCATTGAGAAATTATGAAGGGAAGGGGAACGTTAGAGAAAATAGGATTAATACACTCTGATCTCCATGTCTCGAGTAGATCTGACTGAAGTCCAAGACATCAGGAGTTCAAGCAGGTCTGAATAGAATATCCCCCAGGGCTGCATATTATTCAATATATAAATCCCAAAACTAAATTTTAATATTATCAAGACATATATTTGATTTGATTTTCTGTGACCTAGTCCTCTGGAACTCTCTTTTCGTTATATTTTATTCATGTAACTCTGGAAAGTGTAAATCACTTTGACCATAGACATAGAGAAAAAATCTTTTCCCCAAATCAGCATATCCTTGAGCCAGTAAACAGAAAATCCTTTATTTAGACCTCTCTCTATATATAATATAAACACAAAATACGACTCATGTGCCTACGGGACTGCTATGGCAAAAATTTCCTATAATGTGGACACATTCGAGGATTTCTCCCAAACGTAATATCTTGCCATATCACGAAGCAGAGGCTCAGATGATTATCACTGGAAGAAGGCAGGCATTGACTTATTTCGGAAAAGAGCCAGATATCATTGTTCAGCCTTACAGCGTAAGTCAAGACACTTGGCTGAAACAGCATAGTACAGATTGGTTGCTTGCACAAATAGGGTTTAATAGAACTATAGACAACCACTACCCTCAAGATAGGTTAATAAAATTTTTAAATGAACATGATATGATATTTCCTAAGATGACTTTTTTACAGCGTTTAAATAATGCTCTATTGATTTTTACTGATGGCTCCTCTAAAGGGCAAGCCGGATATCTTATTAATGATCAACAGGTTATTGTAGAGACTCCTGGTCTCTCGGCTCAGCTAGCCGAATTAACAGCAGTACTAAAGGTCTTTCAGTCTGTACATGAGGCTTTTAATATCTTTACTGACAGTTTATATGTTGCTTAGTCAGTACCCTTATTGGAAATCTGTGGTACGTTTAACTTCAATACGCCATCAGGATCCTTATTTTCAGAATTGCAAAACATCATTCTTGCCCGGAAAAATCCGTTTTATATTGGCCATATATGGTCTCATTCTGGTCTTCCTGGGCCTCTGGCCGAGGGTAATGATCGCATTGACAGAGTTCTAATAGGAGAAGCTTTAGTTTCGGATCCTGTTGCTCTGGCCCAACGTGATCATGAAAGGTTTCACCTCTCTAGCCATACCCTAAGGCTCCGACATAAGATCACTAAGGAGCAAGCAAGAATGATTGTAAAACAATGTCCTAAATGTATTACATTATCTCCAGTGCCACATCTAGGACTCAATCCTAGAGGCCTTATGCCTAATCATATTTGGCAAATGGATATAACCCATTATGCAGAATTTGGAAAACTAAAATATATACATGTTTGCATTGATACCTGTTCAGGATTTCTCTTTGCTTCTCTGCATACAGGGGAGGCTTCAAAAAACTTAATTGATCATTGCCTACAAGCCTTTAATGCCATGGGGTTGCCTAAGCTTATTAAGACAGATAACGGGCCATCTTATTCTAGTAAATACTTTATTGCATTCTGTAAAGAATTCGGTATCAAACATAAAACTGGAATTCCTTACAACCCAATGGGACAAGGAATAGTTGAACGTGCTCATAGCACCTTAAAGAATTGGCTTTTTAAAACAAAAGAGGGGCATCTATATCCCCCAAGGTCACCAAAGGCTCATCTTGCCTTCACCTTATTTATCCTAAACTTTTTGCAAACTGACATTAAAGGTCAGTCTGCAGCGGACCGCCACTGGCATCCAGTTACTTCTAATTCTTATGCATTGGTAAAATGGAAGGACGCCCTGACTAATGAATGGAAGGGTCCGGATCAGGTTCTAATCTGGGGAAGAGGCTCGGTTTGTGTTTTTTCACGAGATGAAGATGGAGCACGGTGGCTACCAGAGAGATTAATTCATCAGGTAAACACAGATTCTGTCTCTTCTCGTAAGTATCATTCTAAAGACTAAAATTCCTCTTGTGCTTAGAATTCAGCTGGGAATGAAAGCTCCCAGAAACGCTGTTTTCCTCTGAGCCAAATCCCCTACAGGAAGCCGGAGACTAGCTTTAGTTTTACAATTTGCATCTGAATAAGTACCTGGATTTCTCCAAAAAGAAAATTTGCATTGCTACTCTCTCATTGTCTAGATCTCTTTCTTTTCTCAAGCAGGTCAATCTCCGGCCGGACCTACAGGCGTGCCTTCCCCTCCCCTAAGAGCAAACAGGTGGTACTGCTATTCTCCCTTCCAAGGACATTCCAGCACGTGGTTTTCAGTCTGAGATAGGATTTAGATTTACCAAGAGAGCTAGGGAACTAGAAATTTCATACATTTACAGAGATTAGTTCTTATTTTGATAGAGATGGGCTTAGTCCCTTAGCTGGCCTCTGGCTTTTCACCCTTGCTGTTACTGCAAGGTGTCCTTAGTTCCTCAGGCTAGGGAATAACAGGGATGAGGAGGAAAGACTTCCAGCTCTTATTTTAACCACAATTTGTGGTGTTAATACTGACATAATTCTTGTCTAGGCCTTGCTAAATCTGAGGTTGACAAGTCTCCACTAGAGACCACGCAGGACTCAGACCTGCACTACTGATTCGTGATCAGATGAATACAGTATGGGTACTGCTTGGCGCAGGAGATTACTGCGGAGGGAAGGTCCAGCTTGACCGTTTCTGAGTTCCCTGTGTGACACACCTGATTTGAAAGAGGTTGGTATCTGATTCCAGCTAAAAACCAAAAATACCTAAGTCTCTGCCTCCCCTCCCCAAAAGATACCAAGAGCCAAAGATGTGGGTTGTTATAACGCCCACGGGAGGAATCGGGTCAATGTACACCCAAGCCAAGGTTAAAGGCCTTCTCATCTACGGATGAGAAAATCATTTGTTCACCTCAGTTAAGCGTTGCCTATTTAAACTTAATTAATAGGGGGGAGAGAGGTTGGAGAAGTTACTGTCGAAATGGCAAGCCCTTCACTGCCTCCCACCCAAATAAAATAGCCAATTGCCCTTGTACTAGGAGCCAGCCAGTCTTGCCCCTTCTCCTTGTTTTCCCGCCTGTCATCCAAAATTGCGGAGGATTATCAACTCAGTGTTATTCTAAATTTGTTCGGTCAAACTTAGCCAGGGTTCCAATGCCCTACTTAAAATGCAACCTGGTAGTTACCTATTCAGCACTAATTAGCATTATAAAGTCAGAGCCTACAGCTAAGTGCTATTCCATTAGTGCTTTAAAGACAGTCTTAGCCAGATACAGTTTACCATTAGAAAAGATAGGGAATCCCTCGAAAACAGGTTTTTTCTTTAGCCCTAAGAACTCAGGCAGAACTATTTAGCATAGATAATTTTTCTGACTCAGGCCAGCCCTTTCTTTTTTTTTTTTTTTTTTGTTAACTAATGGGAGGAGATGTGGTCTCCCTTCCCCCACCTGATTGAACCTGCTTGCTCAAGGGTGGAGTGTCCTGCTCATTCGTGCTGCCACGCCCACTGCTGGACCCTGTTGGCTTAGCTGCTTGGAGGCACACGTGTTCATCCTGCTACTGAATCCCGAGTTACTTGGCGGGAAATTAGGTTCGCTCCCCCTTCCTTTATAACTGAATGTTGGAATTAAAAAGGCGGGCTTTGAACATGAAATCGTCTTAGCCCCATTCTTTCTTCCGCCCCGTCTAGATTCCTCTCTTTTCAGCTCCAACTGCCATTCTCAGTTGAACTGTTCATGTTGTGGACTGCGGGAAGGCCACAACAGCTTTGGTTGATTCTTTGTATAGTTCTCTTTGTTTCCATTTGGTTGATTTCAGCCCTGATTTTGATTATTACCTGTCATCTACTCCTCTTGGGTGAATTTGCTTCCTTTTGTCCTAGAGTGTATAGGTATACTATCAGGCTGGTAGTGTATGCTCTCTCTAGTTTCTCTTTGGAGGCACTCAGAGCTATGAGTTTTCCTCTTAGAAATGCTTTCATTGTGTCCCATAAGTTTGTGTATGTTGTGGCTTTATTTTCATTGAACTCTAAAATGTCGTTAATTTCTTTCTTTATTTCTTCCTTGACCAAGTTATGATTGGCTAGAGTGTTGTTCGATTTCCACGTGAAAGTCGGCTTTCTGTTATTTATGTTGTTATTGAATGTCACCCTTATTCTGTGGTGATCTGATAGGATGCATGTGCTAATTTCAATATTTTTATGCCTTTTCAGGCCTGTTTTATGACCAATTAAAGAAAAATGATTGTTGCTTCCTGTTATTTTGTTGTTGTTGTTGTTATAGTTGGGATTCTTTTCTTTAGGCTATCATATTTTTGGTTTGTTGAAGCATTACTTTCTTTCATTTTGTAAGTTGTAGTTTCAGTCCTTGTGTTGTGTTTTCCCTTTATTATCCTTTGAAGGGCTGGATTCATGGAAAGATATTGAGGGAATTTGGTTTTGACTTGAAACACTTTGGTTTCTCAATCTATGGTAATTGAGAGTTTTGCTGGATAAAGTAGCCTGGGCTGGCTTTTGTGTTCTCTTAGGGTCTGTATAACATCTGTCCATGATCTGGCTTTCTTAGTCTCTGATGAGAAGTCTGGTGTAATTCTAATAGGTCTGCCTTTATATGTCACTTGACCTTTTTCCCTTAATACATTTAATATTCTATCTTTATTTAGTGGATTTGTTGTTCTCATTATTATGTGCTGGGAGGAAATTCTTTTCTGGTCCAGTCTATTTAGAGTTTTGTAGGATTCTTGTATGATCATGGGCATCCCTTTCTTTAGGTTTGAGAAGTGTTTGGTTTTGTTTCTGTTTTTGTTTGGTTGTTTGATTGGTTGGTTTTCTTCTATAATTTTGTTGAAAATATTTGCTGGCCCTTTAATTTGAAACTCTTCACTCTCATCTACTCCTAGTATCTGTACTTTTGGTCTTCTCATTATGTCCTAGATTTCCTGGATTTCTTGGTTTAGGATCTTTTTGCATTTTGCATTTTCTTTGATTGTTGTGTCCATGATTTCTATGGAATCTTCTGCTTCTGATATTCTCTCCTCCATCTCTTATATTCTGTTGCTAATTCTCATATCTATGGCTCCAAATTTCCTTTGTAGGTTTTCTACCTCCGAAGTTGTCTTCCTTTAACTTTTCTTTACTGTTTCTACTTTCCTTTTTGGTCTTGGATGTTTTTGTTCAATTCTATCACCTGTTTGGTTGTGTCTTCCTGTAATTCTTTACAGGATTTCTGTGTTTCGTTTTTAAGGGCTTTTACTTGAATAGCAGAGTTTTCCTGTAATTCTTTAAAAGATTTTTGGTTTCCTCTTTATGGGCTTCTACCTGTTAAACTATGTTTTTCTGTATTTCTTTAAGTGTGTTATTAAATTCCTTCTTAAAATCCTCTTCCAGCATCTTGTAATATGATTTTAAAAATGAATCGTGTTTTTCGGGTGTGTTGGCGTATCCAGGAGTCACTGTGGTGGGAGAGCTGGTTTTTGATGATGGTGAGTGGTCTTGGTTTCTTTTAGTAATATTCTTACACTTGCCTTTTGCCATCTGGTAAACTCTGGTGTTAGTTGTTATAGCTATCTCTGGCCGGAGTTTGTTTCTACTGTGATTATGTTAGCCTCTGTCAGCAGTCCTGGGAGTCTAACTCTCTCCTGAGTCCCAGTGTTCAGAATATTCTCTGCATGCCACCTCCACTCTTGCAGGGAAGGTGCACGGAGATCTGGAGCTCAGCTTTACCTCCTGGCTGAAAATGCAGGTGTGAAAGGGGCGCTTTCCCAGAAGCAATGTTGCTTCTGCAGCCTGTGAGCCCTCCCTGGAGACCACATCTCTTCTGGCGGGAAAAGTGTGCAAATGTCTGGAGCTCAGTTCTGCTTCCTGGCTGAAGATTCAGGCCCAAAAGATGCTCTGTTCTAGAAGCTTTGATGCTTTTGCAGCAAGTGCACTCTCCTGCCCAGACTTGTCTCTCCTGGACCTGGGACACAAGATGGCTCTCTCACCTACTCAGGTGCTTAGAGCCCTCCCTAGATGCCACCTCTTTTCTGGTGTAATAAGTCTCAGTGCTTCTCCTTTAAAGTGCTTTTATCTGTTTCCTTTGCTCCCCTGTTTTTCTCTAAGGGAGTTATTTATATCCTCCATAAAATCCTCTGTAAGCTTCATGACACATGATTTTAACTCTACATCTTGCTTTTCTGGTGTGTTGGGGATTCCAGGACTTGCTGGGTTGAGGAAACTGGCTTATGATGTTGCCAAATAATCTTGTTTTCTGTTGGTACGATTCTTACATTTGCCTTTTGCCATCTGGTTATCTCTGGTGTTAGATGTTCTTGCTGTCTCTGGCTGGAGCTTGTTCCTCCTGTAGGTGTGTAATCCTCTGTCTCCACTCCTGGAAGACTAGCTCTCTCCTGGCAGAAACTGTGCACTTAGGACTCTGGGACCGCCCAAGCTGTGGTTGCAAATTTTGGACAGGAAGAATCCTGTCCCAGCTGCTCCACTGATCTTGTTCTCCTTGTCAGTCCCTCTCCACAAAGTTATTGGAGAGAAAGTGACTGTCTAAACTCCTTTCCCATGAGCAAAAACACTCCTGGAAGAAGAGGTCCCTCCTGGTGGGAACCATGCTCAGCAGGCTGTCAAACAGCCTCAGGTAGCAGGTACAGATGCAGAAGTGATTTGTTAATGAACCAATATTATCGCTGTTATGTATGTTCTTCAAATTTGATGTGTTTTACAGTTATGTGCATCCAATAAGTGAGTCTGCATCCAATTTCATTCCAATATAGAAAATGACTTTACAATATTAGTTGAACATAGTTTGTTATGATTTTCAACGATTTAATATATAAATTAGTTGTGAAGAAAAGTCTATATTCAATTTAATATATCAAGTGAATAAAAATGATGCAAAATGCCATTGAGATCAATTTTGTTAGCCATCTCAAGCTTAGAATGTAGTAGGGAACCATTTTTTTTCTTTAGTTCATTTGTTTTTTTTGTTTTTAATTTCATGTAACACTTCTTTGTTTTTCCCAAACAGGTTTTTGTATATTATGGTTCTGTATTTTGACTATATTTTAATTGGAGTTTATTACTTCCTTTTTTTTTTTGTTCACAAAAGTCTTACTATTTTTAGAAGAAATGTGATGTCTTCGTGATTTCAATGTCAAGTAAAATATGGAAACATAACAGCTTAGGAGAAAAGGCCAAATTCTCCAAACCAGTTTTTCTAGATCATATTCAAGGGAATATGGCAAAACAAATAAAAATCTGTAATTAAAATAAATACAGAAAAGGAAGATAAATTCTGTTCTTAAAGGATCCCAAATCATTTCAATTCTGGAAAAATGATTTATAAAACTTTCTTCATAAATTATATTTTCAAATTTAAATTATCTATTCTGGATTTTAAAAAATGAACTTTAATTTTTTTTTTATTCTCTAGCAAATATGGCAAAATTTTACTTACTTCCCTACATATAATTGCTGTTATCTTCTCTCTCTCTCTCTCTCTCTCTCTCTCTCTCTCTCTCTCTCTCTCTCTCTTTCTCCCCACACAACAACAAAAACACAAAACCAAAAACTGAAAAGAAATGAAAAGTAAATCTTGGAGTACATTAAACACAAACTTTTATGTATCCCATTTACTGCTTCTTATGGTATTGCTTGGGATTCATGAATGTGTTATCCTTAAGAGATCATGCCAATAGCTTCAATTGTATCATGATGTTCATTCCTATATCAGTCTTTGAGGGTAAAAAGACAGAGAGTGTAAGGAATTTTTAATTATGTTTGAATTCCAGATATGGTAGGTTTTGGAGTATGGGTGTACAAAGTGTCAAGGCACAGGATAAATGGTCTTTCAAATGATTTTGAAATTATAAAATTATAAAACTCAATATGGATATTTTAAAACAGTAAGTTCTTAAACTGAGTGATTGTATATACAATCAACTGGAACTTATTATTATTTAAACAATAACAAAAAAATTCCTTCTTTGGTATATGTGTAGTCTTCTATTGTTTACCAAGTAAATTAGAACAATATGCTTTTTCACACCGTTTACATGAGACCACAAAATCTATATGAAATGTATCACATGAACACTGTGCAAATCAACCTACATTTTCAGGGTTGAGTCAAGCACTGAATTATTATGTGTTCATTAGGTACTGATATGGACATTTAGGAAGTATGTCATATTCTAATTTCTTTCCAATGAAGAAAATAACTTCTGAGTATAAGTTATGCCTCAGTATCAAATTTTTATGTACAAATTAGTGGTAAAGGAGAGTCTATATATGGTTTAATATATCAACTCTATATGAGAGATGAAAAACGCTACTGAGTTAACGGTTTGTGATGGCTATCTACTGCTCTGGGTGTTTTTCTCCTTACTCCAAATTACTGGTTTTGGTTTCTACCAAAGAGGTATTTTTGTGGATTACATTTCTGTATTTTAATCTTTTTGTAAGATGAGTTCTGAGTCTGTGTGTTTCTCATGTATATTTTCATCAGATTCTGCTTGTTCCTTTTCTTTGTTCTATTCTGCTTTTTTTATTTATTGTTTATGTCATTTTATATTATATTTTAAATATTAATTTTTGTTTTAATAAGAGAAAATATTTGGGGCTGAGATGGGAAGTATAAAGGATGAGACATGCTTGGTGGCACATGCCTTTAATCCCAGCACTTGGGAGGCAGAGGCAGGCAAATTTCTTAGCTCAAGGCCAGCCGGGTCTACAGAGAGAGTTCCAGGACAGCCAGGGATATTCAGAAAAACTCTATCTCAAAAAAAAAATATTTTAAATAACAGTACCTATGGAAAAAAGTCAAATTCTAATTTTAAAAATTAAATAAAAGCTAGAAAGATTTCTTTACCTCACTTTTAAGACCTGTTTTCCTATGACATGCCCAAGGCTCATTTTCATGTGTGCCTGAACTCAATTGTTGTTAATATCTATTTACTCATCAAAAAGTTTAACAATTTCATGCAGGCACCACATTTCTTTGAGTACATGTACTCTAAGATGTATAAAAACATATTTAGCAAACTTAACGTTTGAAATATCTAATTAGGAAAATAAGGTAGTAAATGAATTGTGGTAATTTATAATCCTTCCTGTGTTGACTTTGAATGACATCACCAAAAATCTTAATATCCGTACTTTATTAACTGAAATGGTGAATTTAAGTTCTCTGAGATATGCTCACATTAAATTTCTTAGCCACAAATTTTAATTAAAATTGAAGACATTTATACAAGTTCCAAGATTTCTAATGAGACCAATCCATGTTAAAACCAATAGAAGATAAATACATAGTATTTCAATACTGAAATAAAAGTCATGTCATATTTTGCATGTTGTGGATATTTTAATTGAAAAAGTAGCCTAGAAAGAACACTTATTCAAATCCTGGAATGAAAAGAATTTATCAATGAATGACATAATTGTGCAGCATTTAGGTTTTAGTGTTAAAACAGAGGATATGAAATATGTAAAAGCAGTACTTCATGACAATATGTAAAATATTATTGCGAGCAAATAGCACCATGAGTAAATCTGCAAGCCAGGAAGAATACACAGTTATATGGGCAGAATGAAACAATGTTGTTGGCATGGTGTCATCCATATTATTTCTGCTTTGGTGGAGAATATGAATGGGAAAGAAAGTAGAAAAGAAAATTCTCAGAAGATTATGCTAGGGGTGAAAACACTGAATGCAATGAAGAAAGACATACCCTGATACAGCATAGAGTATGTAGCGTCTCAAAACCTGGAGAGAATTTGAATACATTGTATAACTGAATATTTGTCCTTTAACACATATGAATTAAGAAAGACTTTTTAAATTATTGTAATAGAGTGTCATAGGTTAATAGAGTATGGCCAGGGGCAGGAGGCAGGTCTTTCCTGAACATTTAGAAAAGCAAAACTTTTGTACATGTACCTTCATTTACTCACTGGGATAAATTTTGCAGGCTCAGGTAAAAAACAATCTGAGTCTGTCCATTAACAGTTAAGACTCATGACCTAACCATAGGAATGAAAAATAGACCCACATTCATAATTATCAGAGACTCTTATACCTAATGTGAACTCAGATAAATTAGGATGTAAACTTAACAGTACTGCAAAAGAAAAAAAAAATCAGTTAATGCCATGCTTTGAAATTGTTAACCTGTGCTTTCAAGTCAGGGAAGAAAAATGATAATTCAAAAGTGACACTAAGACTCACCTGGCTTATTTCTGCCTTTGTGCAGTCTTCGCAAGTAAAATACCAATTCAATCATGATATAGGAGGAAATGCCAAAGTCTACAAACCAGTTTCTGTAGGTCACACAATAGGAAAAATTCAAGATCATTATCAATCTGTACATAAAATTAAAAAATAGAAAGAAGACATATTTAATGGTTAACTCTCCTGAAAATTTCTCAAATCAGCCAAAAATTTTTTTTGAAAAATCTGTTCTGTAATTTACATATAAACTTTAAATTGTTTAGTATTCCTAATTTTCAAACAGTATACTTTAATGTAATATTTATCTTCTCCCAAATATGTTCATGTTCTCCTCTGTTACCAACACACATTTTTTTCTTCATTATCTCTCTTAGGGTAAAACACAAAAACATAAACCATAAAACTGAAAAAAAAAAAAAGGAAGGAAAGAAAGAAAGAAAAGTAAATCATGTAGTCCATGAAACACAAACTTCTATTATCTGCTGAACTACTAATTTTGGTTAAGCTTGGGGTGGGTTATTTTGTTATCCTTAAAAGATCATGCCCATAGCTTCAAAAACTGTATACTGTTAATTATTTCTGTGCCAGTCTTTAAAGGTAACAAACATATTGAGTGTAAAGAATTTTAAAACTTGCAAGTGTTTCAGATGTGTTGACATTTTTACATGGGTAATGAGAGTCATGGGATATGATAAATTGTTATCTCAAAGGCTTTTGGAATTCTATTTTATTTCATAATTTTGGAATTATAAAATGAAATATAGATACTTTCATCTAGTAATTTTAAAAACAATAGAATTGATTTGTAACCAACTTGCACATGTTTTTTTAATTCTTGTTTGGTATATGCTGTAGCCTTGTTTTATTACCAAGGAGATTAGAATGATCTGGTTTTTTGACATAGTTTACATGAGAGGTTAAAATCCATGAGATGTTTCCCAGGATAGCTCTGTAAATCAACCTATATTTTAGGTGTTGTGTAAGGGATTGAACTGCTATATGTCCATAATTTATTTTTAATCAGTAAGGGTGTCTCAGTCAACAAAATGAGTTCTAGGACATCCAGGGCTATACAGAGAAACCCTGTCTCAAAAATCCAATATATACATACACACACTCACACTCACACACACACATTTCCAATAAAGGAAATAACTTCTAATAGTAAGCTTGATCTCAATACCAAAGTATAATGTCCTAGTTAAGAAGAATCCATATTTTATTTAATATAACAAGTCAATAGGACAGATGAAAAGTGCAATGAAGTTCATATTTTTTGTTGGCTCTCTACTGCAGGGAATCTTGTGGAGCTTTTTTTTTTTTTTTTTTTCTATTTCTCTTGGATTCAAATTTTATGTTAATGTTTTGTTTTTGTTTTTAACCAAACAAGTGTTTTGTATATTAAGCTTTACATTTTGATTTTATTTTAATATGAGATCCATGTCTCTTTAATTCTCTTGTGTGTTCCCATCTCCTTTTATTTGTCTGTTTATTATGCTCTACTCTCGTTTGGTTGTTTATTTTTGTTAAAGTCATTGGACATTAATTTTTTTATGTATTTGTCTTTTAATGCGATAAAATATTGAGGATGATATAGGAAGTATAAAAGATATAATAGGGGAAGCTATCATAATACCTATCCCTGTGGGGGTAAAATATCTAGTTCTAATTTTAAAAATGAAAATAAGCTAGCAATTTTTTTTCTTTACCTCTCTCTAATTATGTTTTTTTACACAATGCCCAAGAATCATTCTTTCATCTGCATAAATTTATATGTTTTTAATATCTTTTCATCAAAAAGCTTAAATTGGCAGTTACACACATATTAACAATGAAAAAGAGAAAACCGTGATACAGCATAGAGTTATTTAGCATATCAACACAAGATGAGATTTTGAATATTGGTGTTTGCCATGTATGAATTTTGGAAGATATTTTAAAAACATTGTATGAGAGTCTCATAGGCTAACAATTAGAATGTCCGAAGTGGGTGAAGGCAGGTTTTTCTTGAACATATGGAAAAGGTCAAACTTAGTAAGGAAACCTTCCTTTACTTACTGAGATAAATTTGACATCATAAAGAGCAAAACAGTAGGAGTCTATCCATAGTGACTTAATATACATAAGATTCTCAAATGACATGTTTTTTGTTTTTTTGTTTGTTTGTTTGGTTTTTTTTTTTTTACATATAAGAGATGTCCTTAACTATGATTGTCTCAAAAATATTGTAAAACACAAACCTTTCTCTACAGTGAGTAAAATAACAAACATCAATTATTACCATGTAATGCAAGATTTAAACTGAATGTACTGGAATGTGAAGAAAATTGTTAATTCACAATTTCTATCAAAATTCACACGGTTTGTTAGTTCCTTTTTACAGTCCACAATTTGTGCACAATTTTAATAGATTAAGATGGGCCCTGGCAGTGTTTGGACTGCCAAGTAAAATCTTATATCAATCACATATTGGATAGCAGGCCAAATACTACAATCGAGTTTCTCTAGGTCACTCACCAGGAAATGTGGCAAGATAAATATCAATCTGTACTTATAACAAAGACACAGATAGGAGAAAATTCAACATTCATAAGATCCTGAAAATTTCTAGACTCTGTAAAAAGTTCTTATTTCTTTTCAGTAAAGTATTTTCTTTAAAGATTTAGATTGATTATTTTTTATGGTTTTCATACAATATACTTTAATTGTATTCTTTATCACTTAGATTTGTTGTACATTCCTACATACATTTGCTGTCCATGTTCTCTCTTAGCACATAAACAAATACAAATCCCACAAAAATGAAAAATAAATCATAGAGTTCATTATACATTAAAATTTGTTGTTTCCCAAGTTCTCGACATTGAATTGCTTATTGTAGGATCATCTTTCTTTTTGTTCTCTCTTTTTTTTTTTTTTGCATTATTATTTGATTTTTTTTTCAATCCAGATTCTATCCCCTTCTGACCCACCCTCTGACCGTTTACATGCTACATGTCTCCTCCCAGGCCCCATCTCCATGAGGATGCCCAATCCTCCAGTCCACCCAACCGGATTTCTTCACTGCCTGGAACCTCTAGCATCTTGAGGTTTAGGTGCATCTTATCTGACTGAGTGCAGACCTGGCAGTCTTCTGCTCTACTGGGGCCTCATATCAGCTGATGTATGCTGCTCCATTGATGACCCAGTGCCTATGAGATCAAGGAGAGTTGAGACTATTGGTCTTCCTACAGTGTTACACACCTTCTCAACCTCTTCCATCTTTTCCCTAATTTAACCATGAGTGTTGGCAATTTCTATAAATTGTTTAGATATTAATATCTGCATCTGACTCCCTCAGGTGCTTGTTGGATCTTTCAGTGGGCAGTCATACTAGGATCATTTTTGTAAGAACACCATAACCTAAGCTATAGGGTAAGGCCATAGAACATCCCTTTGAGCTGGATCCCACTTTGGTCCTGTCACTGAACCTCCTTTTCTTCATGCCTTTCTTCATTTTTGTCCCTGCAGTTCTTTCAGATAGGAACAATTCTGTGTCAGAGTTTTTAACTGTGGGATGGCAACCCCATTTATGGACTTTAATGTGTCTGCAAAAATTGCATTACCATGTTAAATTCAATGTCAATATTTGAGAGTTACAAACACTAATAGAGTAAATATTAAAAATATTCCAGCATAGCAAATGGAGTAAGAATTATATATGGGATTACACAGATACAGCAAACTGTTATGGTTCCTTCTAGCCAGTGGTAACATGAAAGAAATGGACACCAAGTCGGGTACACACAGCAACTTTACTTTGGGCCTTTTCTTTTACAGCTCTCTTCCCCAGCAGCTTTTTCTTGGGGCAAGGGCTAAACTTCTCCTATTGCAACAGCTTCTCTTACTCTACTTCTACTCATGACAAGGGCTAAACCAACTCATATTACAACAGCTTATCTTCTACTTCTACTCACAGCAGGGGCTAAAACTACTCTCTTCACTACTTGTGCTGACTCACCTCCTTCTAGCTCCACCCCACCTCATCCAATCAGAATTCACACACGCTCCAGGCATGAGCTCAGGTCATTAACAGATAGGCTGACAGGTCCCAATCATGAGGAACATTCCAGCCTGGCAGGCAGAACACACATGCAGCCTCACTGAGCAGCTCGGGCAAGGCAGTAAACAAGTGGGTTTCATGGGGCCTGCAGCCATACTGCTTCCCACAGCAAACAGGCTAATGTGTCACACCAAAAGCTTTTTAAACTCTAAGATGAGAAAATCAGTGGAGAGGCTGAATTGATGGCTTAGTGACTGTTCTTCCAAAGGTCTTGAGTGCAATTCCCAAAAAACACATGGTGGCTCCCAGCCATGTCTAATGTGATCTGACTATGACACAATTATCATATGCATACAAAAAATCATTTATAAAAGTAAAATCAAAAGTAATACATGTAAATAATAAATTTGATAAACAGTATTCATGGATATGCATAGAAATGTCATTTGTTGAGGGGTTATTTGGAAAGACATCCTGTTCGAAAGCACACTGCTAAGCTTCAAAAATATGCTACCATGTTGCTTGTTTGATTAATTGAAGTTGTCAAAACATAGTCTTTATGAGAACAAGAATGCTTGGAACTGGTTGCCGAAGGAATCTGCAATCTTATAAGTGGAACAACAATATGAACTTACAAATTCACCCACCCCCCACACTCCCCGGAGCTTGTGTCTCTAGCTGCATTTGTATCAGAAGATCGCCTAGTTGGCCATCAGTAGAAAGAGATGCCCAGTGTTTGTGAATACATTATATGCCTCAGTACAGGGGAATGCCAGGGCCAAGAAGTGGGAATGGGTGGGTGGGGAAGTGTGTGTGTGTGTGTGTGTGTGTGTGTGTGTGTGTGTGTGTGTGTGACTTTTGGGATAGCATTGGAAATGTAAATGAAATAAATACCCAATTAAAAAAAAATTAAAAAGATCTATTTTCAGTTGAAAGTTCTAACACTGACACTATTACTTATGCCATGTTGTTCTTTCATACAGTAGCCTTTCATTGCTATCTTCAGAAAGGCCCTACAAGCAGCTGACTGAGACCGATGCAGATAGTTACAGCCAACCATTAGATTGAGGTAAGAGACAACTATGGAAGAATTAACAGAAAAAATGAAGGAGCTTAAGGGTGTGACACCCCATTGGAAGTACAACCGTATCAATAACGTGGAAGCCCTCAGAGGTCCCAGAGCCTAAACAGCCACCCAAAGTACATATATGAGCTAGTCCATAGCCATGGTGTATATGTAGCTGAGGACTGCCTTGTCTGACCTCATGAGTGAGGATGCATTTAAATCAGTAGAATTTGTTCCCCCAGATTTGATGGCAGTGAGGTTAGGATGGATGGGGGAGCACACTCTCAGAAACAAAGGGGAAAAGGGAAGGGGAAATTCACAGTAAGGGGAATCTAGGAGCTGCAGTAACATTTGGAATATAAATGATTAATATTATTTAATAAAAAAGTTTTAAAAAGATGAATTTGAATAGACATAAACACCTAGATAAGTGCTCTACCTATTTTCAAGTTTATTATTTTTGTTGCTTTTGCTTCTGAATTCCTTTGAGTTTTGATTTCTATCCTGCATTTTATATAAAGAGGATTTCTCAATTATGCCTCCTGTATTTAAAATTTCCCTGAAATAGTAGTTGATAACTTTAGAGCCCTGAAACAACATGCCAAACATTTTCTCTGAGAATGTTATCTCTTGAGCTCATATTAGAAAATATTTCCCCTTTATTTTTTTTTTCCTCTTGAAGGGGGTCTTGGAGTTTTATTACACACACCTACACACACACACACACACACACACACACACACACACACACACACACACATAAGGAGAGAGAGAGAGATAGAGAGAGAGAGAGAGAAAGAAATGATATATAAATTTACAAATACAAACGTAAATATATTGCATTTCTGATAAGTCCCTAGTCAAATTAACTAAAGGACCCAGAGGCAGCATTCCAGTTAACAAGATTAAAAATGTTTTTCTCTTTTAATTATTTTAAAAAATATTTCTCTTTTTTTTCAGTCCACATTTTATCCCCATCCTGGTCTGACCCACCAACTTTTTCTCATCCCATTCCTCATCTCCCTGACACAAAGAGTATGTACCTACTCTCCCCTCCCTCCCAACCTCCACCCACCATACCAGAACTGCTTACTTCCTGGAACGTAAACTCTGTGGAGAGTTAGCTATGTCATCTCTCCCTAAGCCTAGACCAGGCAGCCCTATGCTTTACATGAGTTGGGGGCTCATTCTAGATGGTTTATGCAGCCTTTTTGGTGGCTCAGTGTCTGAGAGATCTCAAGGGTCCAGGTTAGTTCAGAATGTTGATCTTCATATGTCGTTGCTCAAATTCTTTCAGCCTTTCCCTATTTATGCCATACCGTTCCCCGATTTCAGTGCATTGGTTAGGTGTATGGATCTGTTCCTGTTTTAGTCATCTGCTTATTTGACTTCTTGAAAAAAGAGCTATGCTAGGCTTCTGTCTGAAACTAGACCATAAGATCAATAATAGCGTCAGGCCTCGGAGCCTCCTCTTGAGCTGGATTCCAAGTTGGGTCTGTCACTGGACCTCTTTTCCCTCAGTCTCTTCTCCATTTTTGTCCCTGCAGTCCTTTTAGATAAGAAAAATTTCGTGACAAGCCCAACTCTCCACTTAGTACACTGCCTTTCTTCCGGAGGTGGACTCTTGGTTTTCTATTTTTTAGTAATAAACCATCAGGATTATATGATAGGCATATTTCCTTCTGTCAATTCATGTCCTCTTTTCATCCATCAGAACATCCATATACTCATCTCTCTACAAATCTAGTATAAGCATTATCTGATTTATCCACTGTATCATATTTTATTCCCCAATGTATTTGTCTAAAACAAATGTAAATGTGCATGTAAAGAAACAGATACAGGACTGGAGAGATGGCTCAGTGGTTAAGAGCACCAACTGCTCTTCCGAAGGTCCTGAGTTCAAATCCCAGCAACCACATGGTGGCTCAAAACCATGCATAATGAGATCGAATGCCCTCTTCTGGTGCATCTGAAGACAGCTACACTCTACTTAGATATAATAATAAATAAATCTTAAAAAAAAAGAAAAGAAAAGAAACAGGTACAGTATTCATGGCTGTCAGGTTTATGACTATTGCAGTCACTATAGAATTTAGTGTAGAGTGTTTTCCAAAAGCTAGAAATCAATCTACTGCAGGATCCAATGAGGCTACATTCTTTATCCATTTAAATGTTAGTGGAAAGGAAAAATGCATTCTCTGTAGATTGAATTCTATGAGTATATATATATATCATCAGTTGGATGTGATGTTGATCATTCTCAGTGCAATATATGACTATGTCAATTTTATATGTCACTCAAGGTTGTTCTTGAATATGCATATCTCCAGATATTTGTTGCAAACAGATGATCTTCGCAACTGCAAATAAATATCTGGGAATTTTCATTTTATAAGAAGTAGGTACTATGTCAGATTTTTATTAAATCAATTCAGTCTTGTAGGTTAGTATATGTATATCACAAACAAGCTTCTATTTAAGCCATGCTATGTAACCTCCACCCCCCATCAGGCTGAAACCTGTTTGCTCAGGTTTCACTATTTACGTCTGTGAGGAGCCTGCAACTCTATTGTTCTGCCACACCCATTGCCACCTTGCTCTTCTGGAGCAATACATGTGGTCCCTCTGCATATGTAATATGTAAAATCATAGAAGGAAACTTTATTGAACATAGCCACATTGGAAAGAAGAACATAGTCCAATAATATCCAAATATACCATCTGATCAACTTGATTTTCTAGGCAAATGATTATATTTAAGTAGATGGTTAGAGATATACACAACTATGCAGTCTTGTTATAAGTGTGGCCCCACCTATTTTTGACTCACCTTTATCTTGGTTTCAAGGTAGACCAGTTGTCAAAACTAATGAAACCACATTCAAAGAGGAAGTATGTACCTCTAGTTGGCCCAGATCTTCAGCTTTTACTTCTCTCATCTTGGTTTTCCTAGCAGAATTCCAGCTCCTTAGACCATTGTGTCAATGCTTGGAAGCCAAAGGAATGTAAATGGGACAATGTTTCCATACTTGGCTAGTTATAGAGTGATGTCAGAACCAGTCCACTCATCAATCCTTCAGAAGCTCATCAGCTTTTGTACGAGAACATTTTAAATAAATAATATATGGGCTTTTAAGATTTTATTATTAAAATGTGTGTGTGTGTATGTGTGTGTGTGTGTGTGTGTGTGTGTGTGTGTATGTGTGTGTGTGTGTGTGTGTGTGTGTGTGATGTGTGTGTGTGTGTGTGTGTGTGTGTGTGTGTGTGTGTGTGTGTGTGTGTGTGTGTGTAGAAGTATGTTCACATGAGTAACTTTCTGATCTCCCTGAAGGGTGTTCTGAGCCACCTGATGTGAATGTTTGAATCTGAACATTGAGCACCAGGAAGGGCAGTGTGTACCCTTATATTCTGAGAAATCTCTACAGACCATTAAAGTATTTTCTTAAGATTTTACTTTTAAAAGTTTCAATGACCGAAGTTACAATACCATCAATACCATTAATCATATGGAACTAGAAAATGATTTATGTGTTTATATTTTGTGGACACTAGTGATCATGGATTGTCTTCTATGAGGTGACTTGTTGGACCTTTTTGATATAATCACTATGATTAAAGCAATGATTCACTCATGTGTGTGTAATATTCAGAGTTGAGATACGATATTAATTTTATAAAGTTTTACTCTTTTTTTTTTTAGTGATGTGTAAAGGAAATCTTTTATGCCTAGCTTCAAGTGAGTGTACAGTGAAGACTTTATATCTATTTTTAAGTGATTGATATTGAAGTGTTTCTGTGTAGATTTGAGTAAAATGTATGAATAAAGGCTTTTCTGTGTTTGGGTCACTAATTAGAGGGTGGAAAATTGTTTTGAGACTGTTTGAATCTTGAAAAAAATGTTGCCTCTGTGGAAGATCTGAGATGATATATGAAAACTTACAAAGGCACTAGTCCTGGTGCTAAGACACTACTGGCAAACCTTTAATTCTTATTTTTGATTATGTTTAGACATGGACAAACAGGACAGGATAGAATTGAAGACCCAGAAATGAACCCACACAACTATCCTCACTGACAGTGAGTACAAAACCATCTAGTGACAAGAAGACAGCATTTTCAACAAATGGTACTGTTTCCACTGGTTTTCGGCATATAGAAGAATGCAAAATGATCCATTCCTATCTTCTTGTACAAAGTTCAAATCCAAGTTGATCAAGGATATCCACATAAAACCCAATATGTAGAATGTCTCTTAGTACGTTCTATCTTGCCATTCTTCCTTATGTCAGAAACTTGAAGATTTAGGTTTTGCATTGATAGTTGAACTGATTGATGAAATAAAAAGTGGGAAATTCTGGGTTAGTTCTTTTACCATAAACATAGGACACATTATGTATCAAATATCAGTTATACATGTATTTTCAAAACTTATAAAAATGAAATCTTTCAAAAAATTCTGAAAAGAAATATCTAGGAAACATTAAAATTGCCTAAATGTTCATGGACAAGGAAGCAGTGTGTCCTGGATTGGTGGTAAATATACAATAATCTAAGCACTCAGGACACAGAGGCAACAATTTTCACACTGTTGCCTTAACCAAATATATTTGAAATACTAAAAAAGAAACAATTTTCTCATTATAATGTTTAATTATTATATTATGAATATAAATGTATGTATACAATGAAAGATGAAAACTTATTGTACTGACATTCCAATGTTGAATTCTTACATTCTTTTATTCAAAACTTGAATTTCAATTTGAATTTAAATTACTAAAAAAGAATGGAAAATTAATAAAATGATAACTGATAGTTGAAGCAAAAGAAATTTAATTGTAATTGAAGATTATTTTGATCAGAATTTTTTAAAAATGCTATAAAAACCTAAAAAAAAAAAACCCCTAAGATTATGAAACTCAAAAATTCCTAAAACCCCTTTTAAAAACCTAAAAGTCTCTAAAACCTTAAAACAAAAACAAACCTAAATCCCTAAAGAAAATACCTGAAGCCCCCAAAAAACCTAAAACACTAAAAATCACCTAAAGCACTCCAAAAACCTAAAATCATAAAAAAACTAAAAGCATAAAAGCCCTAAAGTCTTAAAACAAACAAACAAACAAACAAACAAACAAAAAAAAACCCAAAATCCTAAAAAAAATGAAAATACGTAAAAATAAATAAAGAAAGAAATCGCTATATCCCTAAAATCATTAAAAAAAAACAAAAAGAAACACAAAAGCAAAATAAAATAAAACAAAAAACTAGAACCATGAAACACTAAAACCCTAGAAAACACTGACCTCTTGACCAGGTGAGGTAACATCTTGTATTCTGGTTCCCTCAGAGAAGAGTCTGCTCAGGAGAGCACATTGGCTGTACAAGTAACATAGGTTCTGGAACAGGATGCCATTGGGGCATTCATCTTCAGAAATGAGGCAGAGCTGGGCTCCAGACCTCTGTGCACCTTCCCTGCAAGAGGAGAGCTTGCCTGCAGGGAGTTCTCTGACCACTGAGGCTCAAGAGAGAGTTTGACTCCCAGGGGTGCTGACAGACGCTACCAGAATCAGAGCAGGAACAAACTCCAGCCAGAGACATCTATAACAACTAACAACAGAGATTACAAGATGGCAAAAGGCAAATATAAGAATCTTACTAATAGAAACAAAGACGACTCACCATCACCAGAAGCCAGGACTCCCACCAGAGCAAGTCCTGGTTACCTCTACACACCTGAAAACCAAGAATCAGATATAAAATCTTATCTCATGGTGCTGGTAGAGGATTTTAAGAAGAAAATTAATAACTCAATAAAGAGATACAGGAGAACATGGCTAAAAAGGTAGAAGGCCTTAAAGAGGAAGCAAAAAAAAAAAAAAAAACCTAAAAGATTTGCAGGAAAACACTGCTGAACAAGTAAAAGCCCTTAAAGAAGAAACGCAAAAACTCCTTAAGGAATTCCAGGAAAACACAACCAAACAGGTGATGGAATTGAACAAAACTATCCAAGATCTAAAAACAGAAGTAGAAACAATAAAGAAAACCCAAAGGGAGACAATGCTGGAGATAGAAACCCTAGGAAAGAAATCAGGAACCATAGATGCAAGCATCAGCAACAGAATAAAAGAGATGGAAGAGAGAATCTCAGAAGCAAAAGATTCCATAGAGAAACTGGAAACAATAATAAAGAAAATGCAAAATGCAAAAAGATCCTAACTTAAAACATCCAGGAAAGCCATGGTGGAACACACCTTTAATCCCAGCACTCAGGAGGTAGAGGCAGACAGATTTCTGAGTTCAAGGCCAGCCTGGTCTACAGAGTGAGTTCCAGGACACCCAGGGCTACACAGAGAAACCCTGTCTCAAAATAAACAAAAACAAAAACAAACAAAAAAACAAAAACACCATCCAGGTATTCCAGGATACAATGAGAAGACCAAACATACAGATAATAGGAGTAGATGAGAATGAAGATTTTTCAAATTAAAGGGCCTGAAAATGTCTTCAACAAAATTATAGAAGAAAATTCCACAAACCTAACGAAATAGATGCCCATGAACATACAAGAAGCCTACAGAAGCCCAAATAGAATGGTCCAGAAATGAAATTCCACCTGACACATAATAATCAGAATAAATGCAGTAAATAAAGATAGAATATTAAAAGCAATAAGGGAAAAATGGCAAGAAACATATAAAGGCAGGCCTATTAGAATAACATCAGACTTCTCACCAGAGACTAGGAAAGCCAGAAGATCCTAGACAGATGTTATACAGACCCAAAGAGAACACAAATTCCAGCCCAGAATACTATACACAGCAAAACTCTCAATTACCTTAGATGAAGAAACCAAAATATTCCATGATAAAACAAATTTCACAATGTATCTTTCAATAAATCCAATCCTTCAGCGGATAATAAAAGGAAAACACCAACACAAGGATGGAAACTTCAACCTAGAAAAAGCAAGAAAGTAATCCTTCAACAAACCTAACACAGCTGCAGGAACAGAATCCTAACTTTAACAACAAAAATATCAGGAAGATACAATTACTTTTATTTAATTTCTCTTAACATCAATGGACTCAATTCTCCAATAAAAAATACATAGACTAATAGACTGGCTACACCAACAGGACCCAACATATTGCTGCTTACAGGAAACCCAATTCAAGGAAAAGACAGACACTACCTCAGAGTGAAAGGTTCAAAAACAATTTTCCAAGCAAATGTTCCCAAGAAACAAGCTGGAATAGCAATTCTAATATCGGATATATCTGACTTTGAACCCAAAGTTATCAAAAAAGACAAGGAGGGGTACTTCATACTCATCAAAATTAAAATCTACCAAGATGAACATTCAATTCTGATTGTCTATGCTCCAAATACAAGGGCAGCTGCATTCATTAAAGAAACTTTAGTAAAGCTCAAAACACACATTGCAACTCACACAATAATATTGGGAGACTTCAACACGCACTCTCACCAATGGACAGATCCTGGAAACAGAAACGAAATAGAGACACATAGACACTAACAGAAATTATGAAACAAATGGATTTAATAGATATCTACAAAACATTTTATCCTAAAAAAAAGGATATACATTCTTCTCAGCACAACATGGCACCTCCTCCAAAATTGTCCATACAATTGGTCAAAAAATTGGCCTCAACAGATAAAAAAAATATTGAAACTGCCCCATGCATCCTATCTGAACACCACAGACTAAGTCTGATCTTCAATAACAGCATAAAAAATAGAAAGCCAACATTCAGGTGGAAAGTAAACAACACTCTACTCAATGATTCCTTTGTCAAGGATGAAATAAAGAAAGAAATTAAAGACTTTTTAGAGTTTAATGAAAATGAAGCCACAACATACCCACACTTATGGGACACAATTAAGGCAGTCCTAAGAGGAAAACTCAGCCCTGGGTGCCTCCAAAAAGAAACTAGAGACAGCATACACTAATAGTCTGACAGCACTCCTAAAAGCTCTAGAAGTAAAGGAAGCAAATTCACCCAAGAGGAGTAGACCACAGGAAATAACCTCAGGGTTGAAATTAAACAAGTGGAAACAAACAACTATTCAAAGAATCAACCATAAGATCTGGTTCTTTGAGAAAATCAACAAGATAGATAAAACCTTAGCCAGATTATCGAGAAGACACAGGGACAATATTCTAATTAACCAAATCAGAAATTAAAAAGGAGACATTACAACAAATCTCGAAAATATCCAAACCACCATTAGATCCTTCTACAAAAGGCTATACTCAACAAAATTGGAAAACCTGGAAGAAATGCACAAATTTCTAGACAGAAAACAGATAACAAAGTTAAATCAGGATCAGATTAATTACGTAGACAGTCCTATATCCCCTAAAGAAATAGAAGCAGTCATCAATAGTCTCCCAGCCAAAAAACAAAAACATAAACAAAAACAAAAACAAAAACAAAAAACAAAACACATGACATGATGGGTTTAGGGAAGAGTTCGGTCAGACCTTCAATGAAGACCTAATTCCACTTCTTCACAAACTTTTCCACAAAATAGAAGCATAAGTTACTCTAACCAACTCATTCTATGAATCCACAATTACTCTGATACCTAAACCACAGAAAGATCTAACAAAGATAGAGAACTTCAGACCAATTTCCATTATGGATATTGATAAAAAAATACTCAATAAAATTCTCGCTATCCAAATCCAAGAACACATCAAAACAATCATCCCTCCTGACCAAGTAGGTTCCATTCCAGGGATGCAGAGATGGTTTAAAATACGGATATCCATCAACGTAATCCATTATATAAACAAACTAAAAGAAAAAAAAAAAAAAAAAACACAAGATCATCTGGATAGATGCTGAGAAAGCATTTGACAAATCCAACACCCATTCATGAAAAAAGTCTAGGAAAGATCAGGAATTCAAAGCCCATACATAGACATGATAAAAGCAATCTACAGTAAACCAGTAGCCAACATCAAAGTAAATAGTGAGAAACTGGATGTAATCCCACTAAAATCAGGGACTAGACAAGGCTGCTCACTTTCTCCCTACCTAGTTAACATTGTACTTGAAGCCCAAGCCAGAGCAATTTGACAACAAAAAAAAGTCAAGTGGATGCAAATTGGAAAGGAAGAAGTCAAAATATCACTATTTGCAGATGACATGATAGTATAAATAAGTGTCCCTAAAAATCCACCACGGAACCCCTAAACCTAATAAACAGTCTCAGTGAAGTAACTGGATATAAAATTAAGTCAAACAAGTCAATGGCCTTTCTCTACACAAAGGATAAACAGGCTGAGAGAGAAATTAGGGAAAGAACACCCTTCTCAATAGTCACAAATAATATAAGGTACCTTGAGGTGACTCTAAGGAAGTGAAATTTTGGTATGATAAGAACTTCAAATCTCTGAAGAAATAAATTGCAGAAGATCCCCTAAGATGGAAAGATCTCCCATACCAATGGATTGGCAGGATCAATATAGTAAAAATGGCTATCTTGCCAAAATCAATCTACAGATTTAATGCAATCCCCATTAAAATTCCAACTCAATTCTTCACTGAGTTAGAAAGGGCAATGTGCAAATTCATCTGAAATAATAAAAAACCTAGGATAGCAAAAACTCTTCTCAAGGATAAAAGAACCTCTGGTGGAATCACCATGCCTGACCTAAAGCTGTACTACAGAGCAATTGTGATAAAAAAAACTGCATGATACTGGTACAGCAACAGACAAGTAGACCAGTGCAATAAAATTGAAGACCCAGAAATAAACCCAAATACTTATGGACACTTGATCTTTGAACAAGGAAGCTAAAACCATCCGGGGGGGGGGGGGAAACCACAGCATTTTCAACAAATGGTACTGGCACAAATGGTGATTATCATGTAGAAGACTGTGAATTGATACATTCCTATCTTCTTTTACTAAGGTCATATCTAAGTGGATGAAGGAACTCCACTTAAAACCATAGACCCTAAAACTTATAGAAGAGAAAGTGGAGGAAAGTCTTGAAGATCTGAACACAGGGGGAAAATTCCTGAATAGAATAGCAATGTCTTATGCTGTAAGATTGAGAATCGACAAATGGGACCTCATAAAATTGCAAAGCTTCTATAAGGCAAAAGACACCATCAATAAGACAAAAAGGTCACCAACAGATTGGGAAAGGATCTTTACCTATCCTAAATCAGATAGAGGTCTAATATCCAATACATATAAAGAACTCAAGAAGGTGGACTGTAGAAAATGAAATAACTACATTAAAAATGGGGCTCAGATCTAAACAAGGAATTCTCATCTGAGAAATCCCGAATGGCAGAGAAGCACATGAAAAAAATGTTCAGCATTCTTAATAATCAGGGAAATCAACATCAAAACAACCCTGAGATTCCACCTCACACTAGTCAGAACGGCTAAGATCAAAAATTCAGGTGACAGCAGATGCTGTCGAGCATGTGGAGAAAGAGGAACACTCCTCCATTGTTGGCAGGATTGCAAGCTTGTACAACCACTCTGGAAATCAGTCTGGTGGTTCCTCAGAAAATTGGACTTAGTACTACCGGAGGATCCAGCAATACCTCTTCTGGGCATATATCCAGAAGGTGTTCCAACAGGTAAGAAGGACACATGCTCCTCTATGTTCATAGCAGCCTTATTTATAATAGCCAGAAGCTGGAAAGAACCCACATGTCCCTCAACATAGGAATGGATACAGAAAATGTGGTACATTTACACAATGGAGTATTACACAACTATTAAAAAGAATGAATTTATTAAATTCCTAGGCAAATGGATGGACCTGGAGGGCATCATCCCCGAGGTAACCCGATCACAAAAGAACTCACTTAATATGCACTCACTGAAAAGTGGATATTAACCCAGAAAGTTATATTACCCAAGATATAAGGCACAATTTGAAAAACACATGAAACTCAAGAAAAACGAAGAACATAGTGTGGATACTTTGCCTATTCTTAGAATTGGAAACAAAACACCCATGGAAAGAGTTACAGAGACAAAGTTTGGAGCTGAAATGAAAGGATGCATCATCTAGAGACTGTCATACCCGGGGATTCATCCCATACCCGGGGATTCATCCAAACCCTGACACCTTTGCATACACCAGCAAGATTTCGCTGAAAGGACCCTGATATAGCTGTCTCTTGTGAGACTATGCCAGGGCCTAGCTAACACATATTTGGATGTTCATAGTCAGCTATTGGATGGAATATAGGGGCACCAATGGAGGAACTGAAAAAAGTACCCAAGGAGCTAAAGGGGTCTGCATCCCTATAGGTGGAATAACAATATGAACTAACCAGTACAAGCCCCCCCCACCCCCCGGAGCTCATGTGCCTAGCTGCATATGTATCAGAAGGAGTCCCAGTTGGCCATCAGTGGAAAGAGAGGCCCACTGGTCTTGCAAACTTTATATGCCTCAGTACAGGTGAATGCACGTGCCAAGAAGTGGGAGTTGGTGTGTAGGGGAGTGGAGAAGGGAGGGTATTGGGGACTTTTGGGATAGCATTGGAAATGTAAATGAAGAAAATGCTTAATTTAAAAATAAATAAATAAAATATACTTTACTTTATATTTTATCTGATATTCTTATCATCCAACTTCTATATTTTAAAGCTATTCCAAAATTAAGCGATTCTGCACTGCCATATGCATAGTGTCACAGTGCTTCACACACTGCTAACTTTCACTCTTGTCTGTCTTTTCAAATCAATGCCTTTTGTCACATCAGGAATCTATGTCCTTCCAAATCCCAACAAAGACAATTTACCATTATGTGATTTCTTAGATTTTGTTGCTGGAAAAAACACCATGACCAAGAGAAACATGTGAGGAAAGTGTTTATTTATTTATCCACCTTTTTTCATAGTACATTGAATGCAGTTGAGGCATGAAATTGGATGCAAGAACTCCATGAAAGCAAATGGAACAATGTTGATTACAGGCTTCATATTCATTGTGTATTCAGTACCCTTTCTTATAACTCAAGGACAGTGTACCTACAGGTGCCACTGTTCACAGACAGTAGGGTAACCTCATATTAACCATTAATTAAGGACATGGCTTAAACACACAACCACAGATCAAAATGATGGTAGCCATTCCTCATTGAGATTCCCTGACCTAAACATATTCATGTTTGCTTTCCTGTTTGTAAGTACACATATGTATATTACTTAATTTTTTTATATGATGAAGTACTACTTTTATTAAGATGAAGAATAACATAAGTTAAATATCATCTAACATTTTCCTACCATGAAAATTTCAATAAAGCAATTTACCTTTTCAGTTCTTTATAAAATTTGAATCTGGTCTATTTAAAATAATATAACACTTTGGGAGAAAGAAACACATTTGCAACCCTACACTAGAAGGCAAGATTGAGAAAATGTCCACAACTACCATGACCTTCCCCCTGATGCTGTGGTAGACAGGGAGGAAGGTGATCCAGACACTGCAGAACATCAGCATGCTGAAAGTTAGGAACTTGGCTTCATTGAATGTGTCAGGAAGATTCCTAGATAAGAAAGCCAAAGTGAAGCTCGCCAGAGCCAACAGCCCAAGTATCCCAGGACAACGTGGAAGACAATGACAGAGCCTTTATTGCAAATTATGACAATCTTCCCATGTTCAGATTGTATATCTCTGTAAATAAAGGGAGGAGATTTTACCAACCAGATTCCACAGAGAAGAAGTTGGATTAGGGTACAAATGGGAATGACCAACTTAGGTGCCCCTGTTACCAACATCCCTCTCATTCTTCTTCCTGGAGTAGTGAGCTTGAAAGCCATGACCACAGATATTGTTTTGGCCAATACTGTAGAAACAGACACAGTGAAAAATACTCCAGATATGGTTTGCTGCCAGAAGCAGGTGATCTGGTCAGGATGTCCAATGAAGAGCAGGGAGCAGAGAAAGCAGAAGACAAGAGAGATGAGCAGGATGTAGCTGAGAATGCGGTTATTGGACTTCACAATGGGAGTATCCTTGTACTTCACAAATGTGATGAGGACTAGAATTGTGATGGCCGAAAAGTACACTGCCATGCAGCTTAGAGCCATCCCAAATGGATCTTCTTAAGCCAGAAATGATACAGCTCTTGAGAGAGAGTAGGTTTGCTCTATGTTGGCATTCTTATCATCTGGACATTTCACACACTGTTCCATATCTGCTGGCAAATGAAAACAATCCCTTATAAGTTATCATAATTACATAGTTAGTAATTTTACATTCATGTTATTCTTAGGAAATATCAATAAATAAGTTGATGTTGAGCATCTATTCCCTTCCTTTTTGCTGTAGAACCAGTAAATTGAGATTGCTCTGTATTAACCTACACATTGTGATGGGAAAAAAACACCATCATTGGAAGTGGAAAGAAAAAAAATATTGAACAAAAACAAGTATATGATGAATAATAATATGCATAATCTCAGATTATTTAATTCCTCTAAACATAAATCCACTATTCACAGAAAAGTGTAGTGTGCAGATATCAGTACTGGTGTCAGTTGATGAAATGCATCATGTGCTTTGTTTGCTCTATGGTTTGTGCCTTTGTCTGTATCTACACATAGGAACAGAACATACAATTCCTCATTCAAACACTATTTGCATAAAGGAATATTTTCATTCTTGAAGCTGTAGGCCTCATAGACCTATGCATGTCCCTTTCATTTTTTTACAATCTCTACCTTGCCAAATACACATTCCATGCTATATGGCATGAAGATTATGAAGGTTCATATTTCTCCCTCTTTCCTTAGCTAAGCTCTAAACAATCTCTTTTTGCATTTTTGAAATCTTCACTCTTGTTCTAATTCTTTAAGAGGAAATATTAAATCCTTTGTCCATCTAACCTCTTAAAATATATTTCATTAAACAACTGTTACACTGAGCATGTGGTCTTTTTCACAGAGTAAGCTGGGTGATAGAGGGAAAGATTATGGACTGATCAGGTGGTCAACTTTCTATGTACAACAAATCAAAGAAAAATTAACATATGCATAGATTACATCTAAAATGTTTCTTTAAAACCTTTTTTACAGGTTTGTCCTCCTAAACACTTTCTATATTATATAAAAGCAGTAACCATCATATTGTGAGAGAAATGCCTTGTTTCAAGAAGACATTGGAAGTTATTTGCTTGGTCTAAAAGAAGTTGGCACTATTTAACTGATTATGTTTTCATTCATGGAGATTTTAAGTCTTTAGTTTGCATCCAGGCCATTTGATATTTCTAGTTTGGATAGAGAAGGTATTCAAATTCAGCAAATGTTCTTCTGTATGCAAGCATGTACCTCTGTCATTGGAAACCTCATTTTCTGGGCACTGAACACAATCAAAGCAGCAGTCTGCTGTTTCTTACTGAAATTTTTCCCTGAATCCCGCAGTACATATCACACTACACACAGAAGAGGGAACCTGAGGCAGTGCATAAATATTATATAATATTCATGTGAGTCTATGTATTTCATGTATTTATCATATGAATAATGACCCATAGATTGATATATAGGGCACTAACAGAAATGGCTATACATATTCCTCTGATAACCTGTATCACTTAACAATATCAGGCACATTTGTATTCATATTACCCTGCAACACACTAAGTGTCACACAAAAATTACTACATTATGTAGTATTATTGATGTATCATTCAGGTTGTTGCAATTCAGAAATTGTCCTTCCTAAACTGATCAATCCAAAAAAAAGTTTAGTTGGCACAAGTTTTGCCTCTCATGATTTATAAATTACAAAAAAAGAATACTGTGTTATATGGAGGGAGAATGTAGGGTAAATAAAGAAAGAGTAGTTTGATGATTATGACCAAAATATTTTATATAAGGCTCCCATAAAATTAATGAAATACTCCTAAGTGTAAAAGAAAACCTTGAACACACTGTCCCTTTCTCTCTTTCACCTGCATCTATGAGGGTGCTCCCTACCCACCCACTCGTGCTTCATCACTCTAGATTTCCCCTCTAGTTTTCCCCTGTACTTGGCCATCAAGCCTTCACAGGACCAAGGGATTCTCCTCACACTAATGCCAGATAAGGCAGTCCTCCACAGAGGACGGGAATTCATGAAGGAAAATAACATTTGAAATGAAAATAAATAAAAAACAATACAAAATAAATAAATTAAAAAGAGAAAACCTTGAATCTATAGAGACATTTATGTTAACGAATGCATGTTATACTAAATTAGGCTATAAATACGTTTGCACAGAACTTAAAAAAATTCACATGTTTAAATTTTTTTCATTAATCATATGTACATATACATTATACTATAAATCCATTATATATATATATATATATATATATATATATATATATATATTCCTGTATTGTAGGATATAAGTAATTGTATCACTGTGTATATCTTGAAATGGATAAATAAAATTAAATAAAATGGATATTAAAATGAGTAGCCTGATTGGTGATATTAACAGTTGAATATATTAAAAGCATGATCTACAAACATACAAAACAAATATAAAACATGTTCTAACATATTACTCATAATTTTCTTCCTTTGAATAAAATTAGCATTTTCATAATGCTTAAATTCATAGAGTTTTTGTTATTTGGAAATATGTAAAATATTCTTACTGATAAAATATTTTCTTTACTTGAAACACTGATAATCTTCTTAAAGTAAGCTGATTGTTAGTTAAGATACACAACTATATAATGTTTTTGAATACTGTCAGGTGGTATCTAATAAGGGCTTTTGAATATATTTCTTAATTATTCACTATATAAAATTTTATGCTCCTTTATTATGCTTAATTCTCAAAGAGTATTTTGTATGTTTTGTAATAACTTAGTAGTGAACATTAGACTTAGTATCCTCAGTTATGGATATTATTAAATATGCATTAATGATATTATAGGGTATAAAAGGATAAGAATAAAAAAGTTGAAAGAACAGATATATTAGTTAATTCTCAAAGTATTCAATAATATTAAGATGATTGATGTATAAATTTCAGTTAAGTATAAGTTATAAGGGGAATCTGTTAGGTATTTCATATGTAGTGGAAGTCATGCTCTTTTATATATCTGTGGAATCACAACTCTAAGGTTATTTTATAGCAGTTTTACACAATAGGACTGTAATTTAGTTCAAGGATGGCATTCAGAGATAAAACAATATTTATTTATTTTCATGAATACAAAATGTATCATATCATAGTGCTCAATGTGTATAAATACTTAAATTGTATTCAGCTCTAAGTATCCCTAATATGTCAGGCATATTTCAAGATATTTAGACTGAAATTTAGCGTATCTCATATTACAAACTTTACTGCAGTTGAAATTTTATATTTCACACATCTCCCTTAATCATCACTATGCCCTCTTGTAGAATTTCAGCAAGTGAATATGAGCTTCTTCTGGTAATGTTTTTTGCTACTGATGAGATCAACAAGAATCCTTATATTTTAGCCAACATGAGTTTGATGTTCTCCATCATTGGTGAAAACTGTCAGCATTTATTGAGAGATTTGGATCAAGAATATACACAAACAGAAGGACAAATGAGTTTTTTAATTATTTCTATTATTTAGATGAATCATAGGTCTTACAGGAGCATCATGGAAAACATCCTAAAAACTGGCAATGCACTCTTCCATGCGACTGGTAAGAATTTGTGACAATAAAAGGGTTAAGAACATTTAATTACATTTACAGGTGCCTACCATCCTAGGCTGTTGCAGTCTTTTGGAAGTCATTTGGTGCACATGAACAATGGATTGAGATCCATATCATACTCATTAAAACAAGACTACATGTCAAACATTCAGGTTTTTCATAATCTTGAATTTGGGTTTGCCCAGATTTAGAGGTGAGGCTCCATGTGCTTTTCTGCAGAGACATCCTCCATGTTGCTTGGAGCACAAAGAGTATTTCTTAAAATTTATTTTATTTTGCCTAAAATTCATGTTATGTACTTGATTTGGAGGAAAGAAAGCAGAGCACATATCATCGTGTCCTTCCTAATTATCAAGGCAATATGTGGTTTCTATTTTCCTTTAAGTTTTTCTATTGGGTGGCAATCTTAAGCTATCCACTACAATACTTTTTGAGCTTATAAAACAAAGTTTTCTTCTGTTTCACAGATAATATTCCATAGCTTCTTTCCAGTTGCTTGTCCCTTTATTTCTTGTTGATATCAGATATCTGAGTCCATGTTATTCTCTGTGTAAGACGTGATGGCCTCTATCCTATTTTCATGTTAGAGAATAGTCTTAGAAGTGTTGCTGTTGTATATTCATTAATTTTGAGGTCATTTATTAGTAAACCATTCTTATCCTGTTTTTCCCCATTAATCAGATACTGATTTGTGATTCTTCAATCACTTTAAACAAGGTTTGATATGGCACAGAAGTACGATTTATACAAAGCATTGAAGCACTTTTGAGTATCTTCACTCATCAATCTACATGGATGGAAGGACTTCCTCTTTCATGAAAATGTATGCAGTAGCAAATAGGTTATTCATGAACCACAGATATTTGAAAGGCAATGGGATGCCCGTTATACAACTATGCACCAACAAATATAATTTCAGTTTCTTTAATACAAATATCATATTAGTGTAATATACTTTAAATGATTTTTGTACAAAATTCAACTTATTCTAATGAAACTAATTCTGACATGTTATAGCTTGTTTACACACAGGATTTTTAACCCAATGCATTATAATTGGCACGACATATTACTTCACTAATACTCAACATCCATGCAGGATTGTTGATGGTGATTCTTCCAAGGTTTCCCCTTAAAACCCTTAATCCATAATACTAGGCTTACAATACAGGGTCCAATTTCCCTTCCAATTTTCATTGTCCCATATGCATAACTATACTAATATTGAATACCAAAATTAGAATTTCAATATTATATAAAAATTTTACACCTGTAGGACCTTTGCAGTCTGAACTTATGAAAGCAGGGTTTACCACCCAGCCCTATCAACCTACATGCCTAACAGGAGCTCTTCCATAATTAGAAACATAGGAGAACCCTTTGGCTGAATACCCATATCATTTTGGACCTTCACAGTGATAAGCACATGAGGTACATATCGAGCTCTTCCTGAGTACTATTGTCTTTCCAGTTTGAATCTCCAATTGAAAATATTGAAGATCTATATGCTTTCCCTAGACCCAAAAGCCAACTTGGCTCCTATTAGATCTGCCAAAACCAGAGACAGTGTGATATATGATGGCTGTACCAAGCAAAGACACTGAAGGCATGTCCTAACCAGATACAGTACTTCCTGACTCCCAGAAAGCCTTCTGGAATCGAGGTCACACTATACTATTTGATTCCAAAGAGTACTGATCCAATCCCAGATACCCAGACAATTTAACAACAGAAATGACCAGATGGTGAAAGAAAAATGAAAGGACATAACCAAAAGAGGCCAAAGTAATTTGGCATTATCATAACCAGGTTTTCCTACCCTGGATACTTAAACATTCATGAATAGCAAGATTTTGACTAAAAATTTCATTTCATGAAGATGAAAAATACCTTAAATGAGGATAAAATAACACCTTTAAAGAAATACAGAAAACGACAGTCTAACAGGTAGAAGCCCTTAGAGAGGAAAAAAATTTCACTTGAAGACATGCAAGAAAATACAATTTATTTTTTTCCATTTGTATTAGGTATTTAGCTCACTTACATTTCCAATGCTATACCAAAAATCCCCCATACCCCCCCCACTCCCCTACCCACCCACTCCCCCTTTTTGGCCCTGGCATTCCCCTGTATTTGGGCATATAAAGTTTGGAAGTCCAATGGGCCTTTCTTTCAAGTTATGGCCTATTAGGCCATCTTTTGATACATATGCAGCTACAGACAAGAGCTCCGGGGTAAAGGTTAGTTCATATAATTGTTCCACCTATATGGTTGCAGTTCCCTTTAGTTCCTTGGGTGCTTTCTCTAGCTCCTCCATTGGGGACCTGTGATCCATTCCATAGATGATTGTGAGCATCCACTTCTGTGTTTGCTAGGCCCTGGCAAGAAATTCTCACAAGTCTCACAAGACACAGCTATATCTGGGTCCTTTCAGCAAAATCTTGCTATTGTATGCAATGGTGTCAGCGTTTGGAAGCATATCATGGGATGGATCTCTGTATATGGCAATCACTAGATGGTCCATCCTTTTGTCACACTTCCAAATTTTGTCTCTGTAACTCCTTCTATGGGTGTTTTGTTCCCTATTCTAAGAAGGGGCAAAGTGTCCACACTTTGGTCTTCATTCTTTTGAGTTTAATGTGTTTATCAAATTGTATCTTATATCTTGGGTATCCTAAGTTTCTGGGCTAATATCCACTTATCAGTGAGTACATATGATGAGATTTCCTTTGTGACTGGGTTACCTCACTCAGAATGATGCCCTCCAGGTCCATCCATTTGCCTAGGAATTTCTTAAATTCATTCCTTTTAATAGCTGAGTAGTACTCCATTGTGTAAATGTACCACATTTTCTGTATCCATTCTTCTGTTGAGGGGCATCTGGGTTCTTTCCAGCTTCTGGCTATTATAAATAAGGCTGCTATGAACAGAGAGGAGCATGTGTCCTTCTTACCCGTTACGACATCTTCTGGATATATGCCCAGGAGAGGTATTGCTGGATCCTCTGGTAGTACTATGTCCAATTTTCTGAGGAACCACCAGACTGATTTCCAGAGTGGTTGTACAAGCTTGCAATCCCACCAGGCTAGACAAGGCTGTCCACTCTCTCCCTACCTATTCAACATTGTACTTGAAGTCCTAGCCAGAGCAATTAGACAACAAAAGGAGATCAAGGGGATACAAATTGGAAAGGAAGATGTCAAAATATCACCTTTTGCAGATAATATGATAGTATATATATATGTGACCCTAAAAATTCCACCAGAGAACTCCTAAGCCTGATAAAAAGCTTCAGTGAAGTCCTGAATATAAAATTAACTGAAACAAGTCAATGGCCTTTCTCTACACAAAGGACCAACAGGCTGAGAAAGAAATTAGGCAAACAACACTCTTCTCAATAGCTACAAATAATATAAAATACCTAGGAGTGACTCTAACTAAGAAAGTGAAAGATCTGTATGACAAGAACTTCATGTCTCTGAAGAAAGAAGTTAAAGAAGATCTCAGAAGATGGAAAGATCTCCAATGCTCATGTATTCTCAGGATAAATATAGTAAAAATGGCTATCTTGCCAAAAGCAATCTACAGATTCAGTGCAATCCCCATCAAAATTCCAACTCAATTCTTCAACGAATTAGAAAGGGCAAATGGCAGATTCATCTGGATTAACAAAAACCTAGGATAGCAAAAACTCTTCTCAGCCGGGCGTGGTGGGGCATGCCTTTAATCCCAGCACTTGGGAGGCAGAGGCATGCGGATTTCTGAGTTCGAGGCCAGCCTGGTCTACAAAGTGAGTTCCAGGACAGCCAGAGCTGTACAGAGAAACCCTGTCTGGAAAAACCAAAAAAAAAAAAAAAAAAAAAAAAAACTCTTCTCAAGGATAAAAGAACCTCTGGTGGAATCACCATGCCCGACCTAAAGCTGTACTACAGAGCAATTGTGATAAAAACTGAATTGGTACTGGTATAGCGACAGACAAGTAGAGCAATGAAATAGAATTGAAGACCTGGAAATTAACTGACACACCTATGATCACTTCATCTCTGACAAGGGAGTTAAAACCATCCAGTTGAAAAAACAAAACAAAACAAAACAAAACATTTTCAACAAATGCTGCTGCCACAGCTGGTGATTATCATGTAGAAGAATATGAATTGATCCATTTTATCTCCTTGTACTAAGGTCAAATATAAGTGGATTAAGGAACTCCACATAAAACCAAAGACACTGAAACTTATCGGGGTGACCTTGGGGCAAAGCCTCCAATATGGGCATGGGGTGAAAATTCTGAATAGAACAGCAATGTCTTGTGCTGTAAGATCAAAAATCGACTAATGGAACCTCATATAATTGCAAAGCATCTGTAAGGCAAAAGACAACATCAATAACACAAAAATGCCGTCAACAGGTTGGGAAAGGATCTTTACCTATTCTAAATCATATAGGAGACTAATATCCAATATATATATATAAAGTACTCAATATGGTGGACTTCAGAAAATCAAATAACCCCATTAAAAAATGGGGCTCAGAGCTAAACAAAGAATTTTCACCTTAGGAATAACAAATGGCTGAAAAAAGGTTCATCATCCTTAATCATCCTTAATCATCAGGAAAATGCAAACCAAAACAATCCTGAGATTTCACCTCACCGAAGTCTGAATGACTAAGATCAAAAATTCAGGTGACAGCAGATGCTAGCAAGGATTTGGAGAAAGAGGAACACTCCTCAATTGTTAGTGGAATTCGAGCTCATACAACCACTTTGGAAATCAATCTGGTGTTTCCTCAAACAATTGGACATAGTACTAAAGGAGGATCCCGCAATACCTCTCCTGGGCAAATATCCAGAAGATACTCATACCAGTAAGAATGCTCTACACATGCTCTAATATTTTCATTTCAGTGTTATTTATAATAGCCCGAAGCTGAAAAGAACCCAGATGCTCCTCAACAGAGGAATGGATACAGAAAATGTAGTACATTTATACAATGGAGTACTGCTCAGCTATTAAGTAAATGAATGTATGAAGTTCCTGGGCAAATGGATGGACCTGGAGGGCATCGTCCTGAGTGAGGTAACTCAATTACAAAAAAACTCACATGATATGTACTCACTGGATAATAAGTGGATATAAGCCCATAAATTTAGAATTCCCAAGATATAAGATACAATTTGCTAAACATATGAAGCTTGGGAAGAAGGAAGACCAAGGTGTGGATACTTTGCCTCTTCTTGGAATTGGGAGCAAGGCACACATGGAAGTAGCTACAAAGTTAGAGTTTGGAGCTGATACAAAAGGATGGACCATCTAGAGACTGTCATACCCGGGAATCCATCCCATTATCAGCCTTCAAACCGTGACAACTTTGCATACACTAGCAAGATTTTGCTGAAAGGACCCTGATATAGCTGTCCCTTGTGAGACTATGCCAGGGCCTAGCAAACACAGAAGTGGATGCTCACAGTCAGCTATTGGATGGATCGCATGGTCCCCAAAGGAGGAGCTGGAGTAAGTACCCAGTGAGCTTGGGGCATCTGCAATCCTCTAGGTGGAACAAAAAATATGAAGTAACCAGTACTCCCCCAGAGTTCATGTCTCTAGCTGCATATGTATCAGAAGATGGCCTGGTAGGACATCAGTGGAAAGAGAGGCCCATTGAGCATGCAGACCTTATATGCCTCAGTACAGGGGAATGCCAGGGCCAAAAGGTAGAAGTGGGTGGATGGGTGTGTAGGTGTGGGAGGGTGTGGGGGATTTTGGGGATAGCATTGGAAATGTAAATGAAATAAATACATAATAATAATAATAAAAATGTCAATCTAAGAGTACATAAGGAGGGACCCATGGCTACAGCCACATATGAAGCAGAGGATGATCTAGTTGGACATGAATGAGAGGCTTCTGGTCCTGAGAAGGCTCCATTCCCCAGTGTAGGGGAATGCCAGGACAGGGAAGTATGATTGGTTGTATTGGTGAGTAGAGAGAGGATGTATGGGATAGGGGGTATTTGGAGGGGAAACCAGGAAAGGGAATAACATTTGAAATTTAATTAAGAAAATATCTAATATAATATAATATAATATAATATAATAATACTGGGGAACAATAACTTCATGGCAGAAAAAAAAATTAAAGAAATCAAAGCACACAGAGGAATGCAGAAGAGCACTGCTCCCAAAGACAGCCCTGTCCTTATGATACTATGGCACATTGTTTCACAAAATGGATTTGATCATGTCCTCAGATAGGGCATTTGACTATACTATGTAGGTTATCCCCATATGATCAGAAGAAACAAACGGAAGCAAGAAGAGCAGAGTCAGAAGCAGATCTTAGACTGATGCCAAGGCGAGGCTGGGAGGCACAGCATGCTTTTGGTCTTCAAGGTTCCAGAGTGTTGTTCTCCACCTTCCTGATGTTGCAGTTCCTACAAATATATATTTTCTTATGCTGTGGGAATCCCTACAATAAAATTATTTTTTTACTACTTCATAACTGTAATTTCCTAGTGTTAGGAATCGTGACATAATTATCTGACACACAGAGAGTCTTAGACAACTCCTGTGAAAGTGTCAGGAGGACTTACAACCTATAGGTTGCAAACAACAGTTCCAGGCATGAGTAAAACTAGCTAACCCCTTGAGTTTTACACTTTCTGCCTTCTGGAATTGTACTAGAAGAGATAGACTCTGTTTTAGTTGTCTAAGGATGTGATCATTTGTAACACTAACTGGAAACACACATACCAAAGTGGATAAGGGAGTCCAATTTTCCTGTCCTGGAATCTTGGCAGGTCTTAGAGTCAGCTCTAATCAAATGGAAGAGAAAGGATGCTGGATGATTCCCTACTCAAAGTCTTTGGAGACAACAGGGAGTCTGTTTGTTTCCATGGAGAATGGGGGAGGAATTGTACTCCATTATAAAGATCCTTACATTTCCTAATTTTATGCCTGCTGGCCTATTGGAGTGTACTTTGTACTTTTGTTTACTACATGTTGTGTTCTGTGTTCATGGTTATTAACTCTAGGGTTCTTACCATACTTTCAAAATGAAATTCTTCCGAGTTTGAAAACTTTCATATTTGTCCTTTGTATACTATATGATTCTTTTAAAAAAATCAGTTTATAGGTCTTTTGTACCAACATCTAGCTTTTGGGAAAATACTTTTTATTGAAAATACATCTTTTCATTCAATTCAGAGATAAGTAAATAACATTTTCCAAACTGTTGTAAAGGGGCCCTAGGGACTTAAGGAGATCTGTCTACTTCCTTTCCATAAAGGTGAAGAAGGCTGACGTCATCATCTCACCCTGTGTGCGAAAGTCCATTATGGTTAAAAATTGCCACTTTTGAAGTCTTTAGCAAACTAAAGAACTCCTTAATTATACCTTAAATTCTGGAGAAACAAAAAAGTAGGGGGTTTTGCTGGTTCACTTACAGGTGGAAAGAAAGGCTAAAAATATTACATCTTCCCCACCAGAAATTTCTGTTGGAGGGCTCCTTTAAAAAAATAAAAATAACAAATGCTTAAGAAAATTTTAGAGACGTGATCACAAAGCACAGATTTGTTGAAAATATTAAAAGATTTTTCGGAGGCCCCTGAGTCTGCCCTTCATATTTCCAGGAGGAAACCTCCATCAGAGACTTAGAAAAGCTGAATCTGACCTTTTCTTGACACCACTAGCTCAGTTCTCTTCAGTGGACATTCACAAGGCCATTTTAGCTGTAGAAGACACATGTGAAATGAGTGATTCCTGAAGGTATGCAGGCTCACTTTTTGCTTCAAAAGACAAAAGAACTTGAGGAAGCCACATGGAACTCAGTCCAAGCCCACTGTGATGAGAGCCAGTCACCTACAAGTAAGTGCAAAGCAGAGATCTGGATGGTTGATGGCAGGGAAAGGAACTTCTTTCTATCCTCAGGTGGTAGATAATTATCAGGAGAGGATCAGTGATATTTACTGCTGTACCCCAGTCTCTGAGCAGGCTCAGATTCAGCACAGGATAGCTGTTAAGTCTGTGTGACTATTGGGCCAGACCCTTCTTAGCTCCAAGACACTTTACTGATGGCAAAGGGGAGATATTTCTGGAGCAGTCTTCAAAACCTAATTACTTAATGACTTTGCCTCGGGGTAAGCTGAGGCCAGCCAGTATAAGGCCAATCTGAGGAGCTCTGATGTTCCAGAGCAGAACGTGACACAAGGGACCAGTCAGGTCTAGAAGGAATGGAACTAGTTTTTAGCGCCCCACCTCCCACTCCCAGTAGCATCAGTTCCTGAGGTGCCTGAGACAGGAGAGTCCCTGTTATACCTGAAGTTGGGAAGAAGGCTGCGAAGCTGACTGTTCCTGCATCATCATTATCTTTGCTGTGGACTGAGTGGCTACTGGATGGTTGACAACAGGGAGATGAGGTTGCTTCTGGGTATTGGGAAGGAGACAGAGTTGGGCCAGTGATGTGTGGAGTGGAGTTTAGCATGTGGGGTCGTTTATTACTCAGAGAAGGGGCCTTGCAAGCAGACAGACAGTACTGTGGCATTAAGGATAAAGCAAACTTTGACCTCAGTGGAGCCTGTGACTTTACTAACTTTAGGATGCAAATTGCACGGTTTGGTAAGTTGAGGTCGCCTGGTAAGCAGATGTTCCCTGGTAGGAAATACTTACACGCTGACCTCTCTCTCTGGAACCCATCATAACAAGGAAAGAACAAACTGTCTTAGGTAAAGTTGTACTCTGATGACAACCAGCACAAGGCTCGCCCTTGACAGTATGGACACACAAGAGAACTAAAATGAAAGCAAATGGCTTGATTGGGAACACGGAGGGGGCATGACCTGGGTGCGAGGTAGCCAAGCTGACTAACCTCATATGGATGGGCCAGTTACTTGGTGACTGTGTTTTAGATTGCCTCAGATCCTAGGCGGGAAGTATCTTGATTGTTCCCTCTTAACAATCTTATGATTTATATTTCTGTCCAGATTTTTTTTTCATATTTTTATTGATTATTGTTAATTTCATGTCATGAACCCCAAGCAAAGTCTCTTCCTAGTACTCCTAGGTCTGCCCCCACCCATCTGCCCTACCCCCTCCAAAAAAAAAAAAAAAAAAAAAGATAAAAAATACAAGTCCAGTTTGCGTTTCTTATGCACTTTCACACTGGAGCAAGGTCAAACTCTCAGTGACCAGACAAAAAGACTCAGTTCCATCCAGTTTAATGAAAATTTTATTCCTTCATAGATGCATAAAACTCCATAGTTTATACATTTGGTGTCATGTATAAATAGTGAAGAAAATTATATATAAATTCACTGGTGTGCCTTCTTCATATGGTATTTCTAACAGCTTTAATTTAAATATTATTACATTTTAGTTACTTTTTAAAATATTTAACTTCCAAAGGGCAATATCTATAGCTAATGTGCTAGTTTGGTTTCCTTTGGTTGTCTTTTTCCCTTTCTTCCTTTCATCCTTGAGGCAGGGTTTCTCTGAGAAGTACTGGCTGTCCAGAACTTTCTCTTCAGGACAGGCTGTCATGGAACTCACAGAGAGTAAAAGGCCTCTGCTTCCCTAGTAGGAGGTTAAAGGCATGCACCACCACAGCCCAGAAGTAGTTAGGTTTTTATCCAGCAATATATAATGTTTTTCCCCACATACTCACCAGTACTTATTGCTGTTTGTTTGATAGTAATTGCTCTGACTGCTGTTAGATCTCAGTTTAGCTTTAATTTGTCTTCCTCTGATAGCTAAAGATGTTGAATGTTTTACATGTATTTATTGGTGACTTGTATGTGCTGTTTTGAGTATTATCTATTAACTCATTAACCCATCCAGTGATGAGATAATTTTCCTTAAGTTTTGTGGTTCTTTATAGATTTTCCAGATTAATATTTTTACAAATGTGGTTGGCAAAGTTATTATTTTTATTTTTTAACTTTTTCCTGTCCTGTAGGCTCCCTCTTCATTCTCCTTTGCCACTTGCTTCCTTTGGAGACGGGAATCTTTTACTGTCATGTAATGACATTTGTCAATTCTTGTACTATTTTTTGAGCTATATGTGACTAATTTAAATTCCCTCAGACCTTAGACAGAAAAGAACTAAGCTTACTTCCTTTAACCTGACCTCCCTCCCCATCTAGTTTACTAAATTTTTTATTCTTTATTGCTGAATAAGCATAAAATAAGTTGCTATTTGGGGTACTTTTCAGAAACTCCTTGATTGTGCTTAAAGTGGGATATTGTAATTTTATTTTCCTTTAGCAGTTTGGGTTTCAAGTGTCATCTTAAGATCATGGGTCCAGCCAGGCTTGGTGGCTCATGTCTTTAATCCCAGTACTTGGGAGGCAGAGACAGGCAGATTTCTGAGTTCCAGGCCAGCCTGATCTACAAAGTAAGTTCCAGGACAGCCAAGGCTACACAGGGAAATCCTTTCTCAAAAAAACAAAAATCAAACAAACAAACAAACAAACAAACAAACAAAAAGATGATGGATCCATTTTGAACACTTTTGGACAGAGTGAGGGACACAGTTTTAGTTTTGTTCTTTGACATATAAACACTCAATTTTTTGCCAGCCCCATTTATTTTTCCTCTTTAGTTTGTTTACTTTCCTTTGTGGGTTTTTGGGTTTTGGGGACAGCGTATCTAGTGAAGAATGATCTTGAATCCCTTTTTTCCTTACCTCTACCTCCCAAAGTACTGGGATTATCCACATCAACATTTCTGGTTTTATTACAATTTCTTGAAGACATTTTCTTGTTCATCAATGAATATTTTTAACAGCAATGTGAAAACAAAATGGCTGTAGCTGTGGGTTCACCTCTGCATCCTTTATTTTGTTCATGGATTTTCTTTATTGTGTCAGCATGTGACTGTTACTATAGCTCTTTACTGGATTTGTTGTAGTTGTTGTGGTTGTTTTTTTCTTTGTGGAGACAGGATTTCTCTGTGTAGCCTTGATTGTCCTGGAAATCACTCTGTAGACCAGGCTGACCTTGGACTCAGAAATACACTGGCATCTAACTTCCAAGTGCCAGGATTGAAGACATGCACCACCCCTGCCTATCATATTAGTGGAAATATTAATTAAGTATTGTGATCCATCTATGCATTTTCCTTCTGTTTAGGATTGCTTTGGAAAATCAGAGATGTTTTGTATTTAAATATGAATTTTTATTTTTTCTTTTTCTATTTCTGTGAAGAATGGCATTGGAATTTTTGATGAGGATTATATTAACCTTGCAGACACTTTCTGGCAGAAGTGCCATTTTCACAATCTTAATCTTCTAATCTAAGAAGTGGGAAATGTTCCCATTTTCATGTGTTTGGTTTCTTTTTACAATGTTTTTCAGTTTTCATCACCTTGGATAGATTTATTCTTAGGTATTTTATTTTTAAGACTGTATGGTTTGGTATTCACAATGCAGCCCAGGTTGGCATCCGAGTCACAGCAGTTTTCCATGTATTAGTTTTCTGAATGCTGCAATTATCACAGCACAATACCCCAAACCCAGGTCTTCCTTTAACTTTAAGAATCTGGAATGAATGGAGTTCTCCCCTCCTGATTAACTTGTCCTTTATCATAATATATTTTTATATTATAATTATATTTTTAATTATATTATTGGTATAGAAAAAACACTAGTTCTTATATCCTGACTATACATTATTTTGTTGAATTTATACATCTGATCTAAGAGCTTTCTAGAGGTCTCTAGGGGTTTTTCATGTCAGATTATGCTATTTATTATTAAATTATGTGACTTCAAATTTCTCTATTTGAATCCCTTTTATTATTTTTTTCCTTGTTCTCTAGGCAAGATTCTAATCAATGTATTAAATACTATTGGAAAGAGTACATGGCTTTGTTTCTTGATTTTAGAAGGAATGTTTTCAATTTTCCACAGTTTATTGTAATTGGCTATAGGTTAATTACATATAGCCTGTAAGGAAATTTTATATAGTTTATTATGTTACACTTACATATTATAATTACATTATCAATCACTAAATTAATTATATTATTACTATATTTAAATCACATGTAATCATATTATCAGTAAATTATTAAATAAATATTATTAATATATAAATGTGTAATATATAAATATATTGTAATTTATATGATTTAATATAATTGGCTATAGGTTTGTTACATATATCCTAAATGGATATTTTTTATATGTTTTATTTTAACATAATCATATATTATAATTATATTATTACTATATCATATTACTATAATGTTACTATAATATATTATAACCACACATTATTATTGTATGATCAATTAATTATTAAGAATATATTATTAATATATTGATATATTGTGATTTATATGATTTATGATTATTGACTATAGGTTTGTTACATATACCCTACATGGAGATTTTTATATGGTTTATCATATTTCTCTATTATAATTATACTATTAATATTATTAATATAATATATTCTAATAATATTATTCTAACATTATAATACTATTATTCATAAATTATAATTATGTGATCAGTACATCATTATAAATTTTATAATATAAATATATAATATATATATAATACAATTTATATTAATTATTAGTGTTGGCTATCGTTTTCCTATATATAGCCTACATAGAGATTTTTATATGGTTTACCATAACATATTCCTATATTATAAGTATGTTGTTAATTATATTGTTAATATAATAATATATTCTCAGGCAATTATTAATTAACCATTATTAATATATTAATATAATATAAAATTATATATTATAATTTATATGATTGATTATAATTGGCTCTATGTTTGCTGAATATAGCCTATATGGAGTTGTTTATACGGAAATCTCTTTTTTCTATCCATATTTTTTTCCAGAGTTCGTACCAAGAAGGGATGTTGAACTTCGAAAAGTCCTTTACCTCACCTATTGAGATAATCATGTGATTTCTGTCCCTGTTATATTTGCTCTAGAAGTATGTTGATTGGAATTCTTAAGTTAAAGTCAACTTGACCATGGATAGGGTATTTTTAATGTGTTCTAAAATTTGATTATTAAGTATTTTGTAGATTATTTTTGCCTTTGTGTTTATCAGGAAAAATGGTCTAGTTTTTGTTTTATCCTCTGATTGTTGGAATCATAGTAATACCAGCTTTATAAAATGTATTTAGTAGTGCTACTTTCTTTTTTCCTAGTTATTGGAAATAGTTTCAGAATTATTGCTCTTTTTTCCATAATGGTTTAAGATATTGATAGTGAATCAATCTGACCTTGGGCTTACACACATGCATAAAACCAAACACACACACTTTAACTCTCTCTCTCTCTCTCACACACACACACACACACACACACACAAACCTTACACATATGAACGCACAAATTTATAATATATATAATATACAACATATATTCAATATATATCATTATATATTTGTTAACATATTTAATATTCAAAATGTATATTATATATAACATATTATATATGCATATATATGGATGTGTTTGTATATGCATATATTTGAACACTCTTTTTGTTTAACCTAAGCACTCATAGTTGCCAATGATCATCTTGTTTTTATGTCTTAGATTCAAAACATAAGTACTTGCATTTTCATTTGGATCTTAGGGTTTTTACATTTTTTTCCCAATTTCTTTAAAACTTTGCAGATAATTCAAGTACATGTTCAATGCCAGTTTAATCCTATAGTATTTTGGGAGGAGTTGAGGAGCACTGTTGAAGTCTACATGGGAAGAGTTATCAGGAAGCTTTACCTTTGAGTTTTATCTTACAACAAGCTGCTGTCTTTTTGTTTTTTTCTATGAGACTGAATGAAAAAAAAAGATAAAAAAGAATTACAAGGAGGCTATGACTGCTCCTAATTAGTTGAGAGACCTAACAGAGACAGATAGGGTGTTAGTATTGAGCCCTGGCAGGCCTGGGACTCACTATACTTATCAGGCTAGTCTCCATGTCATGGAGACTTTCCTGCCTCTGCCCCCTAAGTGCTGAAATTATTTTGTCTTACTACCATTTTACTGGTTATACTGTCAGTCTTTGTGGTTCCAATGTCTTATTCAAATTTTAAGGAAGACATTTATGCTCCATACAGTATTGTGTGGTTTCCCTGCCTTTGCTTGACATCACTAACCCTGACCTAATCACGAGACAGGGACCTAGGACCTTTCCTCACTGATCCTTAAAACGCAGCTTTCTTAAGCTGTGTATACAAAAGGTGCCTCCTGAAGGTGACATATGGTCAATTGGATCTTCAAAAGGTAGATGTGGCTAAGGAGTATGAAACTTGTATTGAAGCCAGTGTGAGGAAGAATGCAACTTTTTTGTATCTCTCAGCATTGGAACACAGCAGTGAGTCTTAGACTCTCACGTCAGGGACAGAGATTCCAGAGAGAAAAATCTAGCTCCTTCCAGAGTTACTCAAAGTAAGCACAACGTGGAGAAATCTGTGTATTGGTGGTGGTCTAGCGGAGGGGGAGTATCTATGAGCTGTTAGACAGACCCTCATCTGACTCTTGCAGGCTCAAATGATAGATGCTGGCTAACCCCACCCCTGAAGTGTCAGTAAGACTTGCCATAGGCAACAAGTAGCTAGATTATTTGCATTACTAAATAGGTCTGTTGGGGAAAGGAGGCAGCTTTCTGAGAAGGGATTCTTTTCTGATGATCAGTTAGGCCAGCACCATGAGGTGTTTGATGCATGGAGAGATTTGACAAAGGGAAACAGCAGATCAGTCAAGTCTAGGAGCAAGGGACAGAAGATATTCATTCTTGGTAGCCCCAGTTCATGAAGTATCTAAGTATAAGGTGAGGTGAATGATTCTGAATAGGTCTTTGAAAGTTCCTGTGAATGGGGGAGGCAGGAGAAAGGATGTGCAATAGAGAGTGGCAGTTGGCATAACTGAAGCTTGGATATTCACTTGAAGGATGGAGACCAGGTGGGTGGGACCTAGGAGCCAGGGACAGGTTGCAACCTGCCCGGGGAAGCATTGTTTGCTGTGTGTTATAATGAGAGGGCTCATAGGACTTGAAGTCAGGCAGTGTCATGGTAAAAACAATGGTGTGAATTATAATGAGCACTAGGTTTCAAATGTGTGTGGTAGGAGGTAAAAGCACTCACTGTGCAATCTTGAGTACCTAGTTCCATCCTAAAAAACCTTGGTAGTGGGAAGGAATCTCAGACTCCCAAAATCCACCCTCTAGTTATCCCATGCACCACAACCCACTTGTACAGCCATATTTTCACATATTCCTCATACATACAATGTAATAATAATATTAATATTAATCTTTTTATTATTAGTCATAATAATAGTAATTTTTTCTAATAATAGTAATTGTAATAATTATAATAAATAAATCCTTATTTTGGGGATACAAGATATGAGAAATAAGGGTTTGCAGCTTGGTATGAAATGTTCATGTTGACCACATAAGAGGAGAGTACCTATTAATGTGTGATCTAATTAATCACGTAGCCTTTGACCTAGGATCACAGGGAGGAGGGTTTCTGGCCACTAAAGAGCTGGGACAGAGCTTACCAACAGATTTCTTGGCTTAGGGTGTCAGAAATATGGAGTCTAACACCTATCTTATAAATATTTAATAAGGTACTTATTTTAAAAACAACAAAATTAATAATCTGTTCTCCCAGAGCTTTGAGACACTTCACCCCAATTTCTCTTTGTAGTGCTTTGCTTAGTCTTACGAAGTAAACCATGACTGTACTAAGTAAGCTTGTAGATGATTTCAGCATTGTCTACATTTAAGTGTTTATATGTAAACATTTATATGTTTCTCAAATTACATCTTGGATATGTATCACATGCTCATTTCTTGGGTCATTCCAACCCAGAGGGCTTCATTTGGATAACTAGATATCTAGATCAAGGAAAGTAGAATCTTCTAAGGGTTCCATAAAGGCTTTTCCTCTTCCATGTGCCTGGATACTATAATCCTTTCAGGCTCCTTGTAGATAGGCTCATAATTGTATCTGAGTCACCAGTGCACAGGCTAGGTATCTCTTCACTTTTGCAAGGAAATGTTACAGGGGAAATCGGGTTGAGGTCATTTTCATGGCCAGTCTTTTAGAGAAGATGTCAAGAAAAGAAACTGCTTTAGGAAAGGGAACAGAAACAGGAAGGAAGGAAAAGAGTCACTGAGGGGGAGAGGGAAAAAGGGTACAAGGGCAGAAGTTGAAATCCAGCCAGAGAAAGAAGCTCTCCAATGTCACAGTAGTCACAAGCCCTGAAAGCTGGTGAGACCAGTCTTTGAGCACTTTCAATGAATTCAGTGACTCTAAGATTTTTTTTTTTTACCTCAACCCTCCTCATACCAAAGGGAAAGAACAATACTACTCTCTCTCTCCTAAGTTCCTGTGGGAGATAAGCACACAGATGTGTGAGTGATGTTTAGAATAGGCCCTGTCTCCAGATATGGAGTGAACTGAGTATTGATTTCACAATAGGAACTCCTGAGATATTTTTTATGACATTCATCTCCTCATATAGTGTTTTTTTTTCCTTCGAGAAAAACTATTATGAAGGTTATAGCAAAGACAAACTGGTAGAGGTGGGCATGAGTTCATTCCACTTAGTGGGTGTGACAAGATCAAGAGAGGAAGGGTTGACTGCAAAGGTTACTAATGGACATTCAAAGCTGGAGGGCTTTCTCAGGGAAACTGTAGCTGTTCCCCTTTTGGGGACCTCCATTCTTTTGGAAACACTTGGATACCATTATTGTGTGAGGAGTGGGATTAGATGCCTGCACTCTTTTAAAGTTTTAATGTTTGTATCTTATAATTGTGTATGGATTTTTTATGTTCCTGTACGCATGACTGACTATATACATACATGCATGCCTGGTATCTGGAGAGGATAGAAGGGTTTGTTGGATCCCCTTGACCTTGATTACAAATGGTTGTGGGCACCGTGTGGGTGTTGAGAATGAAACCTGGGCCCTATGTGAGAACAGACAGTACTCTTATCCTAAGAGGCAGTGTTCTAGTCATGTGTCTCTGCAGAAGGATAGGTGTTCCCAGCTGCAGTCCATGGGACTGCTCAGAACATGGCTTCCTAATAGCAGAGAACATTCTGCAGGGATACTTGCGGGTAGGAATAAAAGCTTCCAGCTTCCACTAAGTCCAAGTTCAGTAGCCACACAGGCCAGTGGCTAACCTACTAGAACGCACAGTTCCAAGGAGTCTGCAAAAAGGATTTTTGGGCATGCTTTGTATAACTTTTGACATCTCTGTGCAGAGTTGGATGTGTACACTTATGTTTTGGTGAAGAGACCATGTCTGGCATCAGGTTCTGAAAGCTGAAAGGACAGGAACCATATACACGTTAGTTATCACTCCTGTGTCTCCTTTCTCACGGAGGCCTCCTCTCTGCTGCAGGTGGCCCAAGGAAACACCTGAGACCTGAGGCCCCAGGACCAAGAAAGAGCCGTCCAGTGGGAAAAATGGAAGCACCCATTAACTCTGCCCCACAGGGATCCTCTACTCAGCCTTGGAAATATGGCAGCCTGTGAAGCCTTCCTCCAGCGCTTCAGGCAGTTCCAGTATGATGAAGGAGATGGGCCTCACGAGGCCTTCTGCAAACTCTGGGGACTTTGTTTCCAGTGGCTGAAGCCTCAGTCACACTCTGTGGAGCAGATCCAGACTCTGCTCCTGTTGGAGCAGTTCCTGTTTATTTTGCCCAATACAAACACCAAGACCCAGAAGTTCAGCCTGGAAATTAGACAAAGATTTCTTACCCTGATAGAAGACCTCAAGAGAGATCACAAGAGGCCAGGATACAAGGTGAAGATTGGTTGTGGTTGTTTGTTCTTAGTCCAAAAATGGAGGCAGGCAGCTGGGTCGGGATGAGCCATTCTGTCTCTGTGTCATTCCACAGCCCCTAGCCTTCCACAGAGCCCTTTAAACATTCTCTTCTGCTGGATTCAGCAATGAGGTCACAGAGTTTCCACAGTTCCTGACTCCATGCCCACTCTACAACACCCAAATGGCAATGCCTCATTTATTATCAGTAAATGAATTTCTTGAGCAGCATCACTTACTACAATTATCTCTGTAGTGACGAGATATGTATTGCTTGGATCTTTATGGAACAGTTTGAAAGGCAATGCCAGATAGTCTAGAAAACATATAAAAGGAGGGAACGGGAAAATAGTTTATTATAAACTGTTATTGCTTCTGTATAAATGTGCTTGGACATTGTTATACCTGAAGACACTTCAAATTGTCTTCCATGAAATGGTTCCATGCCTATATCTCTGATTACTCACCACAGTGGTAGGACAGTTAGAAGTTAACATTAAATTTCCTGTGCTATATACTCTTTCTTTGCATTTGTTATCCTAAAGTGGATAGATGCTTTTACCTCCCTGTAACTACTAACCAGCAGCAAAGCTATGAGCTTTGGTTAGGGTAAATAAGGGCAACAAATGTGATGCTATCCCTCCTGTTAAGAATTCATAGAACATCTAAGTGACAGGAAAATATGTAACAGTATCTGGTTCTTCCTTGGTTTTCCTGATCTGCATGATGAATATGGGGGGGGGTGTAGATGTCTGAATTTGTGAGAGCTTAGGAATAGCTTTCCATCATGAGTGATACACATCACTGGCCCATTAAATTCCAATAGCAGTTCACATTAGCATACCCAAAAGGCCTGAGAAGGAAGGTAGTATTGCTTTGTTCTCAGAACCACTACTCAAAGCCTCTGTACAGGGAAGGCTTGGATGTACACTGGACAGTGTCTGTGGGAGAGCAGCCAGCTGAGATTCATGACTTCAGCATGGGACAGGTGCTGCTTTGCAGTTGCTTCAGCTTCAGGGCAGTTGACTAAATGGACAGGACTCTGCCAAAGGACTCTGCCTCCTGAAGGTAGCATGACTGAATGGTTTTGCTTTCTTCCTGTCTTCCTGATTTGTTGAAAATAGAAGATGTCATCTTCAAGGGTCTAGACATGTCATGACCTGTCTAGGATCCACATGCCTCCCCCGGCACTTGAGTAAGTGAAATGTGGCCATTTAGGTATAAATCTGTTGTGAGTATGGAATGTATTTGACCCCACTGTCTCCTTTATGTGTGTTGTCTGTAGTGGTTACTGGAAAGGTAAAAGCTCCTCCCATTGCTCCTGGCCAATGATGTACTTCCTGTGAGGTAAAAGGAGCTGCATTTCAGTGGAATGATGGGTTCTGAAATTTTCTTCAGATCAACATGTGTGACATACTCCTGGAAGAAATGATGTAGATGAGTATGTTTGTTACACAATCCAAAATACCTGTGAGTCTACCCAAACTTCAGATAATAGAACCTGTCCAGGAGATCTCTGAGATCCCAGCAAAAGGGCCACTGCAAAGCAGTTTCCATGGTCCTGGCCAAAGCCAGACCTTTCTAACTATTGGTAAGGCAATCTCCTTCCCCTCCTGCTCTTTACTTCTGTTTGAAAGCTCATGTTCTATGATAGAGTTGGGACAAGTTGGCATTATCAGTTCTCTAAACATAATAGACATGGTCAAATTTCCTCCCAAGTTACCTTCAAGCCTGTATTCTCCAGTCATAAATTATGCTGTGCTAGTTTTTGCTTCACTCAGCAACTACTTTAGTTCTCCACAAACAGTTGGATGTCAGCCTTGTGACAAGAGATCTGGCTGTCCACACTCCCTTGGTAGGCAGAAGAAGGAGGCAGTGTGACAATCCATGGAAAGATATTCAATAACTACCAAGTTCTCTCAGCATCAAGTGATGGTGTTTCATTCAATGTGAAGGAGTAGAGGGTGGGAACAGAAGGCAAGGTTAGCATTGGTTAGTGGCTTTAGCTAGCATGGGCTGTGAGCAGAGAATCTGAACATAAAAATGGAGGAGGATTTTAGGAATAGGACTCTGTTTACCCAGGATGTGAAGGTTATTTGTACATGTCACATGTTGTTGAATGTCACTGAAAATGATATTACTTTGTTTATTATGAATTTTAAATTTTTTTCTTGATTTTCGGTTCTTATTAGGGTTTAGTTATTTTTTTAATGTTATACTATTTTATTTGATTGTGTGTGTGTTGTGTGTGTGTTTTTAAGTATGTGCTTAAAATTTTTAGGGTTATATTTTGGGGGGTCTAAGAGTTTTAGTGTTTCCAGGCAGTGGTGATCCATGCCTTCAGTCTCAGTCTTGGTAGGCAGAGGCAGGTGAATTTCTTAATTGAAAGCCAGCATAGTGTACAGAGTGATTTCCAGGACCGCCAGGGTATAGACAGTGAAAACTAGTCTCCAAAATCCCATGCAAGAAAGAATGAAAGAAAGAAAGAAAGAAAAAAAGAAAGAAAGAAAGAAAGGAAGGAAGGAAGGAAGGAAGGAAGGAAGGAAGGAAGGAAGGAAGGATGGAAGGGAGGAAGGAAGGGAGAGTGAGAGAGAGGGATGGAGAGAGGGAGGGAGAGAGGGAGGGAGGAAGGAAGGAAGGAAGAAAGAAAGGAAGGAAGGGAGAGAGAAAGAGAGAGAGAGAAAGAAAGAAAGAAAGAAAGAAAGAAAGAAAGATAGAAAGAAAGAAAGAAGGAAAGAAAGAAAGAAAGAGATAAATACAGTAAGTAAGAAATTTACTGTATGGAAATTTTTGGGTTCATTTATATTATTTTTTTATGAATATTAGGGTTTTTTTAAAAAGCGTTTTTAGGGCATTTGGGCGAGTGTTTTATAGTTTTTATTTTTGGATTTTTGGATTTTTTCAATTTTACTGTATATTTAGTGTCTTAAATATTTTAGATTTTTTTTCTTGGCTTTATGGTTATATTGTAGGGTATTCTATTGTGTATGTGTGTGTGTGTGTGTGTGTGTGTGTGTGTTTGTGTGTGTGTGTGTGTGTGTGTGTGTGTCTGTTCTTGAGTATTTTTCAAAAAACTTTGATTTTATTTTTTAGTTTAAGTATTTAGGGTTGCCAGTCTGTAGTGACCCATACCTTTTATCCCAGCACTTTAGAGGCATGGGTCTTGGATTTCTGAGTTCATGGTCAGACTAATCTGCAGGGTGAGTACCAGGATAGCCAGGAAAACATAGAGAAATCTTGTCTCCAAAAACTCAAAAAAAAAAAAAGGGGGGGCGGCTATTAGAGTCGTTTTTAGATTCTTGAATATATAAATATAAACATAAACGTAAACGTAAACATAAAGGTAAACGTAAATTTAAAAACAAATATAAATAAAACATAAATATAAATTAAATATAAATGTAAATGTAAATATACATACACCTACACCTACACCTACAACTACACCTACACATACACATATATATTGTTTTTTTAGAAAAGCGTTTTAGAGATTTTAGGCGTTAAGTGTTTTAGTATATGTATAGTGTGTTTTTTTATTTTCTTTGTTTATTAAGAACCAGGCCAGCCTGGTTTACAGAATGATTTCCATGACTGCCAGGGTATACACAGAGAAACCCAGTGACCAAAATCACACACAAATTAAAAAAAAAAAAAAAGAAAGAAAGAAGGATTAAAAGATAGAAGGAAATAGAGAAAGAAGAGAGACAGAAACATAGAAAGAGAAAGACAGAATTACATAGATAGACAGACAGACAGACAGACAGACAGACATATATATATATTTTTTTTTCAAGGACATTTCGGTTACTTGTGTAATTATTTTAGATTTCTAGAATTTTTAAAATGTTTGTATAATTTTTACAAGAGTGATTTAGAAGTTTTTTTTTTGTTGTTTCGTTTTTGTATGTTTGTTTCTTTGTTTGTTTGTTTTGTTTTGTTTTCAGGCTTCTAGTGTATTTTTACAGTTTTTTCTTTTTTTATTTTTTGTATTGTAATTTCGGATTTGGGGTTTAATTTAGGCTTTACTTTACTTCATGTTCTTTTGAACATTTTACTGTATTTCTTAGGGGTTGTTATTGTTTTTGTTCAAGTGTATAGTGTATTTTTAGTGTTTTTTTTTCATTTTAATGACTTTATTTTATTTTTGGGTTTGCGGTTTAATTGAGTTTTTTTTTTTTCTTTATTTTTTTAGCACATTACTCTCTTGCTTAGGGTTCTGTTTTTGTTGTTCTTTTTATACTTGATTTTTTCTAAAAAAATATTTAGGGTTTTATATTTGAGGTTTCAACGTTTTGTGTTTGCCAGGCAATGTTTGACTATGTCTTTAAGCCAAGCAATTGGGAGACAGAGGTAGGTATATTTTTTACTTAAAGTTCAGCAAGGTGTCCACAGGGAGCTGGAAGACAACCAGAGATACACAGAGAAATCCAATCTCTAAACCTCAAGAGAGAGAGACATTAAGAGAGAGAGAGAGAGAAAGAGAGAGAGAGAGAGAGAGAAAGAAAGAGAGAGAGAGAGAAAGAGTTAGAAAGAAACAAAAAACAAAGAGAAAAAGAAAGAAGAAAGAAAGAAAGAAAGAAAGAAAGAAAGAAAGAAAGAAAGAAAGAAAGAAAGAAAGAAAGAAAAAAGAAAGAAAGAACAAAGAAACAAAGAAACAAAGAAACACATAAGAAAGAAGGTAGGAAGAAAAAAAAGAAGGAAGGAAGGAAGGAAGGAAGGAAGGAAGGAAGGAAGGAAGGAAAGAAGGAAAGAAGGAAAGAAGGAAAGAAAGAAGACAGAATGAAAGATAAAAATGAAAAAGAAAGAAAGAAAGAAAGAGAGAGAGAGGGAGGGAGGGAGGGAGGGAGGGAGGGAGGGAGGGAGGAAGGAAGGAAGGAAGGAAGGAAGGAAGGAAGGAAGGAAGGAAGGAAGGAAGGAAGGAAGGAAGGAAGGAAGGAAGGAAGGAAAGAAGGAAGGAAGGCAGGAAGGCAGGCAGGCAGGCAGGCAGGCAGGCAGGCAGGCAGGCAGGCAGACAGGCAGATGGTAAGTCAGGCAGGCAGGCAAATAGTCAGACAGGTAGAAAGAGAGAGAGAGACAGTGAGAGAGACAGAGAGAGAGACAGAAAGAGACAGAGACAGAGAGACAGACAAATTTCCAGAGAGAGACAGAGAGACAGAGACAGAGAGAGCGAGAGAGGAGAGAGAGAGAGAAGAGAAAGGAGGGAGAGGAAGGAATGAAGGAAGGAAGCAAGGAAGGGAAGAAGGAAGGCAAGAAGAAAGGCAGGCAGGCAGATAGACTGATAGGTCAAAAAAGACAGAGAGAGAGAGAGAGAGTGAGAGAGAGAGAGAGAGGGAGGGAGGGAGGGAGGGAGGGAGGGAGGGAGGAAGGGAGGAAGGAAGGAAGGAAGGAAGGAAGGAAGGAAGGAAGGAAGGAAGGAAGGAAGGAAGGAAGGAAGGATGGATGTCCCTGGCCATGTATAACCAAATAGCAGGATCCAGTCACCACACTGTGCAGAAGAGGAAAATCTAGTTTACCTTGGGTAGTGGGAGAACAGAATGACAGTGCATCATTTGATTCCATCTCTTTTTGCCAGTTTCCAAATATCGTATATACTATTGGAAGGAATACAAGATCAACATGCCCTTACAACAGGGTGAGTGGTTGTATGAACTCTAAGAATCCCTCATTGTTGTATTGGTCTGTAGATATCCATAAATAGAGATAAGAAAACAGCTGTTCTGACAACAAACTCTAGGAAGATTACATGCAGGTTAGTTTTAGATTTCTATTTTCTGCCCACTCTCCTACACCCAAAAGATGTGAGGTCCAACTGTCAGGTTGCAGTTGTGCTTGCCTGGCAATCTTGGCACTAAAATATTATGGCTTTAAATTCAAGTTTGAGGTGGCCTTGGAATGACAAGATGCTCTTGGGCATCCCATAGATGGAGGCTATATAGGAAAGCCCATGTCTGCAAATCAGACTGTGGGAACTTTGCCTTCCACTCCAGGACCTTTGGTGTCTACCCAAATCACTGCTGTGGTCTCAGAGTCTTTGTCATCTGATCAGAAGTCTCTGGGAATTTCTTTATCTTCACCAGGAACTCTAGGCTCTTCATTTTCCTTAGAGGCTTTTGGACATTCCCTTTTTTCTTTTTTTTTTTTTTTCTTTATTCAGCATAATTCTTGTTTATTCTCTTTTTTAATATATTTTAATACATATTTTCCTCAATTACATTTCCAATGCTATCCCAAAAGTCCCCTATACCCTTCCCCCTCTCCCCCATTTCCCTACCAACCCATTCCCATTTTTTTTTTTTTTTTTGGCCCCTGTACTTGGGCATATAACGTTTGTGTATCCAATGCTCCTCTCTTTCCAGTGATGGACAACTAGGACATCTTTTGATACATATGCAGCTAGACTCAAGAACTCAGGGGTACTGGTTAGTTCATAATGTTGCACCTACAGGGTTGCAGATCTCTTTAGCTCCTTGGGTACTTTCTCTAGCTTCTCTATTGGGGGCCCCGTGCTCCATCCAATAGCTAACTGTGAACATCCACTTCTGTGTTTCCTAGGCCCCGGCATAGTCTCACAAGTGACAGCTATATCAGGGTCTTTCAGCAAAATCTTGCAAGTGTATGCAATGGTATCATCGTCTGGAGGCTAATTATGAGATGGATCCCTGGATATGGCAGTCTCTAGATGGTCCATCCTTTTGTCTCAGATCCAAACTTTATCTCTGTAACTTCTTTCCATGGGGGTTTTGCTCCCAATTCTAAGAAGGGGCAAAGTGTCTACACTTTGATCTTCATTCTTCAGTTTCATGTGTTTTACAAATTGTCTCTTGTATCTTGGGTATGCTAAGTTTCTGGGCTAATATCCACTTATCAGTGAGTCCATATCATTTGAGTTCATTTGTGATTATGTTACCTCACTCAGGATGATGCCCTCCAGGCTCAACCATTTTCCTAGGAATTTCATAAATTCATTCGTTTTAATAGCTGAGTAGTACTCCATTGTGTAAATATATCACATTTTCTGTATCTATTCCTGTTTTGAGGGTCATCTGTTTTCTTTCCAGCTTCTGGCTATTTTAAATAAGGCTGCTATGAACATAATGGAGCATCTGTCCTTCTTACTGGTTTGCACATCTTCTGGATGTATGCCCAGGAGAGGTATTTTTCGGGATCCTCTGGTAGTACTATGGCCAATTTTCTGAGAAACCGCCAGACAGATTTCCAGAGTGGTTGTAAAGCTTGCAATACCACCAACAATGAAGGAGTGTTCCTCTTTCTCCACATCCTCGCCAGCATCTGCTGTCACCTGAATTTTTGATCTTAGCCATTGTGACTCGTTTGAGATGGAATCTAAGTGTTGTTTTTATTTGCGTTTCTCTGATGATTATGGATGTTGAACATTTTTTCAGGTGTGTACTGGCTAGTTTTGTGTCAGCTTCACACAGCTGGAGTTATCACAGAGAAAGGAGCTTCAGTTGGGAAATGCCTCCATGAGATACAACTGTAAGGCATTTTCTCAATTAGTGATTAAGGGGGGAGGCCCCTTGTGGGTGGGACCATCTCTGGGCTGGTAGTCTTGGTTCTATAAGAGAGCAGGCTGAGAAAGCGAGGGAAAGCAAGCCAGTAAAAGAACATCCCTCCATGGCCTCTGCTCAGCTCCTGCTTCCTGACCTGCTTGAGATCCAGTCCTGATTTCCTTTGGTGATGAACAACAGCATGGAAGTGTAAGCCGAATAAACCCTTTCCTCCCCCAACTGGCTTCTTGGTCATGATGCTTGTGCAGGAATAGAAACCCTGACTAAGACAAGGTGCTTCTCTGACATTCAGTATTCCCCAGGTGAGAATTATTTGTTTAGCTCTGAGCCCCATTTTTTAATGGGGTTATTTGATTTTCTGGAGTCCACCTTCTTGTGTTCTTTATATATATTGGATATTAGTCCCCTATCTGATTTACGATAGGTATAGATTCTTTCTCAATTTGTTGGTGGCCTTTTTGTCTTATTGACAGTGTCTTTTGCATTGCAGAAGCTTTGCAGCTTCATGAGGTCCCTTTTGTCAATTCTCAATTTTACAGCACAAGCCATTGCTGTACTATTCAGGAATTTTTCCCCTGTGCCCATATCTTCGAGGCTTTTACCCACTTCCTCCTCAATAAGTTTCACTGTCTCTGGTTTTATGTGGAGTTCCTTGATTCTCTTAGATTTGACCTTATTACAAGGAGATAAGAATGGATATATTCACATTCTTCTACATGATAACCACCAGTTGTGCCAGCACCATTTGTTGAAAATGCTGTCTTTCTTTCACTGGATGGTTTTAGCTCTCTTGTCGAAGATCAAATGACCATAGGTGTGTGGGTTCATTTCTGGGTCTTCAATTCTGTTCCATTAGTCTACTTGTATGTCACTATACCAGTACCATGCAGTTATTATCACAATTTCTCTGTAGTACAGCATTAGGTCAGGAATGGTGATCCAACCAGAGGTTCTTTTATCCTTGAGAAGAGTTTTTGCTATCCTAGGTTTTGTGTTATTCCAGATGAATTTGCAGATTGCTCTTTGTAATTCGTTGAAGAATTGAGATGGCATTTTGATGGGGATTGCATTGAATCTGTAGATTGCTTTTGGCAAGATAGCCATCTTTACAACGTTGATCCTGCCAATCCATGAGCATGGGAGATTTTTCCATCTTCTGAGATCTTCTTTAATTATTTCTTCAGAGACTTGAAGTTCTTATCATAGAGATCTTTCACTTCCTTAGTTAGAGTCACGCCAAGGTATTTTATATTATTTGTGACTATTGAGAAGGGTATTTTTTCCCTAAATTCTCTCTCAGCCTGTTTATCCTTTGTGTAGAGAAAGGCCATTGACTTGTTTCAGTTAATTTTATATCCAGCTTCTTCACCGAAGCTGTTTATCAGGTTTAGGAGTTTTCTGGTGGAATTTTTAGGGTCACTTATATATACTATCATATCATCCGCAAAAACTGATATTTTGACTTCATCTTTTCCAATTTGTATCCCCTTGATCTCCTTTTGTTGTCTAATTACTCTGGCTAGGACTTCAAGTACAATGTTGAATAGGTAGGGAGAGAGTAGACAGCATTGTTAAGTCCCTGATTTTAGTGGGATTGCTTAAAGCTTCTTACCATTTACTTTGATGTTGGCTTCGGGTTTGCTGTAGATTGCTTTTATCATGTTTAGGTATGGGACTTGAATTAATGATCTTTCCCAGATTTTTTATCATAAATGGGTGTTAGATTTTGTCAAAAGCTTTCTCCACATCTAATGAGATGATCATGTCGTTTTTGTCTTTGAGTTGGTTTATATACCGTATTACATTGATGGATTTCCGTATATTAAACCATCCCTGCATCCATGGAATAAAACCTCCTTGGTCAGTATGGATGATCGCTTTAATGTGTTCTTGGATTCGTTTAGCGAGAATTTTATTGAGTATTTTTGCATCGATATTCTTATGGGAAATTGGTATGAAGTTCTCTATCTTTGTTCAATCTTTTTGTGGTTTAGGAATCAGAGTAATTGTGGCTTCATTGAATGAGTTGGGTAGCGTACCTTCTACTTCTATTTTGTGGAACAGTTTGTGCAGAATTGAAATTAGATCTTTGCAGGTATGATAGAACTCTGCACTATACCCATCTGCTCCTGGGCTTTTTTTGGCTGGGTGACTATTAATGACTGATAATATTTCTTTAGGGGATATGGGAATGTTTACATCCTTAACTTGATCTGGTATCTGTCTAGAAATTTGTCCATTTCAGCCGAGCGTGGTGGCACACGCCTTTAATCCCAGCATTTGGGAGGCAGAGGCATGCAGATTTCTGAGTTCGAGGCCAGCCTGGTCTACAAAGTGAGTTACAGGACAGCCAGGACTATACAGAGAAACCCTGTCTCGAAAAACAAAAAAAAAAAAAAAAAAAAAAAGAAATTTGTCCATTTTGTTAAGGTTTTCCAGGTTTTTTTAGTGTAGCCTTTTGTAGAAGGATCTGATAGTGTTTGGATTTCTTCAGGATATGTTATCTTCCTTTTCATTTCTGATTTTGTTAATTAGGATGCTGTCCCTGTGCGCTATAATGAGTCTGGCTAAGGGTTTATCAATCTTGTTGATTTTCTCAAAGAACCAACTCTTCGTTTGGTTAATTCTTTTAATAGTTCTTCTTGTTTCCAGTTGGTTGATTTCGCCCCTGAGTTTGATTATTTCCAGCTGTCTAATCCTCTTGGGTGAATTTGCTTCCTTTTGTTCTAGAGCCTTTAGATGTTTTGTCATGCTGCTAGTGTGTGCTTTCTCTAGGTTTTTTTTTTTTTTTTTTTTTTGGAGGCACTCAGAGCTATGAGTTTCCCTCTTAGAAATGCTTTCTTTGTGTCCCATAGGTTTGGGTATGTTGTGGCTTCATTTTCATTAAACACTAAAAAGTCTTTAATTTCTTTCTTTATTCCTTCCTTGACCAAGGTATCATTGACAAGATTTTGTTCAGTTTCCTCGTGAAGGTTGGCTTTCTATTATGTTGTTATTGAAGATCAGCCTTAGTCCATGGTGATCTGATAAGATGCATGGGACAATTTCAATATTTTTATATCTGTTGAGGCCTGTTTTGTGACCAGTTATATGGTCAGTTTTGGAGAAGGTCCCATGAGGTGCTGAGAAGAAGGTATATCCTTTTGTTTTAGGATAAAATGTTCTGTAGATATCTGTTAGGTCCATTTGTTTCATAACTTCTCTTAGTTTCACTGTGTCCCTGTTTAGTTTCTGTTTTCATGATCTGTCCATTGATGAAAGTGGTGTGTTGAAGTCTCCCACTATTATTGTGTGAGGTGCAATGTGTGCTTTGAGCTTTACTAAAGCATCTTTAATGAATGCAGCTGTCCTTGCATTTGGAGCATAGATAATCAGAATTGAGTGTTCCTCTTGGAGGAGTTTACCTTTGATGAGTATGAAGTTTCTGTCCTTGTCTTTTTTGATAACTTTGGGTTGGAAGTCGATTTTATTCGATATTAGAATGGCTACTCTAGCTTTTTCTTCAGACCATTTGCTTGGAAAATTGTTTTCCAGCCTTTCATTCTGAGGTAGTGTCTGCCTTTTTCCGTGAATTGTGTTTCCTATAAGCAGCAATATGTTGGATTCTGTTGGGGCAGCCAGTATATTAGTCTATGTGTTTTTATTGGGGAATTGAGTACATTGATGTTAAGAGAAATTACATAAAATTAATTGTTGCTTCCTGTTATTTTTGTTGTTTAAAGTTAGGATTCTGTTCCTGCAGCTGTCTTCTTTTACGTTCGTTGAAGGATTACTTTCTTGCTTTTGTTGGTATTAGTTTCATTTCTTATATAGGTGTTTTCCCTTTATTATACTTTGAAGGTCTGGATTCATTGAAAGATATTTTGTGAAATAGGTTTTATCATAGAATACTTTGGTTTTTCCATCTACAGTAATTGAGAGTTTTGCTGGGTATAGTATCCTGGGCTGGCATTTATTTCCTCTTAGGGTCTGCATGACATCTGTTCAGGATCTTCTGGCTTTCATAGTCTCTGATGAGAAGAATGTTGTAATTCTAATAGGCCTGCCTTTATATGTTACTTGACCTTTTTCCCTTACTGCTTTTAATATTCTCTCTTTATTTAGTGCATTTGTTATTCTGATTATTATGTCGGGAGTAATTTCTTTTCCGGTCCAGTCTATTTGGAGTTCTGTTGGCTTCTTGTATGTTCATGGGCATGTCATTTTTTAGGTTTGGGAAGTTTTCTTTTATAATTTTGTTGAAAATATTTGCTGGCCCTTTAAGTTGAAAATCTTCATTTTCATCAACTTCTATTATCTGTAGGTTTGGTCTTCTCATTGTGTCCTGGATTTCCTGGATGTTATGAGTTAGGATCCTTTTGCGTTTTGTATTTTCTTTTTTTCTTTTAGAATTTTTTTTTTTTTTGGCTTTATTTAGCCACTGCTTCCCATCTCGAAAGGTGTATTTTAAATAAGTAACTTTAACTTGACACAGCTGAGCCTTTTTAGCTGAGGCTCGGTCTTCTGTTGCCCAGAATTCTTGTCTAGATCTTGTCTTTTTCTTTTTCTCTTATCACTGTGGCCAAGATTCTAGTCAAATTTCTCTCTTGTTTACGATCCCTCTTATCTTCTCTTTTTTGCCTCTCGCCTCTCTCTTTCTTTCTCTCTCTCGCATTTCTCTTTCTCTCTCTCTCTCTCTCTCTCTCTCTCTCTCTCTCTCTCTCTCTCTCTCTCTCTCTCTCTCTCTCTCTCTCTCTCTCCGTTTGTAATATGCCTTTTCTGCCTCTTACTTACTGGTTTTACTCTAAATATTTTTCATTTGGGGTATCTCTCTCATCTCGGACCTCTCTAATCTCTTTTATCACTATTTTTACTATTATCTATTTCTCCTAACATGTGAGGCAGGGAAGGGAAGGCAGCTCTCACAGATGGCTGCACCAGGCCAACTCGGGGATGCAGGGGAAGGCGGCAGAAGAGGAGACTCTAGTTGGCCCTAGGAAGCCAGGAGAGGTCAGCGCTGGGGGACCCCCCCGCAGGCCTCGCCCCTCTTTCTTTTCTTGCCCGTCTAGGAGGTGAAATGTGTGGTGGTGGTGGGGCAGGCTTCCCGGGGAAACCTCCATATCGGTGTTCCTGGGCCACAGTTTCCCACGTAGCTCCTTGTCTCGGCCAGTGCATGCCACTGTTGCTGATGTTCTCAGTCCGGCCCTGTAGCTGCATGCAGCTCCAAGGGGTCTTTCGGGTTTCCTGGGTCATGCAGATCTCCATGGAACCTCCAAATGAAAGAACCTAGTGGGGAAACACCCACTCAATTCCTGTTCGGTGTGCATCCAAGAATCACGAACAGACGACCATCTTAATGTAAAAGCATGAGGTAATTTAATGACAGAGCTCCAGGCCGACACATATCTCCCACAGGAGACAGAGGTGTCTACCACATGGTGGAGCCATAATAGAGGAGCTCCGGGTCGAAATTATCTCTCGCAGAAGACAGTGGTATCGACCTGTATTATCTTTGATTGTTGTGCCGATGTTCTCTATGGAATCTTCTTCACCTGAAATTCTCTCTTCAATCTCTTGCATTCTGTTGCTGATGCTTGCATCCAGATTACTTTCCTAGGGTTTCTACCTCCAGCGTTGCCTCACTTTGGGGTTTTTTTTTTTGTGTCTATTTCCCTTTTTATGTCTTGCATGGCTTTATTCAATTCCATCACCTGTTTGGTCATGTTTTCCTGCAATTCTTTTAGGAATTTCTCTGTTTCCTCTTTAAGGTCTTCTATCTGTTTAGCTGTGTACTCCTGTATTTCTTTAATGAGTTATTAAAGTCCTTATTGATGTTCTCTACCATCACCATGAGTTATGCTTTTAAGTCCGGGTCTTGCTTTTTGGATGTTTTGGGGTACCCAGGACTAGGTGATTGGGAGTGCTACTTTCTGATGATGGTTAGTGGAATTGAGTTCTGTTAGTAGGATTCTTATGTTTGCCTTTCGCCATCTGGTAATCTCTGAAGCTAGTTGTTATAGTTGTCTGTGATAGGAGCTTGTTCCTCAGGTGACTCTGTTAGCCCCTATCAGCAGACTAGCTCTATCCTTAGCTTCAGTGGTCAGAGTACTTTCTGCAGGCAAGCTCTCTTCTTGCACAGAAGGTGGTCAGATATCAGTTGTTTGAACCTGCCTCTTGGCAGAGGTTGTGTTCCACTCACGAGAGGTCTTAAGATCCCGTGGAGGGTCCTGTGAGAAACTTGGGGGTGTCTGGAAACTCCACGTGAAAGGAACCCCAGTGCTAGGGTGGACCGGAAGGGACATTTGCCCCTGTTTAGGCTGGGTTATCTGCCTCCCTAGTTAATGCAATCTCAGGTCCTGCACGAATGGATTGGTGCAGACGCTGTGTTCCACGCACCAGAGATCTTAGGATCCCGTGGGGGATCATGTGTGCGTCCTTGTAGGTGTCAGCAGACTCCCTGGTCAAGGCACCCCAGTGCTGGAGTGGACCCGAAGGCTTAATTTATTTCTTAATTTCTTCATATTTCATTTCTTTTCTTTTCTTTTCCTTTCTTTTCTTTTCTTTTCTTTTCTTTTCTTTTCTTTTCTTTCTTTCTTTCTTTCTTTCTTTCTTTCTTTCTTTTTTTTTTTTGAGTTTTTTTGGAGACTGTTTTTCTCTGTTTATCCCTGGCTGTCCTGGAGCTCCCTCTGTACACCAGACTGGCCTTGAACTCAAAAATCCCCTACCTTTTCCTCCCCATTGCTGGGTTTAAAGGCATGGGCCGCCATTGCTTGGCAACACTAAAACTATGAAACACCAAAATTAAAAACACTCAAATTTTAAATAAGTATTCAAGAACAAGAATAGCAAAATAACCTAAGAAAACCACTAAAATGCAAAAAAAAAAAAAAAAAAAAAAAAACAATAAACAAAAAATAAAAAAAAAAAAAACCTGAAGGATAAATAGAACCTCAAAACCCTAAAACACACTAAAATCATTTAAAGAAACAGAAAAAAAATACTAAAAATACACCAGAAACCTGAAAAAAAAGACAAAAAACACTCGAAAGCACTCTTCTAAAAGCCCTACAAACACTAAAAAAAATCCTAAAAATCTTAAAAAAACACACAAGAAGCCAAAAATATCAATAAACTTATTTTTTCTTAGTTCCTTCCTTCCTTCCTTCATTCCTTCCTTCCTTCCTTCCTTCCTTCCTTTCTCTCCCTCTCTCTCTCTCTCTCTCTCTTTTCTTTCTTTCTTTCTTCTTCTTCTTTTTTTTTTTTTTTTAAGTTTTGGAGACTGGGTTTCTCTGTGTAACCCTGGCTGTCCTGGAGCGTCCTCTGTAGACCATGATAACCTTGAACTTTTAAATCTATCTACCTCTGCCTCCCAAGTGTAGGATTAAAGGCAAGGTCACCACTGCCTGCTAACACTAAAACTCTTAAACCCCAAATTATATAATTCTTAAATTAAAAAAAAGAAAAAAGAAACCTCAAGAAAACAAAAAAATAGAAACAGTAAAATGCTAAAAATACCCTAAAGCCTAATAAGAACTGAAAATCACTAAAACACCGGACCAAGTAGCACTCTGAACCCAAAAGAAGGGGCTCCTCAGCGTCCCTCCTCATTCAGAAAGCTTGGATGATTGCATTGCTACCTCAAGCAGAACTGCAAAGTGAGGAAGATCAGAACTGGCCAGTGCAGGCACAAGGACAGCTTCTCCACGGGCTCTGGACTGGCCCGTGCAGGCTTGACGACAGCCACTTTCCAGCTGAGGACTGACCCGTGCAGGCACAAGGACACTCACTTTCAAGGCTCAGGACTGGCCCATTCAGGCATGAGGACAGCCTCTCTCCAGGCTCGCGACTGGCCCGTGCAGGCATGAGGACAGTGGTTCTCGAAGTTTGCTTGATTCTTGAGGCCAATGGCCACTCTAGTTCTGTGTGCTTTGCCTTCAGGACACGTTCACAGTTCTAGGGAGAGAGAGCCTCTCTCAGAGAAAGCTGCTTAAGCGTTTATTTTATTTATTTATTTATTTATTTATTTATTTAGCCTCGAGTAACCATTTGCAAGTACATTCGCTGCCCCTTTCATGGGCAGTGGCCCATTTCATGTTTCTTGAACAATGTCCTTCACAATTAAATGGCCAGATGTGTGGAGAGGAGGCAGCAAGCCTCAGCCTGGACTTTACCCTCTGACCACAGACCATCGGTTTCCCAGCCTCCACAGCCTGGGACCCCCTTCACTGTCCCCCAACCTGATGGTAACACCTTACCCCAACAGGGTCAGCACTTGACAAGCAGAGACCCGAGGGACTTTGCTACTCCGGGGCCCCTTAGACCAACTGGGTAAAAGTTCAGGTGCCCAAATCCCTATGAAGACCAGAGATTCAAAACACCTGATGTGCATGTGACAGAAAAGCTACTGAAACTCAAAGCTCTTGTCAAGGCTTTGGCCAAGAAGAGGACCTCGGACCCTCTGAAGGATCTAAAAAAGTACAAAAAAATGGACACTTACACATCCTCTGAAGGTTCCTGAGAGCACGAGGCACCCACTGACCAGGGATACCAGACCATCTGTTTTACAGCCCGCCACCAGAAAAAGAGTAGCCTCCTCTTCTGTGCCCATCCCTGGGAAGGTGACAAGAAGCCAGTCTATATCCACTGTGTTTGAAGAACCTATGGATTTTGACCAGTTGGGTGCCAGAGTGCCTGCAACATCTTTTAAACATGGGGCAGGAGATGTCAGTCAAAAGTTCAAAGAAGATCACTCAGTGCATGGGCCATCTTCTGCTGGACAACATGGACAGGTAATTTCCCTGCACATTCAAGGTTCCCCACACCCTTCCCGATTTAGCCAGGAAGATCTGGGATCTTCCACTTCTCCCCAAGATGCTCAGGGACTGTCGCTATCCACCCAACATGCTCAGGGACTGTCCCTATCAACCCAAGATGTTCTGGAACTAACCAGATATTTCCAAGAGTCTATGGGACATTCTACTTCTGCCCAAGCATCCCAAAGACTTCACACTTGTGCTGAAAGGAAAATCATACATGCTTCCTCTTCCAGAAGGAGTTCTAAAAGAATGTCCCCTACCCTACATAACTCTCATCTTTCCAATTCTCCTCCAAAGCATGTTGGACAAGACTCCTCTGTTCAAGGGGACCTACCACAGGCCCCATCAGACAAGGAGGGATCCATACCTCCTTCTCCCAAAGGTAACGTCAGAGATTTCTCCTTTGTCCCAAATGCACCGAGTTCCATCTCCTTTCCCCAAGAGAGTTCAACATGTTTGACAGCTGCCAAAGCAGAGCATGGAGATAAGTCCTGTCACAAAGACAGCCAAAGATGTTCCCCTTCTCCCCCAAAGTGCTCTATGCAATCTGCTTCTCGTAAAGTTAGTGTGAGACCTGACCCTGCTGACCAAGGGGATTTCAGAACTTCCCCTTTAAACCAAGAGGGCTTTCAAAGTCCTCTACCATTAAAAAACGGGCTCCGATCATCTTTTACAGTCCAAAGGGAAAGAAATGCAAACATGATTCCCCAAGTGAGCCTCAAACCGCTCATATCTGCCCAATCAGAGACAAAAATTTCCACACTTATACCAGGAGCTCAAGGACCTTTGCCATCCTTAGAAGGGGCTCTTGAGAGTTTCACACATAGGCTAGATGTGATAGAAACTCCCGAGTTGTCCAAAGGGACTCTTGTGCCTTCTGCACAAACACAAAGTGAACTAGAACCATCAACATCTTCGCCAGGGGTTCTGAAAACTTCTCTATCTGTAAGGGGGCCACTAGGATTATCCGCCTCTATGGAAGAGCATCAAAGACATGTTCTTAAATCTGCTCTCCCACAGAAAGGAAGATTAAATCATTCTCCTGCTATGAAAAGTGACCCTGAACATTCTCATTCTAGCAGAGGACTGAAAGATGCTCTCTCCAAACAATGGGTCCTCAGAAAGTCCCTATCTGATCGTGAATTATTCAAATATCCCCCACCAGCCAAAAGGGCCCTCCTGACTTGTCATCAGGTCCCAAACAGCCGAGATTCTGCCAAAATGCTTCCAGGGAGCCAAACAAGCTCCATCTTTGTACAGTGTGCTGAGACCATACAACCCTCCATGCAGCCCTTGGGGGCGCTGGTACATTATGTATCTGTAGGAGAGGCTGTAAAGAATTCCCCATATACACCAAAGATGCTAGGATTTCCAAAACCTGTACAGGATTCTCTGAGTATTACCCTATCACATAAAGGGATTGTAGGACAGGATACCTCTACAAAAGGAATTATAGCCACAGTCCCATCTTTAGAAAGGACTTGTGGTTGTGACACATCTACAAAAGATGTTCTAGGACAGATTCCATCTGTACAGAAGGTTCTGGATCCAATCCAATGTGAACAAGGTGCTATGGGACGTGATTTGCACACACAAGAGTCTGTAGCATCCTGTACAGCTAAAGAAGGGAATTCCTTGGATTCTACTGTGCACAAGAATCCATAGGACCTCCCCAAATTTCACAGGAGACTATGAGAACTACCCTATCTCCTCAAGAGGATCAGCCATCTTCCCCAAATACACAAGATGCTATAGATTCTTATCCACATGGACAAAGGGCTGTTGGTCCTTCTCCATGCCAACACATGTCTCCAGAATATCTTCCAAATGCCCAGAAAGCTCTGGATTCTACTTCATCTTCAAAAGGCCCCGTGGAACCTGTTTTGACCATCAAGTTGGCTAAGACACCTGATACTTCTAGACAGAAGTTGTTATCCCCTTCTCCAGCTGAAGAAAGTTTTCTTGGAAATTCCATGAGTATACAAGTAGGGCTAGAAATCTCCCTACCTGCCCAAGAGTCTCTTAGATCTCTCAAATATGTCCATGATGCTCTAGGAGAGGCCACATCTACAGAGGTATCTCTAGGCCCTTCCCCTCATTCTGAAGCCACAGTCAAGTCTTGCACAGGTACACAAGACACATTAAGACCTTCCCCATCTGTGCAGATGTGCATAGGATCTACCATATCTGAACAGGGCACTTTACAATTATGCAAGTCCCATTTTAGCAGAAGTTCTGGAGTCTCCTTTGTCAAAGTGTTGTTGAATGTAATATGATTATTAGGATGTTTGGACGCACATACAAGTAATGCTACTCATCTTCCAGAACTGCTGTTAAGAACAGTAAGATTATACTATACATGTCATGTATTATACCTTTTAGAATTAGACTATTCCTGACAAGTCTGAAATTCCTAGAACACAGTTTTACCTGTTTGCACAGTACATCTATGAACTGATTATATATATATATATATATATATATATATAGTGTGTGTGTGAGTGTGTGTGTGTGTGTGTTTTGTGTGTGTGTGTGTGTGTGTGTGTGTGTGTGTGTGTGTGTGTGTGTTTGTAGCAGTGGTGGCCCATGACTTAAATCCCAGCAACTGGGAGAAACAGTTAGAAGGATTTTTGAGTTCAAGACCAGCTTGGTCTACAGAGGGAGTTCTTGATCAGCCAGAGAAACCCAGTCTCTAAAATCTCAAACAACTAAAATCAAGAAACAATGTCATGTACTCTTTCCAGTAGTATTTAATAAAGTGAATAGAACAGCAATGGCATGTGCTGTAAGATCGAGGATTGACAAATGGGACCTCATGAAACTGAAAAGCTTCTGCAAGCCAAAAGACACCGTCAATAAGACATAAAGGTCACCAACAGATTGGGAAAGGATCTTTACCTATCTTAAATCAGATAGGGGACTATTATCCAATATATATAAAGAACTCAAGAGGGTGGACTCCAGAAAATCAAAGGATCCCATTAAAAAATGGGGCTCAGAGCTAAACAAAGAATTCTCACCTGAGGAACACCGAATGGCTGAGAAACACCTATGTTGAATAGAATTGTAGTTTTTTTAAAGGAATTATTATTTATTATTTTAAAGGAAATTATTATTTTTTAAAGGAATTATTAAATTTATTATAATTTATTTATTTTTTGCCTAGAGAGCAAGGCAAAAAAAATAATAGTAGTGATTCAAATAGAGAAATTTGAAGTCAAATAATTTTAGTAATAAATAGCATAACCTGACACGAAAAACCCCTAGAGACCTTCTAGAAAGCTCTTAGATCAGATGTATAAATTCAACAAAATAATAGAATAGTCAGGATATAAGAACTAGTGGACAGCATCATTGGTTGAATTGGAGAAAGACTGAAGGAGGCTGATGTCACAGGCCCCTCCCATGACATGCATTTCCTGCCCTGGGCCTGAGTGACTGAAAAGCCTTGACCCCCTGGCCCCGACCCCTGCAGCTGACTTCTTGCCCCTGGACTTCGCCTCTCTGGCCTCCATCAGAGGCTTCATCATTGACTTCAGGGCCCTGGGACTCCCCCTGCAGCTGCTTGTCATATTTAAATAAAAAATATCCCATGAGTTCCTGAACAGAAGGGATTTTTATTTTTTTATTTTTATTTTATTTTTATGAGAGCCCATTGGGTCAAAGGGGTACATTTTATGCCTTCGATCATCACTTTATGAGTATTCAAATACTATAGCACATTGTTTCACAAAATGGTTTTATAATTTTTGGGGTCTTTTTAGGGTTCTTGAGGTTTTGTTGAATTTTCGGGCAATTTTTAGGGGTTGTACCTCTACCTCCCAAAGTACTGGAATTATTCACATCAACATTTCTGGTTTTTTAGACTTAAGGTTTTTTCGTGTCTTTTTAGAAATCTACAGATTTTTTATTATTATTTTTGGTTGTTTAATGCTTTTTAAAAAACATACCTAAACCACATGATCATCTCGTTAGATGCTGAGAAAGTATTTGACAAAATCCAACACCCATTTATGATAAAAGCTGTTTATCAGGTTTAGTTTCTCTCTGGTGGAATTTTTTTTGCTTTTGTTTGTTTCTTCTTAGATTAGCAGACTAAGATTGTGAAAATGGCTCTTTTGGAAAATCAGAGGTCTTTTGTATTTAAAGAACCCATATAATGGCAGAATCTCTCTGTCCCTGTCTCTGAATCTGTCTCTGTCTCTCTGTCTAAGTCTCTGTCTCTGTCTCTCTGTCTCTCTGTGTCTCTCTGTGTCTCTCTCTGTCTCTCTGTCTCTCTGTCTATCTCTGTCTTTCTCTCTGTCTCTTTCTCTGTCTCTCAATCTCTCTGTCTCTCAATCACTCTGTCTCTCTGTCTCTCTCTGCCACTCTCTGCCTCTCTCGGTCTCTGTCTGTCTCTGTCTCTCTGTCTGTCTCTGTCTCTCTGTCTGTCTCTGTCTCTGTCTCTGTCTCTGTCTCTGTCTCTCTCTCTCTCTCTCTCTCTCTCTCTCTCTCTCTCTCTCTCTCTCTCTTTCTCTCAGGCTGCCTAAGAATCAATATTTCTCTATTGCTTCAGTTCTGTGCTCCCTGCCATGATGATTGACCAAAGTTCTGACGCTGTATCCCATTGTCCAAATAAATGCTTTATTTTCTAATAATAGTCTTAACCATGGTGTCACTTCACTGCAATAGAACAGTGACTAAGACAGGGTCAAGCCAATAAACAGTGTTTCCTGTTATCACTTCAAGTTCCTATATTTGGCTTCCTAGGAGATAGACTGTAACATGTAAGAAACTAACCCTTTTATTCCCAAGTTATTATTGATTGTAGTATTCTTTATGGTGAGAAAGAAGCAAACTAGAACAATTACCTGTCATATAGGTACATGAGTACATCTTACCTTTAAATTAAAATGAAACTTCTATACATTATTGTGTGTGGTTATAGGATAAGTGACAGTGATACTATTGGACATTTTGCTTCTGTAAGAATCTGTCCCACTTACTGTTTCTATTGTTGTAAGGATACACCAGGTCCATAGAAGAAACTACACAGAAAAGTTTTTATATAGTTTATACTTCCACATTGCTGTTTATCATCAAAGAAGTTGGGACAGAACCTGAAAGAACACAGGATCATGGAGCCAGGAGCTCATGCATAGGCTATGGAGTGGTGATGCTTATTGACTTGATCCTCAAATCTTGCTTTCGTAAAGTGCACAGGACTACCAATATAAGGATTTCACCATGCACAATGGACTGTACAGTCTCCCACCAATTAAGTAAATGCTTGGGAGTTAGATCATATGGAGGCATTTTCTCAACTGAGGCTCCTCCTCTTTAAAGAATTTAGATCTTGTCAAGTTGCTATGAAACCAGTGTGGCAGTCTGAATGTAGTTGGCCTATGAGGTGGTGTGGACTTGATGGAGTAGGTGTGTCCTTGATGGAGGAAGCATATCATTCTGGGTCTTTAAAGCTCTGTCCATTGTGGAAGAGACTCTCCTCCTCCCTGCATGCAAAACAAATCTTTTCTCCTGACTGCAATTGGATCAAGATGCATAACTCTCAGATTACACTCCACCACCATGCCTGACAAGACACAACCCTGTTTCCTGCCTTGATGATGGTGGATTGAACCTCTGAACATGTAATGAAATGTTGAAAAGCGCTCATGAAATGTTGTCCCTTATGAGAGGCCTTGGTCATGGTGGCTTTTCAAATGAATGAAACCCTAACTAAGACAACCAGCTAGTACAGAAACTCTCCCAAATATCAAAATTAATCATCAATAGAGAGTATTTTCAAGTCATGCAGCATACAAATATATTCAAGAGAGAAAAACAGCAATGAATGAGTACATGATAAGCCTCCCTCAAAGAGACACTCTTAGAGTGCAGATGTGGCCAAGGTAGACGCCCATGAAGCTCAGGGGCTCCTCAGGAGAAGTGACCTACCAAGTGGGCAACCTCAAAGCATTTGAAACCCATGACAAACAGCAGAGGAAAGATGTCAGCACAAATGCATTCGATACACCTTCTATGTTTTCTGAGAAGGAGGTCACAGACAAGTAAAAGACTGAAATTTCAAGGGCATAGACAGGTTGAAGTAGCACACAGATATGTAGATAGTCATAAGTTTGGTGGAGAGCCAGGTGGAACAGACCAGTGTGGGAGATTTTGATGGTCATCTGGGTCATTCATCACAGATATCCAAAAGATCACAGGATTCATCAGAGGCAAAGAGTGCTCAGGGAAGGAACACAGGATCTATTCAACACCTGAAATTACCTAACAGCATAATCATTTTATTTTCTGAATTACTTATTTGAACTGATCATAAAAAAATCATGGTGTTTATGATGTTTTAGGGAGACTCATATATATATACTCTTAGATTTGGATTCACTATTTATTCTGGTAAAATGTACTCTAAGAAACACACACACACACACACACACACACACACACACACACACACACCACATCCTTCTGTAATGACTGGCTGGCTATTTGTTAAGAAACAAAAGAAGCCAATGTGGATATGGCACAAGTTTGACTATGTAAATGAACTTTCTATTCTTCGTGAGTCTCCTGCTTCATTTTGTGAGAATTCCTTCTTTGAATTTATTTATCCCTCAGTGTCCTCTACTCCTTTGTGTGTCCATTGTTCTTTTTAAAGGTCACTATCAATTTGATCTTTCTTACCTTCATCGTGGTTTCTTTTCTGCATGTAAATAATGTATTTCTTAAAATAGATATCTTTATGGGATTAGAAAGATGACTCTAAATCCAGACTAGATTTGGTTTCTTGAATTCATATCCAAGGCTCAAAATCACAATTAATGGCAGCTCCAGGGGACCCAACAACTCATATCTCTGTGGTCACCTGCACTCACGAGCACATGTCCTACCCTCACACATATAAGAAAAGATAAAAATATTAAAAAGAGAGACACGTTTCACTAGACTTCATTATTCAAATGAAACCTGATACTCTCTAATTGCTGAATCTGTTTGGATCATTTTTATGGGTTACTACTTATGTTCCAAGGCCAAATTCCTTTTATGTGTCACTCTTTCACCAACTTTGTTCTTCCTCAGACATCATACCAGAGATTCTACTGATGTTATATCCTTCTAACCTACTTAATAAACATCCTTCTTTTGCTGCGATCCCTGCTCCACCACATCCCATCTCCAATTCCAGTCCTCCATACAGAGCAGAGATACAAAGTCCTATTAATTTTACCATGTGTGATATCAGATGGATGTACTGTTCTTCCACCATATCCCATCTCTTCCACCAAAGTCTTCACTCACACCATGTCATATCACACGTTTTAAATTTTAGAGCAAAACAAATTTTATTGGCAATCATACTGGGTTTGTCAAAGACACTTAAGTAGATAACTCAGGAAAACAAACTTTTTTTTTTCCTATTCTACAAGTTTATGGGCCTGTACATTTGTGATTTTTTCACCTTAAGGAGTCTTTGACACCAGATTATAGACATAGATCTGGAGATCACCATGAAATTTGATAAAGTACACAGAAGGATTGGCAAGAATTTGGTAAACAACCTTTCCAAGATTTTTGGAACCATCCTCTCTGGTGTATTGCACCCAGTTTCCTATTAAGAAGTCACTGTTATCATGTGATGTCACCTCAGCATGAGGAGTCTCTGGAATGATGTCAAGGTTACCTTCATCGTAGTCATCCAGGAGCTGATAAATGTAGAGGACCGGATCCTTCTTGTAGCTAATGTAAAACCAGTCCTTCATGACTGGCACCTGGGCTAGCACCATCCCATTCCAGTTTTCCTCAGAGCCATGCTTTCCCTCAAATTTGTGTTGTACCGCTCTGCCAACCAGGCTTCTGGCTAGGTGGGCATCCCTTATCTGAGGAAATACTACATTGTGAGGCAAGACCTTAAGATTTAAAATCCTCTCATCACTGAGGAGCTCCTGTCCATAGACGCTGTCAATACCGTCATACTTCAGCAAATAAAGAGAAGGGTTTGTTGGCAGTTGATCTAGAACTATGGCCTTCCAATGGCTGACAGGTTCATTACCTTCCTTCCAACTGTGAGAAATTCTGCAGCCAACAATAATTCTCAGGGCCTGGGATGAAGGCATCCTCCTCCTCTTCTTTTTGAGGGATGACATGCTCAGCCTCTTCAGAGGTATTGTCTTCTAAATGGTTGTAGAACTGGTGTAGAAGGCCACAGCAACCCTGGTCCACTGTCTTGTGACTATCATTCTTTGTTCAATCATCATACTTGGCCATTGTCTGGGTTTGAAGATCTTGCCTGTTTAAACCAGAAACAATGCTGTTGCCTCTGTCATAAATATGAGATCCTAAAGGGCAATGGGTGTGGGGTGCGAGAGAATGCTGGACCATTGCTCTTCTTTAAGAGAACTTCTGGGTAGGTGAAGAAGGCTATGCTAATCAGGTGTGTGCTTCTAAAGTCAATTTTATCAAAATAAGAAGTTCATAAGCCAGCCATTATGGTGCATGCATTTATTCCCAGCACTCAGGAGGCAGGGTCTGGCATTTTTCTGAGTTAGAGGCCAACCTGGTCTACAAAGTTAGATCCAGGGCAGCCAGTGATATACAGAGTATTCCTGTTTCAAAAAGAACAAAAACAACAAAACAAAACAAACAAACAAACAAAACAAAGAACAAAATAACAAAAAATGAACAAAGAAAACAAACGAATAAAAAGAGAATTTAATAGGAATTGGTCGTGACCTAAGTCTTTATTCCCAGATTTCAAGGGGCAGTGGGAGGCTGACCTTTGTGACATCAAGGCTAGCCTGGTCTGACAGCCATAGCTACACACAGAGAAACTCAAAATAAAATTAAACAAACAAATAAACCAACGAACAAGGGATTCCAGGAAATGAACATAGGGAAATTAACAAGTAATTCTCTAGAGCTCAGAATAACATACTCAGATAAAATTTTCTTCAGCCCTGAGCTAATTTTCCTCTGCTGAGGAAACTTTCCTTAAATGGGTAGGTCAGTGTGGAAGTTGGTATGTCTGTTGCCCTCAAGGATCAAGCAGAATAGAATTAAAAAATGAGCCAGAGTTGTCACCATACCTCTCTTGTATTTGCATGTTCTGAGCTAGGTGGCTACTTTCACAAATATCTACCTAGGGACAGAGCACACAACTGGCCTTCTGTATTGTGTCTCCAGATCCAGTCCCAGGCATATTATTGAAGCCATTGCATCTCCGACTTCAATAAGATCTCAACAAGTCCATGCCATATCAGCCATTTAGAAGTAATATCTTCTAAAATGCACATGGACAAAGGGGAGTTTTGGCATATTAGTGGAATTCTGAAGGAGATATTGTTAGCAAGGTTAATAAACTCAGGAGATCAAATAACCTAAACCATCCATCCTCCTAGATCCCAAACATGGGAGAAATTAGAATGTACAGTTACTCACTGTAGGAGGGAAAACATATAGCCTTAAGGAGCCATGAGAGTCCAAGATACTCCATAAATATACATACCCCAAACAAATGTCCTAGTTTTCAAGATTCTGTCTTCTGAACCAGGCCAGGCACCAAAAGCCTCTGGAACAACTTTATGGGTCAGGAGCTGACCTGGCATTCACACACCACTGTGAAGATACTGAACCCAGCTTCAAGGAATTCTAGTGTCTCCAAGTGGAATAGATGTGCAAACTCTGACCAGTGCTCTGTGACATCACCCTATCTCAGCTTACATCATAGAACCTCTATCAGGCTGGTTTTGTCTGGAGTTACACTCAGAAACTTTGAGCATCTAGAATTTACATTTTTATATGGCCTCCTAGAAATCCAAAATAAATCCCTACAAAAATGGCCTGATTACCTGATTCACATTCTGCCCAAGTAGATTCACTCTTGTATCATTTTTATTGTGTATTTGTTTGTTTGTATGTTTATTCGGGTTTTTTGGGGGAAGTTGTTTCTATTTTCCTTCGTGAAAGTCTTCAGTGTCTGACACACCAGCATTCTTGGTGGTTATTTTCCCTGTAACAATCTTCCCCTTGGTTATCTTTAAGCTGTTCTTGGAATCAGAAATGTTGCCAGACACTTGAGGCAACACACTGGATAGCACACTATTCATTTTATCAAAACCCACAGTTAGAGGAAGACAATTTTTTATTCAAAGAAAGCTGGAATTTGACAGGATTGAATACCTTGTATTGAAGCCAATGGCAACCATGAATTATGGATTCTTTGCAAAGTGCAAGGAAATCATAGTCCTTGGGCCTGCTTACAAATTTGAGATAAACTTAAAACAACATGATATCTAACAGTAACATGTTAAAGTTCTTTAAAATTTACCACCATTTCTGGTTACAAGGAATTTCATAGATTGAATGCAGTAAAACAGGATGAAATAGATAATGTAATTTTATTTTTGAAATATGGGTTGACAGAATACTGGACACAGGTAAGTATGGAATTTACTTACAAATTAGAGGGCAAATTAATTTTTCATGCCACATAGATCTTCAGTTCTTCAAAAAATCTTTTTCAGTCTCCTCCACTGTCCCCACCACACTGTACATCCTCTTCATAGTGGATGACACCTACTAATTAGTTAGACTCTTCCAGCTCAGCCATCAACAAAAGATCATTCCTTACAGATGTGGCCACATGTCAGTGTGATGGGAGGCAGTCTTCATCTGAGGTACTATCTTCCCAGTTTGATTTTCGTTCCAATAATAATCTAAGAAGGACCACTAAACATCCATATTATCAATGTTGATTGTTATACTGTGTGAAATAGACAAGCTATGGAGGAAATATAGATGTCAACCACACGATGAATTTCTTAAAATGAGAGAGAGAGTGAGTGTGTGTGTGTGTGTGTGTGTGAGAGAGAGAGAGAGAGAGAGAGAGAGAGAGAGAGAGAGAGAGAGAGAGACAGAGAGAGAGACAGAGACAGAGACAGAGACAGAGAGACAGAGAGACGGAGAGACAGAGATAGACAGAGACAGAGACAGAGACAGGGAGACAGAGAGACAGAGAGACAGAGAGACAAAGAGACAGAGAGACAGAGAGACAGAGAGACAGAGAGAGAGACAGGTATTTCTCATCTAAGTTTACTAGTGAAGGGTTTTGTTTTCAGAAAGAATAGATGGGAATGGGAATTATGTTAGGTGAGACAAGCCAAACTCAAAATGACAATTGTCAAATTATAATTTTAATAAGGCACATTAAATAAAAGGAGATATTTTGAAAGTGTATGGGCAGCAGCAGGGGGGCTGAGCAGGTAGAAATGGAGAATAGTGGGGAGAATGAAGATGGTTAAAGGACAGTATAAACCTGTGAAAAGAGTCACAACAAAGTCCAGTGACTTAAACACTTAAAGCACATTGGTATTAAGTAGAAGATTCTAAATGATGGTTTGATTAAATTGGGAATTTTAGCTTCAAGATACTATAAAATTTATTTTTATGTTTCTACTCTCATGTGGATTTTGCATTTTGGGCTAGATATGGTTGACAGGATATGGCAAGGTGTTTACATCTTTGTATATCATTATTCACCCTAAACACATGTCACTCACTGGGCTGCCATGCTTTCATAGGGAAGGAAGTAGCTAGAGATTTTAAGTGTACATGAGGTAGAAAGAAAAATGCCCCCACATGACTATAGATTTTCCTTATTCACCTTCATATGTTGTTTGAATGTGTTTCTCCAAATGTAATTTTCTGTAGACTAATACTCAGGTTTTAATATATTAAGAAAAATTGGACTGGGTCAGGAGGGATAGGACCTACAAATAAAAATCAATGAATAATGCTGTCATAGAAAAGGTTTAATTATGACAGGGAGTTTGGTTCCCTCTTTTGTCTTTCTAGCCCATTGGATCCCTTCTGTGATTTCAACATCTCACTAGAATTTCTTTATCTACTGATAGTGTCTTCTTCTTGAATTTCCTGACTCCTGAAAAGAAGTCGTGCAAAATAGGCTTTATTATATACTAGAAATTAGTGTCATTCTTTTGGTCAATACAACTTGTATGATTATGTCTCAGAATCATGATCAACTGAACCATAGGGGAAAATAATTAGGCTATTTGTGCTCACTAAAGACGAGATGAGTTCAGTGTTATCATGTGTTTTCTTCATGAAAGAAAGCTGCATAGTGAGTGAGAATAGATCAGAGAGTTACAGCCCAGGAGGGACTCAGCCATCTGGTGTTGGCCTTGGAGATATAAAGGGACACTACATAAGGGATCCCTAGGAAGAGTGCCAGCCACTGCTTTTAGCTAGTAGAACTATTTTTAGAATCACCATTTTCTAGATTTTAAGAGATAACTGGATTACTTTAATTTACTAAGTAAGGCCATTTGATACATCAGTGATCATCAACAAGTTGTACAGGTGTGGAAAGAAGTTTGGGGACTCAGAAGAAGCCTGTTCTTGAAAAACCCTCTGCGTTCAAGGGAGGGAGACATCTACCCAGCAGCACTAGATAAACAATATACATTGGTAATGGTACCCCCATCGTGTCTAGACTAATGGTTTTCAAACCATGGGTTGAGACTCCTCTCAGTGCTCAAACAACCCTGATACAAGTGTCCCATATCATATATCTTGTTTATAAGATATATACATTACAATCAATGACTATAATAAAATTATAGTTTGAATTTGCAATGAGATAACATTACGATTTGGGAGCTGTGTTTTAAAGGGCCACAATATTGGGAAAATTGAGTACCACTAGTCCTGACTCTTCAAAAGCATGTGATTCAGGATCATCTGGAGGAATAATCCCCTTTACTCAATCTGATACTCCCAGAATACATCACCCAAAATTGTGAAAGTTAAACAGCTGCCTTACCATAGACTATAAGCAGGGCATGCTCTCATCTTAGATTTCTTGTAATTTATTTTATTTTATTTTATTTTTAGAATTTAAAGGGTTTTTTTTTTTTTTTTTTTTTTTTTTTTTAGAACTTTAGCATTCTCTTTAGGGTTTCAGGTTTTTATTTAGGGCTTTAAAGTTTTGTTGGTATGTTGTACATCGTTAAAGGGTTTTTTTGGATTTCAGTGTTTTGATGGGTTTTCAGCTTTTTCTTTTTAAAGGATTTTAGGTATTTTATGGTTTTAGTGTTTTTTGTGTCTTTTTAGTGTTCTTCAGTTTTTCAGAATTATAGGAATTTTCTTAGTGATTTAAGATTTTTTTGAAGTTTTTTTTTTAAAAAGAAATTTCATGGTGTTTTCTTGTTTGTATATGTTTTTTAAAGAATTTTATTGTGTTTTTAAATTTTTGGGATTTTTTTTGGAGCCTTAGGGTTTTTTCTTATAGTTTTACATTTTTTTTTTAGGGTTCTTGAGGTTTTGTAGAATTTTAGGTCTTTTTTAGGTTTTTAGAATGTTTTAGGATTTCTTAAGAGTTCTTGTTTTGTTTTGTTTTTATGTTTTATATGTTTTTTTGTTGTTGTATTTTTGTTTGTTTGTTGTTTTTTCTTTTTTTTTTTTTTACAGCTTTAAGTTATTTGAGGGATTTTTGGTTTTTGTTTTAGTGTCTGTAGGGTTCATGGGTTTATTTTGGTATTATAGATTTTTTTTTTTTGAATTTAGGATTCTTTTTAGGATTTCAGTTTTTATATTTAGGTTATTAGGATTTTATACGTTTTTAAAAGTGTGTTTCAGAGATTTGGGGAGATTCATGGTTTTGATGTATTTTAAGTGCTTTTAATATATTTTAGGAGGTTTTTTTTAGGATTTTAGGGTTTTTTGAGGGGGTTTTATTATCATTCTTGAGTTTTAAAAAAGAATTTTGGATTTTTGGTGATTTTTTTTAAAGCTTCATTTTTGTTTTTGTTTTTGTCTTTGTTTTTGTTTTTAATTTTATGGTTAGGGATTTTTCAGGTTTTTTAAAAAAGATTTAAATGTTTTTTTTTGTTGTTGTTGTTTAATTCTTTAACTTTTTTTTAGGGTGTCAGGGTTTTTTTTTTTTTGATTTTTAAATAATTTTAGGGTTTGGGGAGCTTATGGTCTTTTTTTTTTAATAGTTATTTTTAGGGCTTCTTTTTAGGCTTTTATAATTTTTTCACGGTTTAATTTTTTAGTTTTTTTCTGATTTTAGGGATTTTTATGTGTATTTTAAAAATGAGTTTAATTTTTAATTTTTTAGCTTTATAAGGATTTAGGAATTTTTTTAGGATTTTCATAAAAATCTTTAGGGTTATTTTGGGGTTTTGTGGGTCTTATGTATTTTGGAAGGTTGTTTTTTGATTTCTAGAGATTTTTTTTGTTTTTGTTTTTAGTTTTTAGAAGTTTAAAGTTGCTTTGTTTGTTTGTTTGTTTGTTTGTTTTATTGTGTTTCACGGTTTATTTTACAGCTTTAGGGTGTTAGGTTTATATTGTTATTTAAGATTTTGGGGTGTCTGTGTGTGTGTGTTAGGGTTTTTTTTTTTGGAATTTTAGGGATTTTTGGGGGGGTTAGGTTTTTCTGAATTAAAGAATTTTTTTTTAGAATTAGTGTTTTTTAGCATTATAGGTATTTAGGTTTCTTTTTTTAAGATTTCAAGATTTGGGGGGGAAAAATCAGGGTTTTTTGAAAAATTTTTTAAGGAATTTTTTTAGGGTTCTAGAATTTTTTTTTAGAAATTTAGGGTTTTTCAGGGTTGTAATTGTGTGTTTTTATTTTGTGTTTCTCTTGTTTTTGTCGTTTGTTTCATTTTAGGGATTAGGGTTTCCTGGTTTATTTTAGGGTTTAATGTACATTGTAATGTTTTATTTATATATATATATATATATATATATATATATATATATATATATATATGTTTATTTAAAGGTTATAGATTATTGTTTTTGAGTATTGGTTTTGCGTTTCTGGTTCCGAAGATTTTATTTTATTGTATTTATTTAGTTATTTATTTTATTATTTTTTTTTTTTTTAGAAATGTAGGGTTTTTTTTTTTTTTTTAGAAATTAGGGTTTACTTGTTTATTTTAGGGTTTTAGGTTCATTGTAATGTTTATATATGTATATATATATAACATAAACATATGTTTATTTGAAGGTTATAGTGTTTTGTTTTTGAGTATTGTTTTTGGGTTTTTGGGTCCTAAGTTTTTATTTTATTTTATTTTATTTTATTTTATTTTATTTTAGAAATTTAGGGTTTTTTTGTTTGTTTGTTTGTTTGTTTGTTTTTTTTTTTTTAGTGTTTTAAAATCTCCTGCAAGTTTTTGTTTTGGTATTTGTTTTGTTTTTTGTTTGTTTGTTTTTTTTTTGGTTTTTTAGTTTTTTAGGACTTTAAAAAAAAATTAGGGTTTTGTAATGTTTTTGAATTTTTAAAAAAAGACTTTAGGGTTATTTTTAGGGTTTTACGGATTTTTTAGACTTTCAGATTTTTTTCTTTTAGAGTTTTAGGGTTTTTTTTTAGATTTTTGAAAGTTAAAAAAAAATAATTTAGGGTTTTTTGGCTTCTTATAGGGTATTTCTTTGTTCTTTGTTAAATTCCCCCTCGACCCCTTCCTATTCCCCGGGATGTATGCTTTAAAACCAGACACATCAGCCTAATAAATGGAGACTTAATAGGACCCTCTGCTTGGTTTCTAGCTTTTCTTCCCCTTCCAATCCCATTTCCTCCCAGGTTTGCAGTACCACTCACACCCATGAATAACTGAACCCTATGGGACTGGATAAGGGGCACCCAATGTGAGGGCGAGTTTTGGATCTTATTTCCTTCCAGTGCAGGTTCCAGAGAAGTTTGTCCTGACCCCAAGAATTTAGAAGTAGTGAAGGACCCCTTCCACTGCTCATAGAAGAGAGAAAAGTCCTTGGTGAGTTGATTCATCTCCACTCCAGGAACTGGGAAACAAACTATCAAAGGAAGCAGCCTTTATAATTTGCTTAAAGACAGCTCTCATGGAAAGAGGAGTTAGAGTTAAAAAGTAAGATTTGATAAACTTTTTGTTTGTTTTCATAGACCAGGCATGTCCATGTTTATTATAGTTGGAGCAGAAATACATTGTAAGAAATGGAGAAGAGTAGGTAGAGGACTAAATGAAATTTTGGCAAAGCAGGGCCTTGATGTGATGCTGTCCCTGAGAATTTATTTACTTATTGGAGTTTATTCCGTGATTTGGTATAAAATGCAGCTGATGATCCAGAGAAACAGCACCTTTTGTCAGTTGCAGAATATTGCCTCTATCCCTTGTCTCAGGAAGCTTTAGAGGGCTCCCTCCGTACTACAAAGCCTCCAAAAGCTGCAGACAGGTCTGAAGTCCCACAGGCTGCTCTTTATCCACATGTCCAGGTAACCACTTTGTCTGAGCAGCCCGCCCTGGGCAATCCACCACTGATCAATCCAGTCTTTAAAAAATATTTGGCTTAAAGCCCTTTAATTTCAGAGGACTCAGACACTTTAGAGAAAGAGGTAGTTCGGCCAGTAAACCTGAGCTGCTGTCTTGCTTCAGACCCTCCCTGCAGTGCCCCTCCCTATCTGCTGCCTATTAGTGCTTCTGCACCATGGTGTCAGGTTTACAGGTTTCTATTCTCATTGCTGCTAAGGATAAGCTGGTGTCTCAGGTAGCAGGATTACAAGAAGTACTAAAGCTACAGCAGCAGTATGCTCGCCTTTCTAAAGAGCTAGCTTCACTCTAAAATTGCTTAAAAACAGACTATCCTGGTTCCTCCTCCAGCCGCAGTCTCAGGAGGCATAAAAAAGAAAGCTCAGTGAGCCATAAAAAAACAAAACATTGGCTTTCCTTGTAATCACTCTCTCCAAGAGAACTGCTAGCTGTGACCTGCCCACTTCTATGGCAGAGGAGCAGCCCCAGCCACCAGTGCCAAATCTCCTTCTGCAGAAATAGGGCCTTTAGAAGTGCCCCATGCCGATTTCTCTGTAGACACTAACAGCGAGGGTGGAGAAGATTATGAGAGTGATAATGAAGTAGAAATCAAGAAGAATTAACTGTCCCTATTCAACAGACAGAGCTTTGTAGGCTAAGTTTTAAAGACTTAAAAGAGCGTAACTCTGCGGTTAGAACTTATGGTCCATCTGCCCCTTATATGCTTTCGCTCCTAGAAGCGAAAGTAGTGATTGGATCAAAGATATTTAAACTGTGTTAACTCGAGGATAGTTTTTCTCATGGAGGGTTGATTTCCTCAATAGGTGCCAGTCCATTACAGTAGGTAATCAGAAAAACCCTCTAGTGCTTGGACTGGCTGGACCTTGGAAAAGCTTTCTGGTCAAGAAAAATATTTGGCTAAGGCCAGGCAGAAATTGCCCAGTGGGTCTCTTGGCTCAAACTCCTAACACAGCATTGGGAACTTGGCATGCTATTCCTATGAAAGGTTCCATTATTTCTCCTTTAACTAAAATCATTCAAGGAACCCAAGAAGACTTTAGTGAATGTGTTAGTAATTTGCTTGAGGCTGCAAAAAGGACCTTAGGTCATGAGGATGTGAAAGAACCTAGTGGGGAAACCCCCACTCAACTCCCGATTCAGCATGCACCCAAGAATCACAAATAGAACACAAAGACTTGATGTAACAACACGAGGTATTTTAATGGCGGAGCTCCGGGTAGAAACGCATCTCACACAGGAGACAGTGAATTAGACCACGAGGCTTGGAAGCTAGGGGTTATTATAGAAAAAGAGTGGGGCGGGGGGAGGAATTGGCGCGGTTTCACATGATTGGTCCATTTAAACATAAGCAGCCTGAGGTCAGAGGGGTGGGAGATAGGGAGGCAATGGGCCTGCCCGGGCATGTCCTGGTCTGTTCTGCTATGTTCTCAGCCCCAGGTTTCAAAGCTCACAAACAACACTTTGGGCTATTTGACATACATTACATGAATCACAGGTCTCAAGTTTTATTTCCTTTCATTCCCCTCTTCTTCTGTTTAGACTAATTCTAATCATAGAATTTTAGAGATTGGTGTCCCCTAACTCTTCATTTACCTGAACTATATGTTGATATTGTCTCTGAAGAACCATGAGTTTTACTGTATCAATTCTACTCTGGATGAAAGCCATTCCTCTATTTATTATACAGGGGCCGAAAACTAAAGGTAAGCATATCATAAGGATTGGTCCAGCTACAGCGGAAATCAAAGAAGTTATCCTAGATGGTCATAATTCAAACCACATCTCAAACCACCCACTTTGAGCATTCCATTCCCGTTTCCTTCACTCTAATCTTTCAGTTTCTGCATAGAGTCTCTAACTCTTCCTGTATGATCTGCATAGAAGCAACACTCTTCTTTAAGGGCGGCACACAGTCCTCCTTCTTTTAGGAACAACAAATCAAGGCCTCTCCTGTTGTACATAACTACCTCAGACAGGGAGGTCAAAGATTTTTCTAAAGCATCAATGGACTTCTCTATTGCCATTAGGTCTTCATTGACAGCATCCCTCAAAGACTGAATTAACCTGTCTTCCTTCTATCAAAACTGACACTTCTGTCCCCACTCCTACTGCCATACCTATTCCCATGAATGCAGCCAGGGTTAAAGTAATTGGTTCTCTTTTCGACCACGGGCCAGCATAGCTTTCTTCTAAACTGGATGCAGGGTGATAATATATGTGAGGTAACAGCTAGATCATGACACAAAAATCATGAGTTGAATTAAAAACCTTAGTTGATACACAGGGAGTAAGTCCTGTATTGCAAACCCACCATCCAACCGGGGAAGATACAAGATAATAATTAGCTTCCGTTCTGGACATGGACTGAATTTGTCTGCATAGGTGTTTGTGAGTGGAAGGTGGGGTGCCTATACAGAGACCTGGACTCCTCACAGATACATCAGTCAGGGTCAGTTTTTGTCCTGTTCCCCAAGAGCAGGAAGTATGGCTGCTGATTCTGTTGAAATCTCCATTGAAGGCAATTTCTTCATAATAAGGCGGATCCAAGGACAGGGATAGCCAGCAGTCCTCAGTAGCCCTTGGATCAGTTCTATTAAGGACATAAACAGCTCCTCTCACTAGGTTAAACATCCTCTGTCTTGTTGAAGGAATCGCCGTGGTAATAGTTAGAGGTACCTGAGGAGTGGGAGGTTAGGTGATAGCAGCCATACTAAGGGGGTCTGCAATCAATGGAGTACGCTGAGTAATAGTATGGGTGAAGGGTGTGGACTTGGTTGGGGGGCCTAAAGGATTGTAGGGGGTCTCTATTTTTAATCTGATAGTGAACAATAATCCCTCATCATATCTTTCCTTGTAAATCCTAAGACCCCAGGTATACCCTTTTGTCCATCCCAGAGCTCTTTTCCCTGGTTCAGTAAAGGTGACACGGCGTGGATGGCATCAGTCAGTACACTCATCTAGGTCAAATCCTCCAGGTATATAAGACGCTAGGGAATAGTTGGCTGTTACTCTAATATAGTCCCAGCTTGAGGAGGGCTTCCAGTGGGCTGTACCTGAAGTCTCGCAACCCCAGCTCTTGCAAAAGAAGTCAGCCTTACCTCCACATGTTGGATTAAGGGATTGACTTTGGTGGGACCCGGGACAAACAAAGAAGGGATGCGTTTGAAGCATACTTCTATCCCTTTGGTTAGAGCAACCACCCCATGGGTCTCTCAAATGTTTTTCTACGTACGGACGGGGTGTTAAAGGTGCCCTCTGAATGTCAGAGTACCCCTCCAAGTCCCATCCAGTAGGGGCTCCTATAGCCAACTTACAGATGTCAGGGAAAAGATCAGGCCACCAAGTCCACAGAGGGTGTACCTTGGCGATTGTCCATACAGCCCTACCCCCCTCATTGAGTACCTCCCACGTTTGTTGAACAGGACTGTGGGGGTTGAAGTCCATTGGGATCACTCCTACAAAGCAGGCACAACTTAAAAGGGTTAGTAGTCTTCTCCAAAGTCCACTCATCATGGCTGACTCCAGGGGGTGCTCTCTTGACGTGGGATGCATGGACCCAAGTGGGGATTCCTTCCAATTTGATCACGGTGGGCGTTGTCAGTAGCACCAAGTAGGGTCCCTTCCACCTCGGATCTAGGTTTCCCACTTGGTGTCTCCTCACCAGGACTGCATTTCCTACTTCAAACTGGTGCAGCACCTGTGTGTCACCAGCAATATTGGTTTCTTTTAGCTGTTCCCAGACCTCATTTCTTACTATTTCGAGAGCTTTTAATCGAGCCAAAATACTAGAAGAAGGAGAGAAAGACACATCTGGGCGATTCCTATCCCCTACAGTCATAAAAATGGGTGGCGACGCCCCATACATTAACTTAAATGGAGTTAGGTCAAGGGGTCCAGGTGTATTCCGAACCCTGAACAAGGCATAAGGGAGAACGGCTGTCTAATCACTTCCGCTGGATTCTAAGGCTATTTTATTCAGAGTCTTCTTTAGCGTTCTGTTCATCCTCTCTACCTGTCCTGAACTCTGGAGTCTGTATGCACAATGTAATTTCCAATTTGTCCCCAGTTGCCTGGCCAATCCCTGACTTGCCTGGGAGAAGAAGGCAGGTCCGTTGTCTGACCCCATTACCTTAGGTATCCCAAAGCGGGGAAGGATTTCTTCAAGTATCTTCTTGACCACTACATTAGCCATTTCTTTCTTGTTGGGGAACGCTTCGACTCATCCCGAGAAGGTGTCTATAAAAACTAGGAGATATTTATTTCCATACATAGTTGGTTTCACCTCAGTGAAGTCAGTTTCCCAGTAGGCTCCAGGCCTGTCTACTCGCAGTTGTTTTCTTTCCTGGAGCTTGCTAGACTCAGCATTAGTAAGTGCACAAGCAAGGAAGTTTTTTATTATCTCCTCCACAATTCTCTTTAATCCAGGAATGTAATAGGGGGACTTACTAACCAATTTTAGTATTTTTTTAGTTCCTAAATGAGTCAGATGATCTATGTTAGCTAAGTAATCTCGCCCCTCTTCTTCTGTGAGGGTTCTTTTATTTATTTCCTCAGCAGCGGGCTGTTGGGTTCTCATAATCAGTCATTGGCCCTTGGGCTGCTTTTTTAGCTTCTTGGTCTGCCATTTGATTTCCCTTTTCAACGGGCCCAGTTCCCTTCTGGTGTCCTGGGCAATGGATAATTGCCACCCAACGGGGCAGATGAACAGCTTCTAATAAGCTGAGAATTTCTTCTTTATTTTTGATATCTTTGCTGGCAGACGTCAGCAGTCCATGGTGTCGGTATATTGCTTCGTGAGTATGAGTCGTGGCAAAAGCATACCGGCTGTCGGTATAGACATTAAGAGTCCTTCCTTCTGCCACCTTAAGGCTTGAATTAGTGCAATTAGTTCCCCTTTTTGAGCTGATGTACCATCCGGTAGGCTGCTGGCCCATATGACAGAATTTCCATCCACTACTGCTGCCCCAGCCCTCTGCTTACCTTCTACTACAAAGCTGCTTCTGTCCGTGAACCAAGTCATCGCCCCTGGCCAAGGTTGGTCTGTGAGTTCTGGCCAGATTCCAGGCTCTTCTGCCAGTATTTCTTCACACTTATATGCAGGGGTCTCATCAGCCTCAGGTAGTAAGGAGGCAGTGTTGAGAATGGCTGGGGGTGTGAAACTTACTCGCTCTGTCAGCAATAGACTCTGGTAAAGCGTCATTCAGGCATTGGTCATCCAGCAGTCCAGCGGTTGCCTGATGATGCTCTCAAGAGAGTGTGGGGCCACTATGGTAACATTCTGGCCCATAGTCAGTTTGTCAGCATCTCTTAATAGCATAGCCGTGGCTGCTATCGCTCGCAGGCAGGAGGGCCATCCACTGGCCACAGAGTCCAGTTTCTTTGATAAGTAGGCTACCGGGCACTTCCATGGTCCCAAAACCCGGGTAAGGACTCCCCTTGCCACTCCATTTCATTCATCAATGTATAGAGTGAAAGGTTTGTTTAAATCTGGCAGGGCCAATGCTGGAGCCTGCAACAGTGCCTTTTTGAGAGTTTCAAAGGCTAGCTGATGTCCCCTGGTCCAGGTGAATTCCCCTTTCTCTTTGGTTAGTGGATACAAGGGAGCTGCCAGTGAGGCAAATCCGGAATCCAGAGTCTGCAAAACCCGGCAGTCCCCAGGAACTATCTTACCTGGCAAGCAGTGGTTGGGGCCTGGATCTGCATAACAGCTTGATTTCTGGCTTCTGTGAGCCACCGTTGTCCATCTCTCAGGACATATCCTAGGTAGGTCACTTCTATCTGGCATAACTGAGCCTTTTTAGCAGAGGCCCAATAGCCCAGTTTACCTAACTCACCCAGGACGTTATGGGTTCCAATTTCACAGTCCTTGGGTGTTTCTGCAGCTAGGAGCAGGTCATCTACATATTGCAGAAGAGTCACCTGTGGGTTATTGGCTCAGAAAAGAGCAAGATCTCGGTGTAGGGCTTCATCGAACAAAGTGGGTGAGTTCTTGAATCCCTGAGGCAGCCTTGTCCATGTGAGCTGTCCGGCGTGTCCACTCTCAGAGTCTCACCATTCGAAAGCGAACAAGGGCTGGTTGTTGGTGTGTAACCTCAAACAGAAAAAAGCGTCTTTAAGATCCAGGACTGTGTATCATGTCCGACCAGGTGGCAAGGTGCTGAGGAGGTTATATGGATTTGGCACCGTGGGGTATATGTCCTGAACTCTCTTATTGACTTCTCTAAGGTCCTTGATTGGACGGTATTCACTGGTCCCTGGTTTTTTTACTGAAAGTAAAGGAGTGTTCCAAGGGGATTTGCATGGGACCAAGATGCCTTGTTGCAGCAGTTTGTTGATTTGGGGGCATATACCCTCTTGAGCTTCTCTGAACATGGGATATTGTCGGACCCCTATAGGGGTGGCCCTGGACTTAAGTTCAATCACCATGGGGGGGACCAGTTTTGTCATCCCCACTCCTCCCGTCTCTGCCCATGCCTGAGGGTATTGATTCAACCAGTCCTGTAATCTCTCATGGGGCTTTACTTTATTTTGGTAAAGTCGATATTCCCCTCCTAGTTGTAAAGACAACTCTAGATTCTGGGGCACTTTTATTCCCCAGAAAACCTCTGGTCGATGAGACGTGAAAGTTATTTGTGCTTTTAACTTGGTTAGTAAGTCTCTCCCCAATAAAGGCATAGGACACTCTGGAATGACTAAAAACAAGTGAGTTACTCGATTTCGCCCTATGTCTACTACTTGGGATGTGGTCCATGGATACATTTTTTGTCCCGTGGCCCCAATCACCAAGGTTTTTTTATTTTTCTTCACTTTTCCTAGAGGAGTTTTGAGTACTGAAAATTCGGCTCCCATGTCGACTAGAAAATCCTCGGGGGTCCCCTCCACTTCTAAGTTTACCCTAGGCTAGGGGAGGGGGTCCGAGCCCCTTTCCCCCTAGTCTTCATCTTCTCCAAGAGAAAGCACCTTTACCTCTTGTTTTTGTTTTTTTTTTTTTTTTTTTTTTTTTTTTTTCCCGGACAGTTGCTCTTCCAGTGGCCCATTTCCTTGCAATATGCGCATTGGTTCCTCTCCAGGTGCTGCCCGCTTTCTTGGGGTCTCCTTGGTCCCTGCTGTCTTTTGTCTCCCAGGTTTCCTGAATGTCTACCTCTTCTTCCTTTATCTCTTTCTCCTACTGAGGCCAGGATCCTAGTCAAAACCTTTTCTTGCATCCTGTCTCTCCTATCCTCATCCTCTCTTTTCTCTCTCTTCTCTCTCTCTAACTTTTCATCTTCTGTTTCTTTCCTATGATACACTTTCTCTGCCTCTCTAACTACATCCCTTATAGTGTAATCCTGCAAGCCCTCAATTCGCTGTAACTTCTTCTTAATGTCAGGAGCCTACTGGTCAATGAAGGCCATAAGTACTGAGGCCCTTTGACCCTTACGTAGGGTGGAATGGGGTATATCTCCTATAAGCATCCATGAGCCTTTCGAGGAAGACTGAGGGGGGCTTAGTCGCTCCCTGCATAACTTCTCTTACCTTGGCCAGATTCGTGGGCTGCCGGAGAGCACCTTAGAGACCCGCCACTAGGACCCAGCGATAATTGGACAGTCATTCCCTACCTGGTGCCATTTTATAATCCCATCATGGCCGGGTTAGCGGGAATCCTTCATCTATTTCAACTGGAGTTTGGACAGGGCGCCCAGCCTCGTCTTGGACGTTTTTCCGAGCCTTGAGGAGAATTCTCTCTCTCTCCTAGGTTGTGAATAGAGTCTGCAGAAGCTGCTGGCAGTCAACCCAGGTCGGCTGGTGTGAATAGATTAATGATTCAACCAACCCAGTGAGTCCTGCAGGGTTCTCTGAAAAAGGGGGGTGATTAGCTTTCCAGATATAGAGGTCAGAAGAGGAAAAGGCCAATACTGTAGGGGCTGTAGACTGTTCAGATCAGCAGGGGGAGCTCCAATAGACCTGAGGGGGAGCGCCAAGGTTGAATCCTCAGGCCCCTCAGGGGTGACTCCTTTCCGGCTCCTTGTTCCTGTGGAGGAACCCCCTCCTCCGGCAGGGGCCTGAGGCAGGGGTCCCGAGAGAGCTGAAGATTGGGGCTGGGGAGCATATGGTGGGGGTTGAGGGGTGTCAGGCCACTCAGGGGTTTCTTCAATCTCTGGATAGATCTTGGGGGGATTCATCACTGGTGTGCTGCGATCAAAATCTCCCCTGCGCAGTGGTTTTGGTTTCTCTTTCTCACCATTTGCTCAGATGGCTAGAATCTTGGTGCCAGGGCGGAGAGGTCGGAGGAATGGGCGAACCCATGGGGATGGGTAGCGAGCCAAGTCCTCCCATACTGTGATGTACGGTTGCTGCTCTGGATACGACCCTGGCCCCTCCTGAAAAACAATAGCCTTCACAGCCCTTATGGTGGGTAAGTAAAAAGTTCCTTCTGCTGGCCAACCTACTCCAAAAACAGGCCATTCCGAGGAATAGAAAGTCATCTATGGCTTTTTCTTCACTGTTACTGACAAATTTCGTCCTCTAGCCCTAACGTCCATTCAATGGTCCTTAGTCAAAGATAAAGAAGTAGACACAGTCTGTCCCATAGTGAAGAATAAGAATAAACACAACACAATGACAGAGACAGAAAACACTAAGACATCCAAACACACCCGTCAGAGTCTGGACTTATACAACCAGCCAAATGCTACCTCTGAGGGAGTGGGCTTCCGTGTCCACTCCTCTGGCAGGAAGAGCACTCACTCTTCTTCACTCTGCCAGGCAAAAGCCAGGTCCTCCTGACTATTCCGTACCCTGGGCACTCCATGGTCTCCCTCGGAATGTCTTCCAGGGGTGCAGCCTGTGGGGAAATAGACCGTCCTCTTCCCACAGCCACTAGGGTCCTTATGGTCCTCAGTGGCAGCTGCCAGAATACAGAATACCAGAACTGGTAACACAGGTGGGGCTCAAACCCACAATCTCAGAACTGAAAAACTAAGACACAAATTCAGCAGTGCCACACTTAGACACTTAGACAACAGACAACATAACAAGACTCACACAAACAAACGTACCTCCAAGGGGTCCTTCGGGGTTCCTGGGTGTCAAGCAGATCTCTTTGGTACCTCCAAATGAAAGAACCTAGTGGGGAAACCCCCACTCAACTCCAGATTCGGCGTGCACCCAAGAATCACGAATAGAACACAACGCCTTGATGTAACAACACGAGGTATTTTAATTGTGGAGCTCCAGGTCGAAACTTATCTCACACAGGAGACAGTTGATTTGACCACGAGGCTTGGAAGCTAGGGGTTTTTATAGAAAAGGAGTGGGGCTGGGGTGTGGCCTCCCTTCCCCCCAGCCTGGAACCTGCCTGCTCAAGGGTGGAGCTACGGGCTCATTCGTCCTGCCACGCCCACTGCTGGAACCTGCCCTCTGCTGCCTGGAGGCACACACGTGTTCGTCCTGCTACTGGACCCTGAGTTACTTGGCGGGAAATTGGGTTCCCTCCCCCTTCCTTTATAAACTGAGTGTCTGGAAATATTAAATTGAGTCTTGATCAGAATGTTGTCTTGACTCCATTGTTTCTTCCGCCCCGTCTAGATTCCTCTCTTTGCAGGGAACTGCCATTCTCAGTGAACCGTTCCTGTTGTGGACCGCAGGCGGGCCGCAACAGTTGGCGCCCGAACAGGGACCTGAAGAATGGCAGAGGGATGTTAAGAGAAACGACTGCTGTGTGGAGCTCCACAAGAAAGAAAAGAATCTTCGTATCGGAGGAGCATCGGAGCAACGGACAGGTACACATGCTAGCGCTAGCCTAAAAAAAATTCAGTTTTGTAGAGTGTTGCTGGGGATGCGGTAGGATACGAACAAGTTTGAAGCAGTGCTGACCCAACACTGGTTCTGCTTGGGGTCAGCAGTTCGTAAATCGGAACTAGATACGGAGACAGGCGGTGTGCCGCAGTTTTTTAGAAAACTGCTTAGGTGGAAGAAAGAAGGGTTCAAAATCATGGATCAGGCGATTGTGTTTAGTTTTCAGGAGTTGCTTAAGGAAAAAGGAGTAAGGCTTGAAGTACAATTAGTAAGAAATCTTTTAGATAAGATAGATAGCTGTTGTCCATGGTTCAAAGAAGAAGAAAGGATAGATTGTGGAACCTGGGAAAAAGTTGGTGAGGCCCTGAAGCGAGTTAAAGTTTGAGATTAAGCTTCAGAGGCTGAGTCTCTTAAGATATTTCTAGTTTAGATAATGATTAATGTGGTTCCTATCCTAAATAGTAAAATTTAAGATAAGATATAAAGCAATGCCTCTTTATTAAAGCGTTAAAGCTTGCTTTAATAGGTATTCATAGGTATTAATTGATATCCAAACTTCGTAATATGATAGTAATGCTTCTAATATTGATTTTAACAGTGATAAATTGTTTTAAACATAGGTTTTGCTTTCCCAAAGTTGTAGGTATTATCCTAACCTTGCACAAAAACTTAAAAATTATGGTTAAAACTGCCATTGTTCCATTGACTGCAGCTTGCAGTTTGATTGCAAATTTAAGATTGATGCTCAGATTAAAAAGTATTTTACCTTTGAGTCAATACAGGGCTCTGGGCAGCCCCAGAGCGGCTTGTGGCCTTTTCTTTTGTTTTGCAAACAATGCCTAAAAAAGTTTTTCCCTGTGTTCAAGAAAATTTCTTTTTAACAGTGTTACAGATCTATTCAGATGTTTAAAATAATGCTTAAATTCAAAGATTTTTGCTTCTAGTAAACTGGTAATCACTAGAAAATTTTGCCTCTATGTATGGCTAATATAGCTTTACATTATGTAAGAAAAATGTTTATTGTTTCTCCTTCTTTACAAGAAGCCAAAAGTTTTAATCTTTCAGTATATATTGTTTCCTAAGTGGAAAGTATTTTATTAACTAATGCTTCTCAAGGGAAGTTTACCTTAAATCCTTGCTCTCACCCAAAAGATTCAGAGACAGTATCCTTTTGTTATTTGGTGTTTTGATTTGCTGCAAAAGGTTTTACAAAAAATAAAGAAAGCTCTTATAATTGTTGTTAATTGGTAATTGAAAATTAGTTGTGCCCAAGACAATTCTTTGGCCAGAAAAAACATTATTGTAAAGTCATTTTTCTCATCCTCCCAGCCAATCGTTAGCCCACGTGGGCCCAACTAGCTGCTGTGGGGCGGAGTCTTAAGGCACACAGTTGCCCCTATTCCAGCACAAATAATCTGGTTGTGTGCTGTAGATGGTGTTTTAAAATGCTGAACAATCAAACCTTAATTTATATATTGATAGTCAATGCTATATCTCTGAGCTCATAATTACTTAAAATTGTTCGTCCCTCAGATACTATTAATTCTCAGATTTACAATTGCTTATACATACTTTTAGTTAATAAATAAATAAATTATGCACGTGTGACTCTTAATAACTTTTCTAGCCTTCTAGTTACAACCGTTCCTTAAGAAAAATAATTGAAAGTGCAATTAGTCACTGCCCCTTTACAGCCAAATATTTAAAATGTTTTGTCCAAAAAGTTATTAATTCAAAAGGTTAGATATTGTAAAATTTTAAACTTTAACCTCTTAAAAGACAAAAGAGAGAAATTGTATCCCCATATATACTATTTAGTGCATTTCCATGCACACTATTTAAAACATACCTTTATTTTCAAAAATTGAGATTAAAATGTCAAATTTAATAAATGCTTTTTAGTATCTTAAAAGGATCTACTTATTGGCTTATAAATTGATCCTAGGGACTTTTGGGATAGCATTGGAAACGTAATTGAGGAAAATATGTAATAAAAATATTAAAAAAAAAGAAATTGATCCTAAAACAGCTACCTTATTAGGAAAGAGAAAAACAGGTTCTCTCCACAGAACTCTACAGAAGCATATTGGTAATTCGTGTGCTGAGCTGACAGGTAAGTTAACTCAGAGTCCTGATTAAAAGGACTAAAAGATTAAATTCATGTTTTAGATCCATCCTTGCTTGTCATTTTTCCAGTTTGGACTAGCTTCTAGCCTTTTAACTTTATGACAATAGTACATCAGAGACTGTATATTCAGACTTAGTAAAATTAGTCATTTAATAGAGTCATAATGATTTTTCACTCTTCTTCAGTGTGACCAGCCATTCTAACTCAATCTTAGACTGGTCTAATATTCAGTTCAATTATTAGAGATTCCTATATTCTAAATTACCTAGCAAAGTTAATTCAGAGCATTTGCCCCAAGGTCACCAAAGGCTCACCTTGCCTTTACCTTATTTGTCCTAAACTTTTTGCAAACTGACATTAAAGGTCAGTCTGCAGCGGAACGCCACTGGCACCCAGTTACTTCTAATTCTTATGCATTGGTAAAATGGAAGGACGCCCTGACTAATAAATGGAAGGGTCCAGATCCAGTTCTAATCTGGGGAAGAGGCTCGGTTTGTGTTTTTTCACGAGATGAAGATGAAGCACGGTGGCTACCAGAGAGATTAATTCGTCAGGTAAACACAGATTCTGTCTCTCCTCGTAAGTATCATTCTAAAGACTAAAATTCCTCTTGAGCTGGGAGTGGAAGCTCTCAAAAAACACTGTTTCCTCTGAGCCAATTCCCCTACAAGAGGTCGGAGATTAACTTTAGCTTTACAATTTGCATCTAAATAAAGTACCTTGACTTCTCCAAACAGAAAATTTACATTACTACACTCTAATTGTTTAGTATTCTTCCTTCTCTCAAGCAGGTCAATCTACATTCTCCGGTTCTCCGCCCCGCCCCTAAGAGCAAACAGGTGGTTCTGCTAATCTCCCTTCCAGGGACATCCCAGCATGTGGCTTTTCAGTCTAAGATAAGATTTAGATTTACCAGGAGAGCTAGGGAAGTAGAAATTTCATATATATTTACAAAGATTAGTTCTTATTTTGATAGATATAGGCTTAGTCCCTTAGCTGGCCTCTGGCTTTTCACCCTTGCTGTTACTGCAAGGTGTCCTTAGTTCCTCAGGCTACTGGGAATAACAGGGATGAAGAGGAAAGACTTTCAGCTCCTATTTTAACCAAAATTAGTGGTGTTAATACTGACATAATTCTTGTCTAGGCCTTGCTAAATCTGAGGTTGACAAGTCTCATATAGAGACCTCGCAATAACTCAGAATTCCGATACTGATTCATAATCATATGAATACGGTATGGGTACCGCTTGGCGCAGGAGATTACTGCGGAGGGAAGGTCCAGTTTGACCGTTTCTGAGTTCCCTGTGCGACACACCTGATTTGAAAGAGGTTGGTATCTGACTCCAGCTAAAAACTAAAAATACTTAAGGCTCTGCCTCCCCTCCCCAAAAGATACCAAGAGCCACAGATGTGAGTCGTTACAATGCTCACGGGAGGAATCAGGCTAATGTCCACCCAAGTCAAGGTTAAGGCCCACTCATCTACGGATGAGAAAATCATTTGATCACCTCTGTTAAGAATTGCCTATTTAAACTTAATTAATAGGGGGGAGAGAGATTGGAGACCTTGCTGTTGTAAGAGCAGGCCCTTCACTGCCTCCCACCCAAAAAATAAAAAAGCCAATTGGCCTTGTACTAGGAGCCAGCCAGTCTTAATCTCTTCTCACTGTTCCCCTGCCTGTCACCCAAAATTGTGGATAATTATCAGTTCAGTGTTATTCTAAAATTGTTTAGCTAAACTCAGCCAGGGTTCCAACGCCCTACTTAAAAGGCAAACAGGTAGCTACCTATTCAGCACTAATTAGCATTATAAAGTCAGAGCCTACAGCCCAGTGCTGGTATTTCAGTCAGTGCTTTTAAGACAGTCTCAGCCAGATACAGTTTACCATTAGAATAGTTAGGGAATCCCACGGAAATAGGTTTTTTCATTAGCCCTAGGAACTCAGGCAGAACTATTGAACATAGATAATTTTTCTGCCACAGGCCACCCCCTTTTTTATTTTTGTTTTGTTATCTAATGGGGGGAAATGTGGCCTCCCTTCCCCCCAGCCTGGAACCTGCCTGCTCAAGGGTGGAGCTACCGGCTCATTCGTCCTGCCACGCCCACTGCTGGAACCTGCCCTCTGCTGCCTGGAGGCACACACGTGTTCGTCCTGCTACTGGACCCTGAGTTACTTGGCGGGAAATTGGGTTCCCTCCCCCTTCCTTTATAAACTGAGTGTCTGGAAATATTAAATTGAGTCTTGATCAGAATGTTGTCTTGACTCCATTGTTTCTTCCGCCCCGTCTAGATTCCTCTCTTTGCAGGGAACTGCCATTCTCAGTGAAACGTTCCTGTTGTGGACCGCGGGCGGGCCGCAACACTGGGGGAGGAATTGGCACGGTTTCACATAATTGGTCCATTTAAACATCAGCAGCCAGAGTTCAGAGAGGGGTGGGGGAGATAGGGTTGTGATGGGCCTGCCTTTGCATGTCCTGGTCTGTTCTGCTATGTTCTCAGCCCCAGGTTTCAAAGCTCACAAACAACACTTTGGGCTATTTGACATACATTACATGAATCACAGATCTCAAGTTTTATTTCCTTTCAGATGCAGACAATAATCTTGTAAAACAACTGGCTTTTGAGAATGCTAATTAGGCCTGTAAGGCAGTCCTGCCTGGTAAGATTAGGGACAAAGATCTTAATGAGATGATTCATCTTTGTTGTGTTCCCTTACAAGATGTCCAAGACAGTCAATCTTGCAATGGGTGCAGCTCTTCAACCTCTTATGGCAATTGGCAAGGCTCTTCAGCATGCTGGCCTACAAACTAGTTTTTTTAAGTGTAGCCAGCCTGGACAATTTGCATGAAAGTGTCCCACTGTGCCCTCCCTTAATGGTGCTCCAGCACAACCTACTGACCATTCTTTTCGGCCTACATGGCCTTATTTTCTTTGTCCACGCTGCAAAAACGGCCAGCATTGGGTAAACACTTGCAGAGCTCAGACAGATGCATCTGGGAATCCCCTGCCTCCCGTTCAGGGAAATGGATATGGGGGACAGACCAAGTCCCAAAAACCATCGCATTTCTCCCAGACACGGTGTACAGCCAGCAGACAAATCAGCCACTGGTCTCTCCAGAGCCATCATGGGCAGAGCAGGACTGAACTTGTGTTCTGCCACCAGTGCAAATTTAACACCTGAGCATGGCGTTTATATCCTCCCTATGGGGTCTATGGCCCTCCTTCACCTGATACTTATTATTATTAATTATTATTATTGTTATTATTATTATTATATATTAGGGCGTGCTTCTGCCACTTTGAAAGGACTTACTGTCCATCCCTCAGTAGTAGATAATTACTACACTGGAGAAATTAAAATTTTAGTTAGTGCCTCTCAAAGACCAATTTCTGTATCAAAGGGCAACGTTTAGCACAAACCTTGCCTCTACCTTTAGATACTTCTGATCCAGCAATGGGCACACATCATGGTTCTTCACAGCCAGGGTCATCAGATCTGTATTGGGTACAAGCAATTTCCAAAGATTGCCCTACACTCTGCCTTAAGATAAATGGCAAGAGCGTTGAGGGCCTTTTAGACTCAGGTGCAGATTCTCCTATGATTTTACAAAGTGCCTGGCCTGCTACTTGGCCATTAAAGGACTCTTTAACTCACTTACAGGGAATTGGACAATCAAGGAATACTCTTCAGAGTTCAGAGTTATTGACATGGGAAGATGATGAAGGAGATTCTGGTTCTATTCAGCCTTATGTTGTCCCTGGTCTGCCCATTAATTTATGGAGAAGAGACATTCTTTCTCAAATGAGAGTCTTTATGTGCAGTACCAATGGAGTCATTACCTAACAAATGCATACTGCGGGTTAACTCCATGGACACAGACTGGGTAAAAATAGCCAAGGGATGCCTGCACCAATAAAGGCCACCCCCAATAGATCAATCAGGTTTAGGTTATGACTCCCATTTTTCATAAGGAACATTGCTCTCCCTGCTCCTCAGGCAGATAAGATTACATGGAAAGATGATACCCCTGTCTGACTTGACCATTGGCCCCTTCCTGCAGATAAATTGTCAGCAGCCATAGAGTTAGTGTAGGAAATATTGATAGCTGTACACATTGAAACATCCTCTTCGCCTTGGAACACTCATTTGTTATAAGAATATGAAATGGTAAATGGAGGATGTTACAAGATTTTAGAGAATTTAATAAGACTATGGTCCCCATGGGGGTCTTAAAACCTAGTATTCCCTATCCAGTGGCTATTTCCAGGGGATATGTAAAATTTGTGATTGATATAAAAGTTTGGTTCTTTTCCATTCCTCCCCATCCTGAAGATTGTAAATGCTTTGCATTTACCCTTCCAGTAGTTAATTGAATAGGGCCTTTGCCTCACTTCCATTGGATGGTCCTTCCTCAAGGCATGGCTGTCACATACTCAGGTCGAGTCAGCTTGACACGCCTAGAGGCCTAGAAGCCACTAACGCGGCTGAGAGTTTCATGGAAACTCTCCTCCAAGAGTCTAGTGTTCTCTCTAACCCATATATTAATATTCCATTCCCGAGTTAGTCTGGTGTATGGATCCATGTGCTCTGTTTTAGTATTATCCTATTATAAGTGCCTTTTAAGACTCTCTCTCTCTCTCTTGAGTTTGGAAGGTTGGGTTTTCCTATTTATCTCTGGTTGTCTTGCATCTCTCTGTGGAAACCATGCAGATCCTAATTAAAAAAAAAACAACAACAACAAAAAACATAACAACAACGACAAAAAACCTTCAAATGGCTTCAAATTGCTGGGATTAAAGGCAGGGGCCAACAATGCCTGGCAAACCAAAACAATAAAACACCAAATATAAAACCCTAATTTTTTTTAGTAAATATCAAAAACAAAAACAACAACAAAAACAACAACAACAACAACAAAAACAACAATCCGTAAGAAATACTCTAAATGCTAAAAAACTGAAGTCAAATGACGGCTAAATTAAATCCCAAACACTAAAATACACTAAAATCATTTAAACAAAGAAAAAAAACAATAAAAATACAAGGAAGCCTGAAAACAAAACAAAGCAAAACAAAAACTCTAAATCACTCTTTAAAAACACTATAAAACTTTAAAAAAATCTAGCAATCTAAAAAGAATACGTAAGAAGCCGAAATATCTCTAAAACATTTATATATATATATATATATATATATATATATATATATATATATATATATATTTATTTATGTATTCATTCATTCATTCATTTAATAAATTCTGTCATTCTATCTTTCTGTTTTTCTATCTTTCTCTTTTTCTCTTTTTCTTTCTTTCTCTCCATGTCTCTTTCTTTCTCCCTTTTTCTCTCTCTCTCTCTATGTCTCTGTCTCTCTCTCTTACCCCCTCTCTGTCTCTCTCCCTCTCTCCCTCTCCCTCTCTGTCTCTCTCTCTCTCGCTCTCCCTCTCTCTCTCTCTCTCTCTCTCTCGCTCTCGCTCTCTCTTTTGACCTGTCAGTCTATCTGCCTGCCTGCCTTTCTTCTTGCCTTCCTTATTCCCTGCCTTGCTTCCTTCCTTCATTCCTTCCTCTCCCTCCTCTCTCTCCTCTCTCTCTCTCTCCTCTCTTTCTCTCTCTGTCACTGTCTCTCGGACTCTCTTGCTATTTGTCTCTCTGTCTCTCTGTCTCTTTCTGTCTCACTCTCTCTGTCTCTCTCACTGTCTCTCTCTCTCTCTTTCTTTCTGACTATTTGCCTGCCTGCCTCACTTACCATCTGCCTGTCTGCCTGCCTGCCTTTATTCCTTCCTTCCTCCCTTCTTTCCTTCCTTCCTTCCTTCCTTCCTTCCTTCCTTCCTTCCTTCCTTCCTTCCTTCCTTCCTTCCTACCTTCTTTCTTATGTGTTTCTTTGTTTCATTGTTTCTTTGTTTGTTTCTTTGTTTCTTCTTTCTTTTTGTCTTTGTTTTTTGTTTCTTTCTATTTCTGTCTCTCTGTCTCTCTGTCTCTCTGTCTCTCTGTCTCTCTGTCTCTCTCTCTCTCTCTCTCTCTCTCTCTCTCTCTCTCTCTCTCTCTCTATCTCTATCTCTTTCTCTCTCTCTCTTGAGTTTTGGAGATTAAATTTCTCTGTGTATCTCTGGTTGTCTTTCAGCTCCCTGTGGAGACTTGCTGAACTTTGAGTAAAAAAAAAAATACCTACCTCTCTCTCCCAATTGCTTGGGTTAAAGATATAGTCAAACATTGCCTGAGAAACCCAAAACGTTGAAACCTCAAATATAAAAACCTAAATATTTTTTAGAAAAAAAAAAACAAGTAGAAAAACAACAACAACAACAACAGAACCCTAAGCAATACAGTAATGTGCTAAAAAAATGAAGTAAAAGAAAAACTCAATTAAACCGCAAATCCAAAAATACAATAGTGATTAAAATGAAAAAAAAAACCACTATAAATACACTAGACGCTTGAACAAAAACAATAACAACCCCTAAGAAATACAGTAAAATGTTCAAAAGAACATGAATTAAAGTAAAGCCTAAATTAAACCCCAAATCCTAAATTACACTACAAAAAAAAGATAAAACTGTAAAAATACACTAGAAGCCTGAAAACAAAACAAATACAAACAAACAAACAAAAATGAAACAACAAAACTCTAAATCACTCTTGTAAAAACTATACATTTTAAAAATTCTAGAAATCTAAAATAAATACACACATAGCCGAAATGTCCTTGAATATATATATTTGTTTGTTTGTCTATCTGTCTGTCTGTCTGTCTGTCTGTCTTTCTGTCTATCTATCTATCTATCTATCATCTATCTATCTATCTATCTATCTATCTATCTATCTATCTATCTATCTATCTATCTTTCTATCTATCTATCTATCTATCTATCTATCTATCTATCTATCTATCTATCTATCTATCTGTGTAATTCTGTCTTTCTTTTTCTATGTTTCTGTCTCTCTTTCCATCTTTATCAATTTCCTTCTATCTTTAAATCCTCTTTTCTTACTTTTTTTTTTTTAATTTGTGTGTGATTTTGGTGACTGGGCTTCTCTGTGTATACCCTGGAAATCACTCTGAACACCAGGCTGGCCTGCTTCTTAATAAACAAAGAAAAAAACAAAACAAAACAACACTATACATATACTAAAACACTTAATGCCTAAAATCTCTAAAACACTGTTCTAAAAAACTAATATATGTGTATGTGTAGGTGTAGGTGTAGGTGTAGATGTAGATGTAGGTGTAGGTGTATGTATATTTACATTTATATGATTTTTTAAAGCTTCGAGGTTTTCTTTGTATACTTTTATGTTTTTAGTGTCTTTTTAGGTTTTTTACAAAGGATTTTTTATTTTTTATTTATTTTTTTGTTTGTTTGTTTGGTTTTATTTTAATGGTTTCAGGTTCTATTTCTGTTTTAGAGTTTTAGGGTTTTTAGTTTCTTTGAGGTTTTTTTTTTTAACAATACTTTTAAGGTTTTTTTTGTTTTTTTTGTTTTTTCTTCTTTTAGGGATTTAGGATTCTTTTTAGGTTTTCAAGATTTCATTTAGAATTTTAAGGTTTTATAGTTTTGTTTTGTTTTTTTTTTAATAGGAATTTAGTGTTTTTCTAGAGTTTCAGGGTT
>NW_028227293.1:255000-300000 GCF_978045245.1 Mus caroli | reverse complement strand
TCAGTCTCCAAAAACTTGAAAAAAAAAGAAGAAAAAAAAGAAAGAAAAATAAAAAGAAAGAAGGAAAGAAGAAAGAAAGAAAGAAGAAAGAAAGAAAGAAAGAAAAAAAAGAAAGAAAGAAAGAAAGACAGAAAAAGAAAGAAAGAAAGAAAGAAAGAAAGAAAGAAAGAAAGAAAGAAAGAAAGAAAACAGATTTAGTGAAACTTATGGCTCTGTGTATTTTTGTAGAAATTTAGGGTCTTTTAAAAGGTTAATAGGGTTTTTGGAAGACTATTGTAGAATTTTATTGTTTTTTTTTATTGTTGCTTTTTTTTTTTGGTCTCCTAGGTTGTCGGGTATTTTGTTTGTTTGTTTTTTGGCTGAAGGGTTTTCGTTTAGAGTTTTCCTTCATTTATTATTATTATTATTATTAATTTTAATTTTGAAAAAAAATTAACTTTTTATTATGGAGGTAAAGTGTTTTAGCTTTGGCAGTTAAGGGTGGTTCATGCCTTTATTCTCAGCCCTTGGGAGCAGAGGCAGGTGGATTTGTAAGTTCTAGGCAAGCCTGGACTACAGAGTGAGTTCCAGTATAGCCAGGGCTATACAGAGAAACACAGTTTCCAAAAACAAAATAAATCAAACCAAAAAGTAGCTTAAGGGTCATTTTGGGGTTGATATATATCTATATTAATTTATATATATTTTTTTTTATTTTAAAGGTTTGTAGGGTTTTTAGAAGAAGTTTTAGATTTATTTGGTTTTCATACTAGTGTAGGTTGTTTTGTTGTTGTTTTTTTTGTTTTTTGTTTTTGTTTTTTTTCTTGGTTTTTAAGGATTATAGTGGGTTTTAGAGTTTTGGTGTTTAATTTAGACTTAATTTTTTTTTGCATTTTACTTTATTTCTTAGGTTTTTGTTTTGTTGTTTTTTTTGTTTGTTTGTTTGTTTTAATTTTAAGGATTTATATTTGGTATTTAATTATTTTACCGTTGCTAGAAAATTGTGGACCGTGCCTTGAATCTCAGCACTTGGGAGGCAGAGGTAGTAGATTTGTGAGCTTGAGGCCAGCATGATCAAATGAGGGAGCTCCAGGACAGGTAGGGATACACAGAGAAACCCAGTCATGAAAATTTCAAAAAACAAATGAAATAAAATAAAATAAAATGAGAAAAGAAGGAAAGAAAGAAAGAAAGAAAGAAAGAAAGAAAGAAAGAAAGAAAGAAAGAAAGAAAGATAGATAGATAGATAGATAGATAGATAGATGATAGATAGATAGATAGATAGATAGATAGATAGATATGTAGATAGATGATAGATGATAGATAGATAGATAGATAGATATGTAGATAGATAGATAGATATGTAGATAGATGATAGATAGATAGATAGATAGATAGATAGATAGATAGATAGATAGATAGATAGAAGGAAAAGGAAGGAAAGAAGGAAGGAAAGAAATAAGGTAGGAAGAAAGGAAGGAAATAATAAATTAAGAAAGAAAGAAAGAAAGAAGAAAGAAAGAAAGAAAGAAAGAAAGAAAGAAAGAAAGAAAGAAAGAAAGAAAGAAAGAAAGAAAGAAAGGAAAGGAAAGGAAAGGAAAGAAGGAAGAAAGGAAGACAGAGAAAGAAAATTTAAAGGAAGGAATATAGGAAGGAAGGAAGGAAGGAAGGAAGGAAGGAAGTTAGGAAGGAAGGTAGGTAAGGAACGAGGGAAGGAAAGAAAGAAAGAAAGAAAGAAAGGAAGAAAGGGAGCAAGCAAGCAAGCAAGCAAGCAAGAAAGAAAGAAACAAACAAAGGAGAGAGTTTTAAGTTCATTTGGATTCCTGTATTTTTAGAAGAGTGCTTTTGAGAGGTTTTTTTTTTTTTTTTCAGTTGTCTAGTGTATTTTTTTTCTAGTAAATTAACCAAATTTTACTGTGTTTCAAATTTTTAGGGTTTTATTTACGCTTCAGAAATTTATTTTTAATTAATTATTACTTTTTTTTTGTATTTTAATGCACATTGTGATATTGTGTGTGTGTCTGTATGTGTGTGTTCTTGAATAATTATTTAAAATTTGTGAGGTTCAATTTTGGTGTTTATTGGTTTTAGTGTTGCCAGGAAATGAGGGCCATTGCCTATAAAACCTAGATATAGGGATGAACAATTGAGGGATTTTTAAGATGGAGGCTAATTTGGTCTATGGAGTGACACACAGAATGGCCAGAGAAAGACAGCGAAAGCCATTCTCCAAAATTCAACAAAGAAAGAGACAGAGAAAAGAAAGAGAGAGAGAGGAAGGGAGTGAGGGAGGGTGGGAGGGAGGGAGGGAGGGAGGGAGGGAGGGAGGGAGGGAGGAAGGAAGGAAGGAAGTAGGCAGTCAGGCAGGCAAGCAGGAAAAGAAAGCAAGCAAGAAAGAGACAAACAGAAAAAGAAAAAAGAATTGGGTTTCAGAGTTATTTTTAGCCTCTTTTGCTTTTTTTTTTTTTGGAATTAATATTTTGGGGGTGTATTTTGTTTTTGTATTTGTTTTTTTAAGGCTTTGAAGTGTGTTTTGAAGAATGTTTTGGAGAGTGTGTGTGTGTGTGTGTTTTTTTTAACTTCTAGTATATTATTAGTAGTTTTCCTAGTTTTTTATAATTTTAGTGAATTTTAGGACCTGGGGTTTTATTTAGGCTTCAAGGATTTTTTTTTAATATTTTAATATTTTAATGTTTTCTTTGGGATTGTTTGTGTGTGTGTTCTTGAATATTTATTTCAATTTTGATGGTTTTAATTTTGGAGGATCATAGTTTTAGCATGGAAATAGCGGTCCATGCCTATAAAATCTAGCCCCAGGGATAAACAGGTAGTGGATATTTTAGTTGTCAGCTAGCATGGTCTACAGAATAACTTCCCAGACAGTGAGAGATACACAGAAAAACCCACTTTCCAAAAAATTACAAATAAATCAATGAAAGAAACAGAGGGGGGGGAGAGAGAGAGAGAGAGAGAGAGAGAGAGAGAGAGAGAGAGAAAGATAGATACATACATACATTGAGAGAGAGAGAGTGAGAGAGAGAGAGAAGGAAAAGGAAAAAAGAGGGAAGGAAGGAAGGAATAAGGAAGGAAAGAAGAAAAAGAAAGAAAGAAAGAAAGAAAGAAAGAAAGAAAGAAAGAAAGAAAGAAAGAAAGAAAGGGAGAGAGAAAGAGAGAGAGAGAGAAGGAAAAGGATAAAAAGAGGGAAGGAAGAATAAGAAAGGAAGGAAGAAAAAGAAAGAAAGAAAGAGAAAGAAAGAAAGAAAGAAAGAAAGAAAGAAAGAAAGAAAGAAAGAAAGAAAGAAAGAAAGAAAGAGATAAAGAAAGGATACTTCTAAGTTCTTTAACTTCATTTGATTTTCTGGATTTTTAGACGAGTGCTTTCGAGGGTTTTTTGTTTTCAGACATCTAGTGTATTTTTGTGTTTTTTTCTAGTTTTTTAAACAAGTTTACTGTGTTTTAAGATTTGGGGGAATTATTTTACTTTCAGCAATTTATTTTTTATTTATTATTAATTTTTTTTGTATTTTAATGCATATTGGGATTATTGCAATAGAGTACACATATTTTATACTAGTGTATAGAACAGATTTTAAGGTAGTAAATAGCCATAAAATATTGCTATCCTTATTAATTCTGGATCACAAAAAATATATATCACGAGAATATATTATTGTTCAATAATACTGAAATTATTTGAATTTTAAAAAATATTGCTTACAATTTTAATATAAAATATTTGCTACTAGGTCAATACACAGAAAATAAAGTAATAAAAATAAGAACAACCAAAACTTTAGTAAATTTTTTAAATGCTAATGCTTTAAAATTAGGATTCAATCTAGTAAAGAATCTATAATTTTTCTCTAAATAATACTCAAAATAAAAAATTATGAACAGTAATAGTGATTTTCTATTTTCACATATTTTTCATGCTTTCTTGGTAAATATATTAATCTTTAATAAAAGTGTTCAAAGAATGTGCAAATAGAATGTATTCATGAGAACATAATTAAAACAATTTTTATTTTTTAAATAAGATTATTTATTTTATATTAAAATAAAATAACTATTTCTAAAAATGACATTAAAGAATACATGGCATATTAATATTAATACATTCATATTATATTAAAATTAAAGTATTTTATTAAATAAGCAATGTTAGGGCTGATGTATACAGCCTTAGTACAATAAATGTGTGTGTACGAATTCCAAAAATAAACCTGTATTGTCACTTACTAATGTATAGCAAAACAAGTGACAAAAAGGTTTTACAAAACGTCACAGACTACTAAAGCTTTTGATATAAAGCATGATGTTGAATGATGCTAAAAGTTCTTTAGGAATAATATATTTAATGTCAGTGAATGTGGTGTGGCAACTGACAGGTCATCCTACACTGGGAAAGCTGCCGAGAGACCTGTGCTCATCAGGCTCTTTACTGAAAGCAATTGGAAATGAGGACCCTAAAGATTAAGGGTGGAGGTAAGGCCACCCTTGAGGAGTTCTTTCTGCAACATCCCGGTGGCTCAGTTTTAAACTCACATTTCTTAATTACCAAGAACCAGAATAATTAGAACTGAGAATATTAATACCAAACATGACCTAGTGCATACAAGCATTATTTTAGGGATCCTAAAATATCCTAAATCCTTGAGATGACTCTGTGAACAATGACAGAAATGGAACAACAACAACAACAACAACAAAAATATCAAGAGTGTCTAAAGCCCATGAGCTATCTTTGGCTAAAGGGCAGAGATTTGTGCTGGCAGCTTTGAATGAGAAGACTAGCAATGCTTTGTTGTAAGAAAGAAAGAAAGACCACATTTTCATAATCACTACCTTATAGAAAAAAATGCCTCAGATTTGAATAAGCAATTGTTTAATAAGACTACAGAGCAAGCGAAGCAAAAGAATAGCAAACTGAGGTTTATAAGTCTTTAAAGATCAGTTCAGCCTTTGGAAATGGCATAAGGGGCATAATATAAAATATTACGATAATAGACAATATAAGCAATTGTAACACAAGATCAAAATTACGCATAGCATTTCTGTAGAATGCTGGATTGAAGAAGAACAGAACCAACTGCACAATATGTGAGCAAACGAGGATTTGCGACATGAAAGGTAGTTAAGTAGTTCGCATGTTCAATGAGCAAGATCGGATTAGGAAAACTGTGTTCTCTGGGCCTAGCCAAGCCCATTTTGTGGGAGTCTGCTCTTTTTCTCCTCTTAGATGAAATCTTGCACAAGCCTTATGATTTTCCACTCAATTTCAGACAATAAAAAGGCCTCCAGGTTCAATAACAACTCCATTCATTCCTGTATAACAAAATAAACTCCAGCTTTCATTTAAAGGTAAATCTCCAAGTTAGAATCAATATTCTGTATCCACAGTCTTTTATTTTGAGAAAATACAGAAAAGATGAAGGTAGGAAGAGAGTACTAGGGGAGGATTCTAAAGATCATCTGAAGGACAGAGTTCTTGCCCCAAGATCTGTCTCAAGCAGAAAGCTTTGAGAGGATAATTCACTATCCTTTCTTCTTAAAAACTTTCTTCTGCAAATTGTATCTTGGGTATTCTAGGTTTCTGGGATAATATCCATTTATCAGTGATTGGATATCAAGTGACTTGTTTGTGATTGGGTTACCTCACTCAGGATGATATCCTCGAGATATATCCGTTTGCTTAAGAATCAAGAGTATCATGTAATTCATGCTTTGCAGCCCTGCCCTTGGGCTGAGTGAGATTAGTAACTGGGCTCTGTTCTTCCTTATAGGATAGCAAGGGCAGGAAACCTCTCCCAGCAATTTTAGCTAAGGAAGATTAAGCTGACTGGCCACTTGCATTCCAATCCTCTTCTACAATAGACAGTTTCTCTGTCTGTCTGTCTGTCTGATTGTCTGTCTGAATGTCTGTCTGTCTGTCTGTCTGTCTGTCTGTCTGTCTGTCTGTCTGTCTGTCTCTCTCTCTCTCTCTCTCTCTCTCTCTCTCTCTCTTTCTTTCTTTCTTTCTTTCTTTCTTTCTTTCTTTCTTTCTTTCTTTCTTCCTTTTCTTCTTTTTTTTTCTTTGTTTTGTGGGAGGGGGTTTGAGGAATAGATTTCTCAGTATATCCCTGGATTTTGTTGAGAACAATCTGTAAACCAGGCTGACCTTGAAATAAAAAATCTACCTGCCTCTGCATCCCAAGTTCTGGGATTCAAGGCAAGGACCACCACAGTCTGGCAACCCTAAAACAATTAAACCTCAAACATAAAAAAAAAAAAATTTAAATCAAGATCAACAACAAGAACAACGACAAAAATATTAAGAAATACACTAAAAAGCTAAAAAGGAAAATAAAGCCTAAATTAAACCACTGAACCATAAAATACACTAAGACCCTTATAAAAACAACAACAACAACAGACAAACAAACAAAAAACAAAAACAAGAAAAAAACACTAAAAATACACAGGAAGCCTATAAACCAAACCAAACCAAACCAAACCAAACCAAACCAAACCAAACCAAACCAAACCAAACCAAACCAAACCAAAAGAAAACAAAACAAAACAAAACAAAACAAAACAAAACAAAACCTCTAAAACACTCTTCAAAAAACTCTAAAAAACCTTACGAAAACCTATAGTCAACTAAAAAAAATACACAAGGCAAAATGTTCCTAATACCTTTCTTTCTTTCTTTCTTTCTTTCTTTCTTTCTTTCTTTCTTTCTTTCTTTCTTTCTTTCTTTCTTTCTTCCTTTCTTTCTCTCTTTTTTTTCTTTCTTTCTTTTTTCTTTCTTTTTTCTTTCTTTCTTATTTTCTTCCTTTCTTTCTTGCTTTCTTCCTTTCTTAATTACCTCCTTTCTTCCTACCTTTCTTCCTACCTTTCTTCCTTCCTTCCTTTCTTTCCTTCTTCCTTCCTTATTTCCTTTCTCTCTCTCTTTTCTTTCTTTCTTTCTTTCTTTCTTTCTTTCTTTTTTTTTTTTTTTGACTTTTTGGAGATTGGTTTCTCTGTGTATCCCTGTCTGTCCTAGATCTCCTTCTGTAGACTAGGCTGGCCTCGAACTCAAAAAGTGACTACCTCCACCTCACAATTACTGAGATTTAAGGCAAGGGCCACCACTTCCTGGCAACCGTAAAACTCATAAACTCCAATTATAAAACCTTAATATTTATTTTTTAAAAAACATCAAACACACATCACGCACAACACACACACACATACATATGAAGACACATAAATGCCGGGTTTGGTGTCACACGCCTTTGATCACAGCACTTGGGAGGCAGAGGCAGGCAGGTTTCTGTGTTCGAGGCCAGCCTGGTCTACAGAGTGTATTCCAGGACAGCCAGGTATATATAGGGATACTCTGTCTTGAAACACACACAAATACACACACAAACACACACACACACACACACACACACACACACACACACAAACACACAAAACGTAAAAAAATAACCTAAAAAAACAAAAATCCTAACACACAATGAAAAAAAAAAAAATTAAAGCCTAAAAAAAAAAAAAAAAATCTAAAACCTTAAAAAAACCAGAGTATCCTTAAAAAAAACAAAGAAACAAACAAACAAAAACAACAACAACAAACAGCAACAGCAACAACAAAACCCAAAAAGGAAAAACAGAAAAGAACACTTAAATACACAACTACTGAAAACGAAACCTCTAAAACACTCTTCTTAAAACCCTTAAGAAAAACACTAAATTTCTAAAAACCTCAAAAATAAACAAGAACTCAAAACTGACTCAAAAATTGTTTTTTGGTTTTTTTGGTTTTTTTTTATTTTTTGGTTTGTTTGTTTGGTTAGTTGGTTTTTCTTGTTTTTTGTTTTTTTGACTTTTTGGAGATTGGGTTTCTCTGTGTTTCTCTCTCTGTACTGGAAAACAATCTATAGAAGATACTGGCCTGGAACTCAGAAACCTAATACCTCTGACTCCCAATTACTGAGATTAAAGGCAAGGGCCACCCCTTCCTGACATTCCTAAAATACTGAAACTTTGAAAAAAAAATCTTAAATTTAAAAGAAAACAGCCTCTAAAATACACACACACAGACATCGACACACACACACAAACACAAACAAATAAACCTAAAAAAAATTGAAATTAAAAACTCTAAAAAAAAAAATTAAAAAAACCCCAAAACATTAAAACACCCTAGAATCTTAAAAAAAAAAAAAAAAAAATCCAAAAAAAACCAACTAAAATATTGAAAACCAAAAAAAAAAAAAACCCTCTAAAAGCTGCTTCAACATACCCTACAACAAATTTATAAAAAACAATAACATTGTAAAAAAAAAAAAAACATAACAAAACAAAACAAACAAACAAAAAAAACCAGTTAGTCCAAAATGTCCATAAAGTAATTTCTTTCTTTCTTTCTTTCTTTCTTTCTTTCTTTCTTTCTTTCTTTCTTTCTTTCTTTCTTTCTTTCTTTCTTTCTTTTTTCTTTCTTTTTCTTCCTTCCTTCCTTCCTTCCTTCCCCTTCCTTCCTTCCTTCATTCCTTCCTTCCTTATTTCCTTCCTTTCTTCTGTCTTTTTTCCTTTTCCTTCTCTCTCTCTCACTCTCTCTCTCTATGTATGTATCTATGTATTTATCTTTCTCTTTCTCTCTCTCTCTCTCTCTCTCTCTCTCTCTCTCTCCTTTTCATTTTCTATACTTTTTAATTTTAAAACTGGGTTTCTCTCTTTATTCCTGGCTCTCTGGGAGATCAATCTCAAGACCAGGCTTGCCTCCAACTAAAAATACAACAAAATACAACAAAATAGATACAATACAATAAATACAACAAAATCAAAAACAAAAACCCCAAAACAATAAACAAACAAACAAACAAACAAACAAACAAAAACTCTAAAAGCCGCTTCAACAAATCCTACAAAACCCTTATGAAAAAATAATATTGTAAAAACTAATAAACAAACAAGCAAAACAAAAACAAAAACAAAAAAAAACACAGTTAGACCAAAATGTCCAAAAAGTTTTTTGTTTATTTGTTTATTTATTTATTTGTTTATTTGTTTATTTATTTATTTATTTATTCGATTTTTCTTTCTCTCTCTCTTTCTTTCTTCTTTTCTTCCTTTCATGCTTTTTTGCTTTCTTGCTTTCTTCCTTTCTTAATTTCTTCCTTTCTTCCTACCTTCTTTCTTTCCTTCTTCTTCCTTCCTCCCCCCCCCTCTCTCTCTGTCTTTTTCTTTCTTTTTGAATTTTGGAGAATGACTTTCTCTGTCTTGTCTGGCCATCCTGGGTGTGACTCCATGCAATAAACTAGCCTCCATCTTAAAAATCCCTTAGTTGTTCATCCCTAGGGCTAGGTTTTATAGGCAATGGCCCTCATTAGCTGGCAACGTTAAAACCATGAAAAACCAAAGTTAAATCCCACAAATTTTAAATAAATATTCAAGAACACACACACACACACACAATCCCAATGTGAATTAAAATAAAAAAAATAATAATAAATAAAAAATAAATTGCTGAAGAGAAAATAATACCCCCATTACTTAAAACACAGTAAAATTATTTTAAAAACTAGAAAAAAAAATACACTGGACATCTGAAAACAAAAAACCCTCAAAAGCACTCTTCTAAAAATCCGGGAAATCAAATGAAGTTAAAGAACTTAAAGAACTATCCTTTCTTTATCTTTCTTTCTCCCTTTCTTTCTTTCTTTCTTCCTTTCTTTCTTTCTTTCTTTCTTTCTTTCTTTCTTTCTTTCTTTCTTTCTTTCTTTTTTCTTTCTTTCTTTCTTTCTTTCTTTCTTTCTTTCTTTCTTTCTTTCTTTCTTTTTCTTCTTCCTTCCTTCCTTCCGTCCTTCCCTCTTTTTTCCTTTTCCATCTCTCTTTCTCAATCTCTCTCTCTATGTATCTATCTATTTATTTTTTCTCTCTGTCTCTGTCTCTCTGTCTCTGTCTCTGTCTCTGTCTCTGTCTCTCTCTCTCTCTCCCTTTCCTTTTCTATATTTTTAATTTTTAAAAAATGGGTTTCTTTGTTTATCCCTGGCTCTATGGGAGATCAATCTCAAGACCAGGATAGCCTCCAAATAAAAGATACCCTACCAGTTCACCTTAGGGCTAGCATTTTTATGAAAGGGGCAGCCATTGCCTGCCAACTCTAAAATTATGCACCACCAAAATAAAAACCAACAATTTTTAAATAAATATTCAAGAATACACCCACAAAAAAAGAACATAAAGAAAACAATGAAATATTAAAATGAATAAATCCTTGAAGTCTAAATGAAACCTGAAAATTACAAAACACTAAAAATTAAAAAAAAAAAACAACAAAAAATATGAAAAATACACTAGAATTCTGAAAACAAAAAAACTCTCTGAAACATCCTTTAAAAACAGTTCAAAATCTTAAATAAAACCTCTAAAAATAAAAAAAAAAGTGCACATGAGACCAAAAATGACCCTGTATCACAATTCTTTTTTTCTTCCTTTTTTCTTTTTTCTTTCCTTCATTCCTTAGTTCCTTTGATCCTTCCTTCATCCCTCACCCCTTCATCCCTCCTTCTCTCTCTTCCTCACTCTCTCTCTCTTTTTCTTTCTTATTCCTCTCCCCCTTTATCTCTCTCTGTCTCTCTCTGTCTCTCTCTCTCTCTCTGTCTGTCTGTCTGTCAGTCTGTCTGTCTTTCTGTCTGTCTCTCTGTCTCTGTCTCTGTCTCTGTCTCTGTCTCTGTCTCTGTCTCTCTCTCTCTCTCTCTCTCTCTCTCTCTCTCTCTCCCTCCCTCTGTTTCTTTCTTTGATCTATTTGTAATTTCTTGGAGAGTGGGTTTCTCTGTGTATCCCTCACTGTTCTGAAATTTATTCTGAAGACCATACTAGCTGCCAACTAAAAAAATCTCTCCTCTCTCTCACTTCCTCTGTTTATTTATTTTTTATTTTTTTGAGTTTTTCGATTGGGATTTTCTGTGTATCTCTTACAGTCCTCCAGATTCCTGTAGAGATCATGCTGAACTCTAAATACAAAAAAAAAAAAAAAAAAAAAAATCACTTACATTTGCCTCTTAATAGCTGGAATTAAAGGCATGGTCAACACTGACTGGCAAAACCAAAACAATGAAAACACAAATATAAAACCCTAATATTTTTGGGAAAAAAAAGAAACAACAAAAAATAAAACAAGAATAGAACAACAAAACCATAATAAATATACTAAAATGGTAAAAAAAAGTTAATTAAGGTATTCATTAAAACTGAAACACTAAAATCCACTAACATCATTAAAAAATAATAATGAAAAACAATAAAAGTACACAACAAGCTTGAAATCCAAGAAACTCTAAATCACTAAAGATTCTACAAGATTTTGAAATACCCTAGAAATCAGAAAAGAGTACACAAGAATCCAAAATATGCCTAAAATATTTATTTATTTATTTATTTATTTATTTATTTATTTATTCATTTATTTATTCATTTATTTTTTTATTCATTTATTTATATATTTATTTATCTATATATTTAATTATTTATTTATTTATAATTACTTATTTATTTTATACATTCTGGCTTTCTATATTTCTTCTTTTCTTTCTATTTTCTTCCTTCCTTTCTTTCCTCTTTCTTTCTTTCTTTCTTTCTTTCTTTCTTTCTTTCTTTCTCTCTATCTTTCTTTCTTTACTTTTCCTAAATTTATCTCTCTGTCTCTCTTTATATTTTTTTTCTTTTTTTTCTATCATTTTCTCACTCTCGTCTCCTTCCTTCCTTCTTTCTTTCTTCCTTCATCATTGCTTCAATCCTTCCTTCCTTCCTTCTTTCCTTCCTTCCTCTCACTCTCTCTTACTCTCTTCCTCTTTCATTCATTTCTTTATTTCTTTGTTTCTTTCTGTATTACTTTCTCTAAATCTCTCAACAGATATAAATATTTCTAAATGGTCGCATAGATCCTATCTGATCACCAGGTAACGGCTGAAGTCAATTAAAGCTTAAATTAAATATCAAACACTTAAATACAATAAAATCATTTTTTAAAAAAATATAGAAAACACTAAAAATGCAATAGAAGCTTGAAAAAGAAGAAACTCTAAATCACTTTTCTAAAAATTCTACAAATTCTTTTAAAATACCATAGGAATCTAAAATGAATACACATGAAGTCGAAATATCCCTAAAATGATTGCTTGCTTATTTATTCACTTATTTGTTTATTTATTTATTTGTTTGTTTGTTTATTCATTCATTCATTCATTCATTTATTTTAAATAAATTTTGTATATTTTTTAAATTATCTCTTTCTCCCTAAGTTTCTATTTCTGAATCTTACTATCTTTATCCCTTCCTATCTCTCTCTCTTTTTCTATCTTTCTTTTTTTCTTTCTTTCTTTTTTTCTTTCTTTCTTTCTCTCTCTCTTCCTTCCTTTGTTCCTTCCTTCGTTCCTTCCTTCTTTCCTTCCTTCCTTCCTACCATCCTGCCTTCCATTCTCTCTCCCTCTCTTTCTTTTTTCTTTTTCATTCCTTGTTTTTTTTTGTTTCTCTGTGTGTGTGTGTGTGTGTGTGTGTGTGAGAAAGAGTGTGTGTGAGAAAGAGTGTGTGTGTATTACTTTCTCTCTCTCTCTCTCTGTCTCTCTCCTTTCTCTCTCTCTTATTTTTAGTTTTTTAGATTGGGATTTTCTGTGTATCTCTTACTGTCCTCCAGATTCCTGTAGATATCATGCTGAACTCTAAATAAAAAAAAATCACTTACATCTGCCTCTCAAGAGCTGGAATTAAAGGCATGGTCAACACTGACTGGCAAAATCAAAACAATGAAAATACAATTATAAAACCCTAATATTTTTGGAAAAAAAGAAACAACAACAATTACAACAAGAATTAGAACAACAACAAAACCATAATAAATATACTAAAATGGTAAAAATGTTAATTAAAGTATTCATTTAAACTGAAACACTAAAATACACTAACAACATTAAAAAATAATAATAAAAGACAATAAAAGTACACTACAAGCTTGAAATCCAAGAAACTCTAAATCACTAAAGACTCTACAAAACTTTGAAATACCCTAGAAATCAGAAAAGAATACACAAGAATCCGAATTATTTATTTATTTATTTATTTATTTATTTATTTATAATTACTTATTTATTTTTTACATTCTGTCTTTCTATCTTTCTTCCTTTTTTCTATCTTCCTTCCTTCCTTCCTTTCTTTGTTTTTTCTTTCTTTCTCTCTCTCTTTCTTTCTTTCTTTCTTTGTCTCCCTTTACTTCTTCCTTCCTTACTTTATCTCTCTGTCTTGCTCTTTCTTTATTTTTTGTCTTTATTTGTTTTTTCCTATTTTTCTACCTTTTCCTCACTCTCCCTTCCTTCCTCTCTTCCTTCTTTCCTTCCATCCTTCCTTCCTTCCTTCTTTCCTTCCTTCCTTCCTATCACAATTTCTCACTCTCTCCGTCTTTTTTTTCTTTTTCTTTGTTTGTTTGTTCCTTTTTTATTACTTTCTCTCAATTTCTCAACAGATATAACTATTTTGAAATAATCCCATGCATTTCATCTGATCACCCTGGAAAAGGCTGAAGTCAATTAAAGCTTAAATTAAAACCCAAACATTTAAATACATTAAATTCAATAAAAATAAAAAAAAAATAAAAATACAATAGAAGCCTGAAAAAATAGAAACGCTAAATCACTTTTCTAAGAACCCAACAAATTTTTTTTTAAAATACCGTAGAAATCTAAAAAGAATACACATGAAGACAAAATATCCCTAAAACATTTGTTTGTTTGTTCATTGATTTTTAATTAATTTTGTATATTTTATGAATTCTGTCTTTTTAACTATGTTTTTATCTATCTCTTTCTCTTTTTCCCTTCCTTCCTTCCTTCCTTCCTTCCTTTCTTTCTTTCTTTCTTTCTTTCTTTCTTTCTTTCTTTCTTTCTTTCTTTCTTTCTTCCTTCCTTCCTTCCTTCCTTCCTTCCTTCCTTTCTTTCTTTCTCTTTCTTTCTTTCTTTGCTTTCCTTTCTACTTTATATCTTTGTCTCCCTCTTTCTTTATTTCTTGTCTTTATTTGTTTTTTGAATTTTTCTATCTTTTCCTCACTCTTCCTTCCTTCCTCTCTTCCTTCTTTCCTTCCTTCCTTCATCCTTCCTTCTTTCCTTCCTTTCTTCCTTCCTTCATTCCTTCCTTCCTTCCTTCCTTTCTTCCTTCCTTCGTTCGAAATAATCCCATGCATTTTATCTGATCACCCAGGAAAAGGCGGATGTCAATTAAACCTTAAATTAAAACCCAAACATTTAAATGCACTAAAATCATAAAAAAAACACTAAAAATACAATAGAAGCCTGAAAAAAAAAGAAACTCTAAATCACTTTTCTAAAAACTCTACAAAACCTACAAAACCTTTTAAAATACCATAGAAATCTAAAAAGAATTCACATGAAGCCAAAATATCCCTAAAACATTCGTTTGTTTTTTGTTCATTTTTATTAATTTTGTATATTTTATAAATTCTGTCTTTTTAGCTATATTTTTAATCTATGTCTCTTTCTCTCTTTCTTCCACTCTTTCTCTCTTCTTCTCTTTTTTCTTTGTCTCTTTCTTTCTTTCTTTCTTTCTTCCTTCCCTCCCTCCTTCCTTCCTTCCTTCCTTCCTTCCTTCCTTCCTTCCTTTCTTTCTTTTTTTCTTTCTTTCTTTCTTTCTTTCTTTCTTTCTTTCTTTCTTTGTCTCCCCTTTCTGTCCTAACTTTATTCTTCCTCCCTCCCTCCCTCCTTCCCTCCCTCCTTCCCTCCCTTCCTTCCTTCCTTCCTTCCTTCCTTCCATCCGTCCTTCCTTCCTTCCTTTTTCCTTCCTTCCTTTCTTCCTTCCTTCCTTCCTTCCTTCCTTCCTTCCTTCCTTTCTTCCTTCCTTCGTTCCTTCCTCTCTAACTCCCTGTCTTTCATTTTTTTTCTTTCTTGTTAGTTTGTTTTTTCTTTCTAACTTTCTCTCTCTCTCTCTCTCTCTCTCCCTCTTGATCTCTATGTCTCTCTCTCTCTCTTTGTCTCTCTCTCCCTCTCTCCCTATGTTTTTTTTTAATTTTTTTAATTTTTTGATTGAGTTTTTCTGTGTATATCTTATTGTCCTCTAGCTTACTGTAGAGACCATACTGAACTCTAATTAAAAAAAAAAAAATCATTTATATCTACCTCTCAATAGTAGGAATTAAAGGCATGGTCAACACTGCCTGGTAAAACCAAAACAATGAAACCCCAAATATAAAACCCTAAATTTTTTTTTGGAAAAAAGAGAACAACAAAAATTAAAACAACAACAACAAAACAATAATAATACCATAAAATCCTTCAAAAAATGAAGTCAGTTAAAGCATAAATTAAAACTGAAACCCTAAAATACACTAACGTCGTAAAAAATAACAAACAAAATAAAATAGAACAACAAAAAAATACATTAGAAGCCCTAAAACCAAGAAACTCTAAATCACTATACTAAAGTCTGTACAAAACTTTTGAAATACCCTAGAAATCTGAAAAGAATACTCAAGAAGCCGAAATATGCCTAAGATATTTTTATTTATCTATCTATCTATCTATTTATTTATTTATTTATTTATTTATTTATTTATTTATGAATAATTACATATTTATTTTATAAATTCTGTCTTTCTTCCTTTCTTTCTTTCTCTCTTTCTTTCTTTATTTATTTTTCTTTCCTCCTTCCTTCCTTCCTTTATCTCTTTGTCTCCCTCTTTCTTTCTTTCTTTCTTTCTTTCTTTCTTTCTTTCTTAATTTATTTATTTTCTTTATTTGTTTTTTTTTCTATTTTTCCATCTTTTCCTCACTCTCCCTTACTTCCTCTTCCTTCCTTTCTTCCTTTCTTCCTTCCTTCCTTCCTTCCTTCCTTCCTTCCTTCCTTCCTTCCTTCCTTCCTATCACTCTCTCTCACCCTCTCCGTCTTTTTTTTTTATTTGTTTCTTTTTGTATTACTTTCTCTCAATTTCTCAACAGATATAAATATTTCGAAATACTCCCATGCATTTTATTTGATCACCCAGGAAAAGGCTGAAGTCAATTAAAGCTTAAATTCAAACCCAAATATTTAAATGCACTAAAATCATTTAAAAAAAAAAAAAAAAAAACACTAAAAACACATTAGAAGCCTGAAAAACAAGAAACTCTAAATCAATATTCTAAAAACTCTACATATTGATTTAAAATACCATAGAAATCTAAAAAGAATACACATGAAGCCGAAATATCTCTAAAACATTTGTTTATTTTTTGTTTTTATATTTTTAATTAATTTTGTATATTTTATAAATGCTGTCTTTTTCCCGATGTTTTTATCTCTGTCTCTTTCTCTCTTTCTCCCTTTCTCTCTTTCTCCCTTCCTCTCTTTCTTTCTTTCTTTCTTTCTTTCTTTCTTTCTTTCTTTCTTTCTTTCAGTCTTTTTTCTTTCTTTCTTTCTTTCTTTCTTTCTTTCTTTCTTTCTTTCTTTCTCTCTTTCTTTCTTTCTATCTCTCTTTCTTGCTTGGATTTTGGAGATTGGGATTCCCTGTGTATACCCTGGAGGTCCTACAAATCACTCTTTACATGAGGCTGGCCTTCAATTAGGAAATCCACCTTCCTCTGCCTACCAAATGTGGGATTGAAGGCATGGATCATCACTGCCTGGCAACACTAAAACTCTTAAATCCCCAAATAATAACCCTATAAATTTTTAAGCAAATATTTAAAATCACACACACAACACACACACAATCAAATAAACCAGTAAAACATTAAAAAAATTAACTAAACCCTAATAAGAACCGAAATTCAAGAAAAATTGTTAAAATTCATAATAAACAAAGAAATAAAAAACTATAAAAATATACTAAAACACTTAAAACCAAAAATCTCTTAAACACTATTCTAAAAATCTTACAAAACCCATAAAAAAACTCTAAAATTCTTAAAAGTATAAATATATATATACATATTTAAGAATCCAAAATATTCCTTATTTTTTTCTTATATTTTTTTTCTTTTATTTTTTGTAGACAGGGTTTCTCTATGTATCCCTGGCTGTCCTGGAACTTACACGAGACTAGCGGGACAATGAACTCAGAAATCCAAGACCTCTGCCTCTAAAGTTCTTGAATAAAAAGCATGGGATACCTCAAACTTAAAACCCTAAAATTTTTAATCTAGAAAATAAAACCTTAAAATTTTTAAAAATACTTATGAACACACACACACACATACACAAACACGTACTAAAACACTAAAATATAACAGTAAATAAAAAAAAACCTCCACAATCTTAAAAAAACACTATTCATACAAAAAAAAAAAAAACTATAAAAGACCCTTCTAAAAACCCTTAAAACGCTTTCAAAATTCCAAAAATTTCCATAGAGTAACTTTCTTATGTACAGTATTTCTTTAATTTTTTTTCCTTTTTCTTTTTTTCTTTCTCTTTGTTTCTTTCTTTCTTTCTTTCTTTCTTTCTTTCTTTCTTTCTTTCTTTCTTTCTTTCTTTCTTTCTTTCTCTCTATGTTTCTTTCTCCCTTTCTTTGTCTCTCTCTCTTTTTCTTTCTCTCTTTCTTTCTTTCTTTCTTACTTTCTTCATTTTTATATTTCACTCTGTCTGTCTGCCTTCTTTCCTTCCTTCCTTCCATCTTTTTTCTTTTTCTTTCTTTCTTTCTTTCTTTCTTTCTTTCTTTCTTTCTTTCTTTCTTTCTTTCTTTTTTCTTTCTTCTTTCTTTTTGTCTTTGTTTTTTTGTTTCTTCCTAAATTTCTCTCTCACTGTCTCTGTGTCTGTCTCTCTGTCTCTCTTTCTCTCTCTGTCTCTCTCTGCCTCTGTCTCTCTGTGTCTCTGTCTCTCTGTCTCTCTGTTTCTCTGTCCCTCTGTCTCTATCTGTCTCTCTCTGTCTCTCTCTCTCTCTCTTGAGTTTCTTTGTGTATCTCTGGTTGACTTCCAGGTCCATGTGGAGGCCTCAAAGAACTCTAATTAAAAAAAACAAAACAAAACAAAACAAAACCACAACAACAACAAAAAAAAAAAACCCACATAACTCTGTCTCCCAATTACTGAGATTAAAAAAATGGGTCAACATTGCCTGGCAAACCCAAAACTAGGAAATCTCAAATATAAACCCCTAAATGTTTTAGAAAAAATCAAGTACAAAAACAACAGCACCAAAAACAAAACCCTAAGCAATACAGTAAAATGCTACAAAAGTCAAGTAAAATCAAACCTAAATTAAACACCAAACCCAAAAATACACTAAAATCATTAAAAAGAAAAAGAAAAAACACTAAAAATACACTAGAAGCCTGAATAAAGACAAGGACCAAACCCAAAGAAATACATTAAAATGGCAACAAAATAAAGTAAAATAAAGCCTAAATGAAATCCCAAATCCGTAAATACACTAAAATCATTAAAAAAAAAAAATGTGTATACCCTGGCAACATGGAAATCACTCTGTAGTCCAGGCTGCCCTAGAAATCAGAAATCTACCTGCCTCTGCCTAACCAAGTGTGGGATTGAAGGCATGGATCACCACTGCCTGGCAAAATTAAAACATTTAAACCCAAAAAATATAAACATAAATATTTTGTAAAAACATTCAAGAACACAAACACACAAAATAGGAAAACGCTAAGAAAATGAAATAAAGCCCAATAAGAATGAAAATCAAGAAAAAAATCCTAAATTCTTAATAAACAAAGAAAAAAATTAGTATACATACACTAAAATTCTTAACACCAAAAATCTCTAAAACGCGAAAAAAAAAAACTACAAAACTCATAAAAAAAACTAAAATTATATATATTTATTTATTTAAGTTTATGTTATGTTTATGTTTATATTCATATTTATATATTCAAGAATCTAAAAATGATTCTAAACCCCCCCTCCTTAAAAAATTCTCTTTGTATTCCTGTCTATCCTGAAACTCACCATGCAGACTAGTCTGACCATTAACTCAGAAATCCAAGACCTCTGCCTATAAAGTTCTGGGATAAAACGGATGGGTCACCACACACTGGCAAAAATAAATTTTTATACTACAAAATAAAACCATAAATTTTTGAAAAATACTCAAGAACTGACAAACAGACAGACAGGCAGACAGACAGTCAGACAGACACACACACACACACACACACACACACACACACACAAACACACACATATACACTCATAGAAAATAGTAAAACCTTAAAATATAACCGTAAAAAAAAAAAAAACTCTAAAACTTATTAAAAGACACTAAATATAAACTAAAATCAAAAAAATCCAAAAAATAAAAACTATGAAACAGTCATCTAGGATCTCTAAAAACGTTTTCAAAAAACTATAATATTCATAAAAAAAATACGAAAGAACACAAAAGAATTCCATACAGTAAATTTCTTACTTAATCTCTTCCTTTCTTTTTTCTTTCTTTCTTTCTTTCTTTCTTTCTTTCTTTCTTTCTTTCTTTCTTTCTTCCTTCCTTCCTTCCTTCCTTCCTTCCTTCCTTCCTTCCTTTCTTTCTTTCTTTCTTTCTTTCTTTCTTTCTTTCTTTCTTTCTTTCTTTCTTTCTTCCTTTCCTCTCTCCCTCCCTCCATCCCTCCCTCATTTCCTCCCTCCCTCCCTTCCTCCCTCCTTTCTTTCTTTCTTCTTTCCTTTTTTTTTGATTTTTTTTCTCTCTCTGTCTTTCTCTCTCTCTTTCTCTCTCTCTCTCTCTCACTCTCTTTGTCCCTCCCTCCCTTCCTCTCTCTCTCCTCTCTCTCTCTGTCTCTCTCTGTCTCTCTCTGTCTCTCTCTGTCTCTCTGTCTTTGAGTTTTGGAGACTGCGTTTCTCTGTGTATCAATGTCTGTCTTCTACCTCCCTGTGGAGACCTTGCTGAACTCTACTTTAAAAAAAAAAAAAAAAAGCACCTAACTTTGTCTCCAAATTGCTGGGAGTAAAGTCATGGACTAACTTTGCCTGGCAATCCCAAATGATCAAATCACAAATATAAAACCTTTAATGTTTTTTTTAGAAAAAAATCAAGTACAAAACAACAACTGTAGTCTCCCGTCCCCAAGCCTGAAACCTGCATGCTCAGTGGTGGATTGTGCTGCTCAATTGTTCTGCCTAGCCCACTGCTAATGCTTGCTGATTTGCTCTTCCAAAGCCGTTACGTGGTCACCCTGCTACTGGACCCCAAGATTATTATTTGACAGGAATTGGGCCCCCTTCCCCTGCTCCATAACTGCGTGCAGAATAGTAAAATTGAGCTTTAATCAGGATGACTGTCTTAGGTCCATTTTTATCTCATACTCTTTAGCCCTTCTTCTCTTCCAGGTTATTAAGGTGCCTTTCCAGCCTAGAACCCACACATATGGTCATGTGGGTGGAGACAACATTTGGCGAACAAACACAGGACTGAGAAATGGCAGAGGACATTTGGAAGAAGCACTGCTGGTTTGGATCTCCATAAAAGAAGAAAATAATTAAAGGAAATTCATACCGGAGAAGGTCGGTATGGGCTAAGTTGAAACAGCATTAACCCAAATGCTAATTCACTTAGTTTCAGCAGTGAAGTTTATCAGGGACTAGGAACTGTTAGGCGATTAGACATAGCTCCCAGAAGTTACATTTTTAGGCATTAGAAAAGAAAGGATTTATTAAAAAGGAAATTAATGATCAGGTGGATAAGCCACAGTCCCCCCCCCCAAAAAAAAAATACTGCATCATGAGGAGGGAGGAAAATGTCCTAAAAAGCACAGTTAATTTCAGGAGTGCCATGATTTGTTCTCTCTGGGCCTCATAACAAAAGTACTCTGGCCCCTTTTGAGTGTTGTCTAATGTCTGGTGCACCAATCTGTTCTCAGGTTCAATTCATGTATGTTTGTGTCCAGTCTGTATGAATGAATATTCTATGTTTTATGTTGGATAATAAAGATGGTATAAAAAATTTTAACTGCAAAGCCAAGAGCTGCCACGTGCCTCAACCAGGAATTAGACATATGGCAGGAGAGTCCCTGCTGGATAATTGTTCCTTTTAGAAAAAAAGGGCAAGTCTACAATCTCTTAGATTCAGGGTAAAAAAAGCTGATAAATGGTTCGAGATTAATGAGTTTGACAAATTATAAAGTGCCCTTTATTCTATGATTGTAGCTACAAAAATTAATATTCTCTGATTGGTCTAGAGTAACTGCTTCATTTGGTGCTTTTTTATTGGAAATGTGTTCTGTGTGTTTTCACAATCAGCTCAAAAGTTGTTGGTTAAGATTAATAATTGTTACATTGCTACAGATAGTCTTAAATTTCATAACTCAACTTCAGAGTTCTTCTAACATGTGACATAAGGAAGACCAAAAGAAAGGGTCTCTAAAGATATTTCTAGTTTAAATATTAATGAATTTGGTTTCTATTCTAAAAACTAAAATTTAAGATAAGATTTAAAGCAATGCCTCTTTATTAAAGCAGTAAAGCTTACATATATTCATAGGTATTAATTGGCAGCCAAACTTTTTAATATGATAGTAATGCTTCTAATATTATTGATTTTAAAGATGATAAATTGTTTTAAACGTGGGTTTTGCTTTCCCAAGTTTGTAGATATTATCCTAACGTTGCAAAAGAGACTTGAAAATTATGGTTAAAACTGCCAGTGTTCCATCGACGACAGCTTGCAGTTTGATTTCAAATTTAAGATTTTCTATTCACCCATATATTGTTAATTAAGATTATTACAAGAGTAATCATCCTATAATTGTGCTAATACTTCATACAAAACTTAGACAGAGTTATCTAGCTATGTTTGTCTTTATGCATAGATTAGACCCGCATACAATCAGTTTGTGTATAGTTGATGCCTGGCAGGAAACTGCAGTTGGGCAATTTTTTCACAACACTAAAGTCAAATAACCTCATTTAAAAATGGGGATCAGAGCTAAACAAAGAATTCTCACCTGAGGAATACCGAATGGCTGAGAAGCACCTGAAAAAATGTTCAGCATCCTTAATGATCAGGGAAAAGCAAATCAAAACAACCCCGAGAGTCCATCTCACACCAGTCAAAATGGTTGAGATCAAAAATTTAGGTGACAGCAGATGCTGGCAAGGAAGTGGAGAAAAAGGAACACTCCTCCATTGTTTTGGAATTGCAAGCTTGTACAACCACTCTGAAAATCAGTCTGGCGGTTTTTAGAAAATTGGACATGATACTACCAGAGGATACTGCAATACCTCTTCTGGGCATATATCCAGAAGGTGTTCCAACTAGTAAGAAAGAAATATGCTCCACTATGTTTATAGCAGCCTTATTTATAATAGGCAGAACCTGGAACGAACCCAGATGCTGCTCAATAGAGGAATGGATACCAAAAATGTGGTAAATTTACAAAATGGAGTACTACAGAGCTATTAAAATGAATGAATTTATGAAATTCCTAGGCAAAAGGTTGGACCTGGAGGAAATTATCCTGAGTGAGGTAACCCAATCACAAAAGAACTCAAATGATATTTTCTCACTGATAAGTGGATATTAGCCCAGAAACTTAGAATACCATAGATATAAGATACAATTTGCAGAACACATGAAACTCAAGAAGAACTAAGACCAAATTGTGGATACTTTGCCCCTTCTTAGAATTGGGAACAAAACATCCATGGAAGGAGTTACAGAGACAAAGTTTGGAGCTGAGACAAATGGATGGACCATTTAGTGACTGCCATATCCAGGGATCCATCCCATACTCAGCTTCCAAATCCTGACACCATTGCATACACTAGCAAGATTTTGCTGACAGGACCCTGATATAGCTGTCTCTAGTGAGACTACACTGGGGCCTAGCAAACACAGAAGTGGATGCTCACAGTCATCTATTGGATGGATCACAGAGCCCCAAATGGAGGAGCTAGAGAAAATAGGAAAAGAGCCAAAGGGATCTGCAACCCTATAGGTGGAACAACATTATGAACTAACCAGTTCCCCTGAGCTCTTACTCTAGCTGCATATGTATCAAAAGATGGCCTAGTTGGCCATTACTGGAAAGAGAGCCCCATTGTTCTTGCAAACTTTATTTGCCCCAGTACAGGGGAAAGCCAGGGCCATGAATTGGGAGTGGGGGGTAGGGGAGTGTGGGGTAGCGAATAGGGGACTTTTGGGTTAGCATTGGAAATGTAAATGAGGAAAATACCTAATAAAAAAAAAAAGAAAACAAAAAATCGTAGACATACACTAAAACCCTGAAAACCTAAAAAGACAAAAACAAACAAAACAAAACAGAACAAAACAAAACAAACAAAGCAACAAAAAACTCTAAAACACTCTTCTAAAAAACTAAGAACAATTTTATAAAATCCCTACTATTTAAAAAAAAAATAAAAAGAAGTCAAAACTGTCGATAAAATACTGTTATTTTAAAATTTCTTTCTTTTTTGCTTTGTTTCTTTGTTTCTTTGTTTCTTTCTTTGTTTCTTTCTTTTTTCTTTCTTTCTTTCTTTCTTTTTCTCTCTTTCGTTCTTTCTTTTCTTTCTTTTTCCTTCCTTCCTCCTTCCTTTCTACCTTTCTCTTTTTCTTCCTTACTTCCTTTTTTTCTTTTTTTCTCTCTCTCTCTCTTTGTTTCTTCCTTTCTTTTCTGTCACTGTTACTTTCTTTTTAACTTCTTTCTCTCTCTGACCTTCCTTTGTTTTTGCTTTTTGGGGGTTTTTTTTTGTTTGTTTGTTTTTTGTTTTTTGTTTTTTTAGTTTTTTAGAAAGGGTTTCTTTATGTATCATTGGCTGTCCTGGAATGCCTTTTGCAGACTAGACTGACAATGAACTCAGAAATCCAAGACCTCTTTCGCTAAAAAGTTGAGAAAAAACTTGCGGATCACCCCTGACTGGCAACCCTAAAATTCTCAAAACGAAAAATAAAACCTTAATTTTTTTTTAAATCTATTAAAACACATTCACACACAGACACATACAGACACAAATAGTAAAACCATAAAATATAAACCTAAATCAAAAAAAAAAAAAAGAAAAAACCAAACTAAAAAGTTTTAAAAAATACTAAACATACACTAAATCTCTGAAAAATCTAAAAGACAAAAATCAAAAAAAACAAGAAAACCAATATTCTAAAACACTCTTCTAAAAACAATAAAAACCATTTTTAAAAAAATCCCTATTCTAAAAAAAATAAAACCAATAATGTCGATAAAATACATTTATGTATAAATTTCTTTCTTTTTTCTTTTTTTTATTTATTTGTTTGTAAGTTTCTTTATTTCTTTCTTCCTTTTTTTTCTTTCTTTCATTCATTCATTCATTCATTTTTTCTTTCTTTCTTTCTTTCTTTCTTTCTTTCTTTCCTTCTGTCTTTCTTGTTTGTTTGTTTGTTTTCATTGTGTAAGTCTTGGTTTCTCAGTGTATACCCTTGAAGTCATGGAAATCAGTCTTTAGACCCATCTGGCCTTGAACTCAGAAATCCACCTGCCTGTGCCTAACCAAGTGTGTGATTGAAGGCATGGAGAACAATGCAGTGGCAACACTAAAACTTTTAAACCCCCAAAAATATAACCCTAAAAATTAAAAGAAAAAAATACTTAAGTGCAAAGAATCACACACACAAAATCAATAAAACAGTAAAATATTGAAAAATGAACTAAACACATTTTCACTTTCTTTCTTTCTTTCTTTCCCTCTTTCTTTCCCTCTTTCTTTCTTCTTTGTGTGTGTGTGTGTGTGTGTGTGTGTGTGTGTGTGTGTGTGTGTATTTTGGAGACTAGAATTCTTTGTGTTTACACTGGCAGTCATGGAAATCACTCTGTAGACCAGGCAAGCCTTCAACTTAGAAATCTGCCTGCTTCTGCCTACCAAGTGTAGGATTGAAGGCATCGTCACCATTGCCTGGAAACACTAAAACTCTTAAAACTGAAAATTAAGACTTAAAATTAAAACAAAACAAATTAAAACAAAACAAAACAAACAAAAAAAACACAAAAACACAAAACAACAACAACTACAAAAAAAATCAAGAACACACAGACACACACAGAGAAGTAAAACAGCAGATCTTTAAAAAAATGAACTAACCCGTAATAAGAACCGAAAATCAAGAAAAAAACCCTAAAATCTTAATAAATTCCCACCATAAGAACTAAACAGATTCTAAAACATTTAAAGCCAAAAATCTCTAAAATGCTGTTCTAAAAACACTACACACACACACACACTCACATATATATATATATATATATATATATATATATATATATATATATACAAACATACATACATATATACACACACATATATATGTATATGTATGTGTATGTATATGTATGTATGTGTATGTGTATGTATGTGTACGTGTATGTGTATATGTATGTGCTTATATATATATGTGTGTGTGTGAGAGAGTATGTATATGTATTTTATATATTAGGTTTTTTATTTTTTAAGTATTCTTACAAGTCTGTTGTACAGTTTTTGTTTTTGTTTTTGATTGTTGGATTTTAGTGTATGTTTAGTTTTTTTTTAATATTTTAATTTAATATTTATAATTAATAATTTAATATATATATACATACATACATACATACATACATACATACATAATGAAGAATCCAGAAATTACCTTTTTTTTTTTTTTTTTTTTAGTTTTTGGAGACACCGTTTCTCTATGTATCCATGGAGGTCCAGAAATTCACTGTGTAGACTAGCCTGATAATGAACTCAGAATCCAAGACCTCTGTCTCAAAAGGCTGGTATAAAAGATATGGATCACCACTGTCAGGCAACCTTAAAATCCTTAAACCTCAAAATAAAACCTTATTTTTTTTTTGAAAAATTCTCAAGAACACACACAAGTAAAACCCTAAAATATATCCATAAAGGCCCCCCAAAAAAAACTCTCTAAAATATTAAAAAAAAAAAAACTAAACATACACTAAAATCCAACAATCAAAAACAAAAACAAAAACTGTACAACAGACTTGTAAGAATACTTAAAAAATAAAAAACCTAATACTATAAAAAACATAATAAAAAAGATCGCAAATATTTCCATACAATAAGTTTCTTACTTACAGTCTTTCTTCCATCCTTTCTTCCTTTCTATCTTTCTTCCTACCCTTTCTTTCTTTCTTTCTTTCTTTCTTTCTTTCTTTCTTTCTTTCTTTCTTTCTTTCTTTCTTTTCTGTAATTTTTTCTTTCTTTCTAACTTTCTCTCTCTCTCTCTCTCTCTCTCTCTCTCTCTCTCTCTCTCTCTCTCTCTCTCTCTCTCACTATCTCTCTCTCTCCCTCTTTTAAATTTTTTAAAAGATTTTAGACAGGGGTTCTCTTTGTATTCTTAGCTATCATGGAACTCACACTGTAGACTAGCCTGACCATGAATTCAGAAATACAAGACCTCTGCCTCTAAAATGCTGGTATAAAAGGCATGGGTCACCACAGACTGGCAACACTAAAATTCTTAAACTACAAAATAAATTTTATTTTATTTTTTAAATATTCAAGAACACACACACAGAGACACACACACAAAATCATAAAACAGTAAAACATTAAAAACATGAACTAAACTCTAATAAGGACCAAAAATCAAGAAAAAATCCTAAAATTCTTAATAAATAAATTAAAAAAAACACTAAACAGATACTAAAAACCTTAAAGAAAAAGATTTTCAAAACTTTGTCCTAAAACCCCAAGAAAACCCGAAAAAAAAAAAAAAACCTCTATAGTTCCAAATATATATATATACACATTCAAGAATCCAAGAATGACCCTGAATGTCTTCCCTTCCCGCTACCCCCGAGTTTTTTTTTTTCTTTCTTTCTTTCTTTCTTTCTTTCTTTCTTTCTTTCTTTCTTTCTTTCTTTCTTTCTTTCTTTCTTTCTCTCTTTCTTTCTTTCCTTACTTATTTATTTATTTATTTAGTTAGTTAGTTAGTTAGTTAGTTAGTTAGTTAGTTTTGGAGACACGGTTTCTCTGTGTATCCTTGGCTGTCTGGAACTCACTCTGTAGACTGACCATGAACTTGGAAATCCAAGACCTCTGTCTCTAAAGTGCTGGAATAAAACTCATGGGTCATCACTGACAGCAATCCTATAATCCTTAAACTACCAAAAAAACTAAAATTAAAAAAAAATATATTCAAGAACATACACACACACACACAAATAGTAAAAACCTAAAATATAAACATAAAGGCTTCCAAAAAAACTCTCTAAAATGTTTACAAAACACTAAACATACACAAAAATCCAAAAAAAAAAAAACCCCTAATAATTATACAACGCTCTTCTAATACCGCTTTAAAAAAATAGTACAAAAGAACCCTAAATTTTCCATAAATTAAGTTTCTTACTTACATTCTTTATTCCTTTCTTGCTTCTTCCTTCCTTTCTTTCTTCCTTCCTTTCTATCTTTCTTCCTTCCCCTTTTTCTTACCTTTCTTTCTTTCCTCTTTCTTTCTTTCTTTCTTTCTTTCTTTCTTTCTTTCTTTCTTTCTTTCTTTCTTTCTTTCTTTCTTCCTTCCCTTTTTTTCTTTTCTTTCTTTCTTCCTTCCCTTTCTTCCTTCCCTTTCTTCTTCCCTTTCTGTCTTTTTTTCTTTCTGTTTTTTTTTCTTTCTTTCCTTCCTTCTTTCCTTCCTTTCTCTTTTTCTTCCTTCCATACTTTTTTCTCATTATTTCTTTTTTCTTTTTTCTTCCTTCCTTCCTTTCTTTCTTCCTTCCTTTCTTTCTTTCTTTCTTTCTTTCTTTCTTTCTTTCTTTCTTTCTTTCTTTCTTTTCTTCCTTCCTTCCTTCCTTCCCTTCTTCCTTTCTCTTTTTCATTCCTTCCTTACTTTGTCTCTTTTTCTTTTTTCTTCCTTCCATTCTTTTATCTCTCTCTTTCTTTCTTTTCTATAATTTTTTCTTTCTTTCTTTCTTTCTTTCTTTCTTTCTTTCTTTCTTTCTTTCTAACTTTCTCTCTCTCTCTTTCTCTCTCTCTCTTAGATTTTTAGAGCTTTTTTTGAGTTTTTACAAAATAAATTTTACTTTTTTGAAAAATATTCAAGAACACACACACACACAAACACACACACAAGTAATAAAACCCTAATAAATAAAAGTAAAGCCAAAAAAATAATCCAAAAACATTTTAAAATATTAACCTCCAAAAAACCCTATACAACTCTCTTCTAAAAACTCTTTAAAAACCCTAGTATTCATTAAAAAAAAAAGAAACAAACATTTTCATACAGTAAATTTCCTACTTACAGTATTTCATTCTTTCTTTCTTTCCAACTTTCTTTCCATCTTTCTTTCTTTCTTTAAGCCCGACCATGAACTCAGAAATCCAAGACTCTTTCTCTAAAAAGTTGAGATAAAAGGCATGGATCACTCCAGACAGTAGGCAACCCTAAAATTCTCAATCCACAAAATAAGACCTTTAAATTTTTTGAAAACTATTCAGGAACACACAGACACACACACACACAGACACACACAGACACACACTCAGAAACACACACAGACACAAACATAGATACATACACACACAAATAGTAAAACCATAAAATATAAATCTAAAGCAAAAAAAAAAAGTCTCCCTAAAATGTTTTTAAAAAACTAACCATACACAAAACCCTATAAACGAAAAAAAGAAAAAAAAAGGAAAAAAAAAAGGAAAAAATATAAGGAAGCCCAATATATGCATAAAGTAATTTGTTTCCTCCTTCCTTCCTTTACTTCATTCCTTCTTTCCTTCTTTCCTTCTTTCCTTCCTTCCTTTCTTTCTTTCTTTCTTTCTTTCTTTCTTTCTTTCTTTCTTTCTTTCTTTCTTTCTTTCTCTTTCTTTCTTTTTGACTGTTTTGCACAATGGGTTTCTCTTTGTATCCCTGCCAATACTGGGCATGCCTCTCTAGAGCATGCTGGCCTCGAACTAAGAAATTTAACATTTATTCCTCTCAAATGCTGGGATATAAGGCATGGGCCACCACAGCCTGGCAATCCTGAAACTCTTTTTTTTTTGTTTGTTTGTTTGTTTGTTTGGGTTTTTTGCTTGTTTTGTTTTGTTTTGAGACAGGGTTTCTCTGTGTAGCATTGGCTGTCCTTCAACTCACTTTGTAGACCAGGGTGGCATCGAACTCAGAAATCCTCCTGCTTGTGCCTTCCTAGTGGTGGGATTAAAGGCATGAGCCACCACGCCCTGTAACCATGAAACTCTTAAACTGACCAAATAAAACTTAAAATTTTAAAAAGAAAAGATAAGAAAACTCAAAAACTCACACAAAAAACCCTGAAAAACAAAGATAAAACCTTAAAAACACTTAATAAAACACCCCAAATCCAAAAATACCCTAATATCATTTTTAAAAATGTACAAACATTAAAAGTGCACTAAAATATTGAAAAACAAAACAAAACAAAACAAAACAAAAAAAAAACATCTTATAAAAACCCTACAAAAGCCTTAACAAAAACACTAAAATTATAAATAAATAAATAAATAAATAAATAATAACAATAATAATAATAATAATAATAATAATAATAATAATAATAATAATAATAATAAAACAAGGACACAGTATGAACTTATAAGTCTTTTTGTTTTATTTTGTTTTTTTTTTTTTTTGATTTTTGTTTGTTTGTTTTGTTTTGTTTTTGAGATTGGGTTTCTCTGTGTGTCTCTGGTTGTCCTGGACTACCATCTGTAGACCATGCTGGCCTCAAAATCAAAAATCCACCTAAATCTGCCTCCCAAGTGCTGGGATTAATGCATGGGAAACCAATGCCTGGCAATCCTATAACTCTAACTATAAAAATAAAACCTAAACATTTCAAAAAATAATAATAGTGAAATACTCGAAAAATAAATAAATAAATAAATAAATCGAAATAAAAGATAAACCTTAAAAATTTTTGATTAAAATCCCCAAAATCCTAAAACACCATAAAATTCTAAAAAAAAAAAAAAAAATACACTAAAAATACACTAAAGTACTGAAAACCAAAAATAAAACTCTAAAACACTCCAAAACTAAAACCATAAACATACACTAAAACACTGAAATGCAAAAAAACTCTAAAACAATTATCAAAAAGACCTAAATACCCTTTAAAAAAACGTTAAATTCTAAAAAATAAGAATTAAGAAAAAGAAAAAACAATACATAGAAAGCCTGATATGTCCAAAGAGTCATCATCTTTTCTTTCTTTCTTTCTTTCTTTCTTTCTTTCTTTCTTTCTTTCTTTCTTTCTTTCTTCCTTTCTTTCTTTTCTTTCTTTCTTTGTGTGTGTTTTTGAAGACTGGGATTCTATGTGTGTACAGTGGTAGTCCCTGAAATCACTCTGTAGACCAGGATGGCCTACAACTCAGGAATACACCTGCCTCTGCCTACCAAGTCTTAGATTTAAGGCATGGATCACCACTGCCTCGCAACACTAAAACCCTTAAACCCCCAAAATATAACCCTTTAATATTTAAAAAAATACTCAAGTACACACACACACACAAACACACACACACACACACACACAGTCAAATAAAACAGTAAATCATTAAAAAAATGAACTAAACCCTAATCAGAACTGAAAATCAAGAAAAAATCCTAAAATTCTTAATAAACAAAGAAAAAAAATCACTAAACATATACTAAAAACCTTAAAGCCAAAGTTCTCAAAAACGTTGTTCTAAAACACCAACAAAAGCCTTTAAAAAAAAACTCTAAAAATCTAAATATATATATACATATTCAAGAATCCAAGAATGACCTGATTTTTTTTTTTTTAGTCTTTTTTTTTTTTTTTTCTCCCAAGTCATTTGAATTGTGCATGTTAAAAACTGCAGGGTTGCCGGGCGTGGTGGCACACGCCTTTAATCCCAGCAATCAGGAGGCAGAGGCGGGTGGATTTCTGAGTTTGAGTCCAGCCTGGTCTACAGAGTGAGTTCCAGGATCAGCCAGGACTATACAGAGAAACCCTGTCTCAAAAAACAAAACAAAACAAAACAAACAAACAAACAAAAACTGCACGGTTACCAACAGCAGTCTTTTGGCAAAATGGACCCTTATTGTGGGTCCAACCAATGCTTCCCCTGCAAAAATCATTGAGTGGTATCCTAATGCAGTTGCTCAACTTGCAATTTTGGCATTTTTTTCTTTCTTTTTTTTTTTTTTTTTTTTGAGTTTTTTGCACAATGTTTGTATCCCTGCCAATACTGGGCATGCCTCTCTAGAGCATGCTGGCCTCGAACTAAGAAATCCAACACTTATTCCTCTCAAATGCTGAGATATAAGGCATGGGCCACCACTGCCTGGTAATACTGAAACTCTTTTTTGTTTGTTTGTTTGGTTGTTTTGTTTGTTTGTTTGTTTTGTTTTGTTTTGTTTTGTTTTTATTTGAGACAAGGTTTCTCTTTGTAGCCTAGGCTGTCCTGGAACTCACATTGTAGATCAAGCTGGCCTCGAACTCAGAAATCCTCCTGCTTGTGCCTCCCTAGTGGTGGGATTAAAGGCGAGTGCCACCATGCCCTGCAAACCTGAAACTCTTAAACTCACCAAATATCACTTTAAATTTTAAAAAGAAAAGAAAAGAAAACATAAGAAAACTCATAAACTCACACAAAAATACCCTGAAAAACAAATATAAAACTTTAAAAAACACTTAATAAAACACCCCCAATCCAAAAATACCCTAAAATCATTAAAAAAAAAAAAAGAAAGAACACTAAAAGTGCACTGAAATACTGAAAACAAAAAAAAAAAAACTTAAACAAAAACAAAAGTCTTATAAAAACCCTACAAAATCCTTAAAAAAACACTAAAATTATAAATAAATAAATAAATAAATACATAAATAAATAAATAAATAAATAAAAATAGTAATAGTAATAATAAAAATAACAATAATAATAAACAAAGACACAATATGAACTTATAAGTCTATTGGTTTTATTTTGTTTTTTTTTTGTTTTTTGATTGTTTTGTTTTGTTTTGTTTTGTTTTGTTTTTGGAGACTGGGTTTTTCTGTGTATCTCTGGCTGTCCTGGACCACAATCCGTAGACCATGCTGGCCTCAAAATCAAAAATCCACCTAACTCTGCCTCCCAAATTCTGGGATTTAATGCATGGGAAACCAATGCCTGGCAATCCTATAACTCTTAACTCTAAAAATAAAACCTAAAAATTTCAAAAAATAATAAAATTGAAAAACTCTAAAAATAAATAAATAAATAAATAAATAAATAAATAAATAAAAACAAATAAAGATAAACCATAAAAATTTTTTGAAAAAAATCCCCAAAATCCTAAACACCATAAAATTCTAAAAAAAAAACAAAAACAAAAACAAAAACTAAAAATACACTAAAGTACTGAAAACCAAAAATAAAAATCTAAAACACTCCAAAAGTAAAACCATAAACATACACTAAAACCCTGAAATCCAAAAAAAAAACCCTCTAAAACAATAATCAAAAAGGCCTAATACCCTTTTAAAAACCCTTAAATTCTAAAAAATAAAAAATAATAAAAAGAAAAAAAAATACATAGAAAGCCTGATATGTCCAAAGAGTCATCATCTTTTCTTCCTTCCTTCCTTTATTTTTCTCTTTCTCTTTCTTTTTCTTTCTTTCTTTCTTTCTTTCTTCCTTCCTTCCTTCCTTTCTTTCTTTCTTTCTTTCTTTCTTTCTTTCTTTCTTTCTTTCTTTCTTTCTTCCTTTCTTCCTTTCTTCCTTTCTTCCTTTCTTCCTTTCTTCCTTTCTTTGTGTGTGTTTTTGGAGACTGGGATTCTATGTGTATACCCTGGTAGTCCCGGAAATCACTATTTAGACCAGGATGGCCTACAACTCAGAAATACACCTGCCTCTGCCTACCAAGTCTGAGATTTAAGGCATGGATCGCCACTGCCTGACAACACTATACCTCTTAAACCCCAAAAATATAAAACTTTAATTTTTAAAAAATAATCAAGAACACACACACACACAAACACAAACACACACACACAGACATACACACACACACACACACACACACAAAGAGTCAAATAAAACAGTAAAACATTAAAAAAATGAACTAAACCCTAATAAGAACCGAAAATCAAGAAAAAATCCTAAAATTTTTAATAAACAAAGAAAAAAAAACATATACTAGAAACCTTAAAGCCAAAGTTCTAAAAAACGTTGTTCTAAAACCCCAACAAAAACCGTAAAAAAAAAAATCTAAAATTCTAAATATATATATATTTTTGAGTGGTATCCTAATGCAGTTGCCTCAACTTGGACTTCGGGGGATAAAAGCAGCCATTACTCATTTTGGGAAAGAACCTCCTATTCTAATTGTGCATTATACCTTTGCTCAAGTTCACATCCTGACACAACAACTAATGATTGGGCAGAATTGGTTGCCTCCTGTTCAGGACAAATTAATTATCATTATCCAAAACATCCAAATTTACAGTTTGCCTTAAGGCAAGTCATAGTGTTTCCAGTAGTAACAGCCAAGTACCCACTTCCAGATAGGGTAGTAGTGTATACAGATGGATCCAAATCTGGCAGAGGTGCATATGTAGTAAATGACCAAGTAACATCTAAACAGTATAATGAGACATCACCCGAGGTTTTAGAGTGTTTGGTGGTTCTAGTGGTCCTTGACACTTTTCCTGGACCACCCAATATTGTATCTGATTCCTTATATGTGGTTAATGCAATAATATGCTTGAAGTTGATGGCTTAATTAGACCCTCTAGCAAGCTTGCTCATATTTTTCAGCAAATTCAGTCCGCCCTGTTACATAGAATTCATCTTGTGTGTATTACTCCTGTTAGGGCTTATTCTGGCCTTCCTAGCCCTATGTCTCATGGAAATGACTTGGCAGACAAAGCCACTAGAATCGTGGCTGCTGCTCTGTCCTCACAGGCTTTCATAAACGATTCCACGTGATGGTTGAAACATTATGCTGCCATTTCACTTTAACCAGGAAAGAAGCAAATGACATTGTCACCCAATGTCAAAACTGTTAATTTCTGCCTACTCCTCATGTAGGGGTAAACCACCGAGGCATCAGGCCATTACAGGTCTGGCAAAAGGATGTCACTCGTATTTCCTCCTTTGGAAGAAATCAATATTTACATGTTTCCATCTACACCTGCTCTGCTGTTATGTTTGCTACAGCTTTAACAGGTGAGAAAGCCTCTCATGATATACAACACTTTTTAGAAGCATGGAGTGCTTGGGGCAAGCCCACAATCCTTAAAAATGATAATCTGAGAGGATATACCTCTGCTAAATTTCAGCAATTTTGTCATCAAATGAATATCACTCACCTGACTGGCCTTCATTATAACCCTCAAGGACAAGGCATGGTGGAACGTGCACACCGTAATCTCAAATCTTATTTTATAAAACAAAAGCGGGGAGTTGATGAGACTCTGCTCTCACTGCCAAGAGTAGCTGTCTCCATGGCACTCTTTACAATTAATTTTTTGAATCTTGACTAGCAAGGTCACTCTGCAGGCGATCGACACAGCTCAGACCCTGATAGACCAAAGAAAATGGTGAAATGGAAGCATGTGTTATCTGGTCTGGGGAAAGGCCCAGATCCTACTTTGTTAAGATCCAGGGGAGCTGTTTTTGTTTTTCCACAATGTGAAGACAACCCATTTTGGCTTCCAGAACGACTCACCCGCAAGATAGTAATCAAGGATGGTGTGGAAGATGCTGACCTCCCGAGGACTGCTCCTGATCCTGACAATGCTGAACTTGTCTCAGGTTCCTAGTATGATGGGCAAACAGAGATGGGCCATTCTCTTGACGTTCCCTAAACCAATGCCAGTTCGCCATGATGCTATAGTTTTTCCAAAATTCTTTACTATTAATAAAATATTAGATTTACCATATCTACCCTATGATCCCACCCGAGCATCATTAGGAGAAAATCACTCTTTATTAGAACAGGGTTCTTTATGTCATCAAATAAATGGGCCAAGAAAATGTATAAACCTCACAGTCCGAGCCTTGGGGATGTTTAATGTTCACCGAGGAGGCTGGGTGAGCACAATCCAAGATACTTCCAAAGCAGATATAACCATTACATATCGGACCTTATGGCAGGAGGCAATTTGGGTCAATGGTACATTTCCACCACTTAACTTTTCAGACAAAGAATTTCCTCCACAACCAAAAATAGCCCTACATTATAGATTGGAAGATGAAGGGCTGATCTTGCCTTGGTCTGATTGTCAATCCTCCATCACTCGTTAGGCAGACCAGAGTAAAACCTTTTCCTAATTGTCAATCCTCCATCACTCGTTAGGCAGACCAGAGTAAAACCTTTTCCTAATCTCCTAACATGTTGGCTGCCCAGAGAATGAATTTATTATGAAAAAGGGACTTTTCATACAGGACTTTACAATGCATCTCTTTCATAGTGGGTGCTTTGTGGAGTCAATGGCAGTTGTACAGATCTCAATACTTTGCTCTTTATCCAGGGAGGAGCAGTTGGAAAGGCTTCTTTTACTGGCATCTCCAGATTTGCTCAGTATTGGGGAATACATTGACTCCCTGGACTCTTATGGATAAACTAATACCAGCGTAGAGATCACTGGGTTCAATAAAACTTTCGTAAACCAGATTAATTACCCACCTATGCCAGTCTGTGTTTACCCCACTTTCTTGCTTATTCTTTCAAATGATTCATTTGAAGTCTGTTTCAATGATTCTTTTTGGATTTCTCAATGTTGGGATGTAACAAAGGACACCCGTGCCATGGTGGCATGCATACCTTGTTGGATCACTGTTCCAGAGGAAACAGCCTCCACCATATCCCTGTTTTGACAAAAAAAGAGATTTTGCCATTACTACTGCCATAATTATAGCAATTTCAGCCAGTGCACCTGCTGCTACAGCTGCAGGGTACATTATGGCTAGTATGGTTCAGTCAGGCACAAAATTAAATCAGCTTTCAGCAGATCTGACTGATGCCATCACAGTCCTAACTTCTGCTAGTACTAAGTTAAAGGGAGGGCTGATAAATTTGAATCAGTGCCTTGACTTGGCATGGGAACAGATAGGCGTCCTATACCAGATGGTCCAGTTGGGTTGTGAACGAAAGTTGGGTGCTCTGTGTATTACCATTGTCCAATATGAAAATTTTACTCATGCAGCTAATCTGTCTTGAGAGCTTTCCTTGTATCTTGCAGGAAATTGTTCTGAGGGATTCGATGAGAGTCTTGAGGCCCTGAGGGTTGCAGTTTTAAAGATCAACTCAATACGAGTGGACCTGTAATTGACAGAGGGCCTCTCCTCCGGGATTTCATCTGCATTTTCTTTTTTTAAGGAATGTTTAGGGGTAGGCTTATTTGGTGTTGCCACCTGCTGTGGACTTGGGTTCATGCTCTGGTTGGTTTGCAAGCTTAGAACCCAACAAACAAATGACAAGGTTGTGATAGCACTTGCTGCCATTGAGCAAGGGGCCTCCCCCGAAATCTGGCTATCTATGCTCAAGAATTAGTTGACACTGGTGTCTGACCTCTTTTGTAGAGTTTGCCCTAGGTCATTTAGTAGTTAGTGTCACATAGCACTGCGGTATCCAGGGACGGGCAACTTTCCTCATGCACAGATCATCCTAAGACATGGGGCCCAGTTGCAATAGGGTTACCCTATGATGGGAAAGGCTGTGACATTAGAGGAAGACCTAAGACAGGAGCCACAGCAGATAGGCAAAATTACAAAGACCTATTCAAGCCTCATTTTAATAAAATAAAAAGACGGGGAGATGTGGAGAGCTGTGCGGCTAGCAATCTCCATTATAAGATGGTGCTAGCCTCTGCCTAATTAGTAAACAAGCCTTGTGCACAAGTGCAAGAGTGAACTCATGCCTAGTCACTGCCTATCTCGGGGCATAATAATGGGTTTATGGGAAAGCAACGAATCAGGAGGTGACAGGCCTCATCAGGTGATGAAAGGCCATGGCTGAGGGCTATATAAACAACGGAATTGGGGTCTTACCTCCTGAAGAAGTAATAAAGCTTTTTGTGGTAGAAGAATCGTGTTGTCAGAGTGTGTTCTTGCTGGAGAGAACAATAGCTTGGGACATTGTTTGTTTGTTTGTTTGTTTGTTTGTTTGTTTGTTTGTTTGTTTGTTTGTTTGTTTCTTTCTTTCTTTCTTTCTTTCTTTCTTTCTTCCTTCCTTCCTTCCTTCCTTCCTTCCTTCCTTCCTTTCTTTCTTTCTTTCTTTCTTTCTTTCTTTCTTTCTTTCTTTCTTTCTTTCTTTCTTTCTTTCTTTCTTTCTTTCATTCTCTCTTTTTTTTTGGAGTTTTTAGACAATAGATTTTTCTTTGTATCCCTGCCAAAACTGGACATGCCTCTGTAAACCATGCTGGCCATGAACTAAGAAATCCAATACTTCTTCCTCTCAAGTGCTGGGATTTAAGGCATGAACCACCACTGCCTGGCAACCCTGAAACTCTTAAACTCCCGAATTAACACTTAAAATTAAAAAAAAAAAAAAAAAAAAAGAAAAGAAAAGGAAAGAAAAAAACAGAAAATAAAAGAAAACTTAAAAACACAAATAAACAAACAAGAAAACCCTGAATAAAAATATAACCTTAAAAAAATACTTAATAAAACACCCCAAATGAAAAAAAAAAAAACCCTAAAATCATTAAAAAAAAAAGAACAAACACTAAAAATGCACTAAAATACTTGAAACCAAAAAAAATGTCTAAAACTGTTTTTTAAATCCCTACAAAAGCCTTAAAAAAAACACTAAAACTATAAATAATAATAATGATGATGATGATTAATATTATTATTATTAATATATACATACTTAAATATACAGATATACCTATATGTAAATAGTGTTTATATTATACCATATATAATGTATACATCACATAATATATAATGTATACATGACATCATTCATATGCACAGGACACTGAAATGACAGGTACTAAGCTCATATATAAAGTATGTATATATGTATAAATTTATACATATTTTATATATTTCAATTTTATTAATCATAAATATATATATATATGTATATATATATAGTAAATGAAATATCTGTATACTTTACATATATTTATATAAAATACTTATAAATATATAATGCATTTAAATTAATCATATGCTACATATATAAGTATTTTAATATATCATATATAATTATGTATTGTTATGTATCTGGCATATACATTTTATATACACACAGGAAAATTATATATGATATATACATAAATATATACCCATACTGTTTATATTATTTATGTTATATCTATAAAATAGTATAGATATTAACATAAATGCAATATGTATATTAGTATTGATAAATATATGATATATACATAAATTTCAATATATAAATGAACATATGTGGATATAGGTGTAAATTTAAAGTTTTGTAAAAAAGCTGATAAATATAAAAAGTCAAAAATTTACATATATAAAATATGTTATATTCCATACACATAACATTGATTCAGGAAGTGACTCCACCACGATGGTATGTGACCATTCCTTGACCAGATATGAGAATACCAGGACAGGAAGTGGCTGCATGGTGACAGGAAGTAGTCATAGCCTAACCGGAAGTGACCCTGTTGTCAAATGTGAGCATGTTGTCAAATGAAGCGGCCACATCATGACCAGAAGTGAACGGAAGTGACCCTGTCTTTACAGGAAGTGGCTTCAGAATGACCGGAAGTGACTGTAACGTGACCTGAAGTGTCAGTGAAGTATGTTTTTCTTCTTGATTTTGTTGTTTTTAGGGTGGGTATGATCTTGCAGTAGGAATTTTTACGGGGTTTAATGTTTCTTTATTTTTTTATTTTTCAGGGGTTTGATGTATTTTGGGGGTTTTTTTAAAGGATTTTAGGATTTGAGGTCCATTCTTAGGGTTTTTGGTGTTTTTTGTATCTTTTTTCTGTTCTTGAGGGGTTTTTTTTTAGAATTTTGGTGTTTATATTTTGGAATTTTAGGGTTTCTTTTAGTTTTTATTAAGTCTTTTAGGGATTCTTAAAAGTATTTATAGGGTTCTGTTAGGGTTTTTAAATGAGTTTAGGGTTTTTCATGGTTTTTGGCGATTCTTTTAAGTCCATAGGTTTGAAGGGGTCTTTCGGGGGTTTTTTGTTTGTTTTTTTGAAAGGGGGTTTATGGATTTTAAGGTATTTTTAGGGTTCGAGAGTTGTAGAATTTAGGATTTTTTTTAGGGTTTTAGAATTTTTAGGATCTTTTTAGAGTTCTTGTGTTTTCTTTGTATTTTTAGAATTTTAGGTTTTTAAAAATAGATGTTAACTATTTTAATTTTTTTTTTTATCTTTTTGCACCTGTTTTAGGGATTGTTTAAGGATTTTAGGGTTTTGTTTTTTTTTTTTAAGGTTTTAGGGTTCTTTTAATATTTTTAAAAGATTTTAAGTTTTTTCTGATTTTTTTTTTTTTGCGATTTTTTTTTCAGATCTTAGATTTTGGTTTTGTTTTGTTTGTTTTGTATTTTTTTTTTTTTTTTTTTATGGTTTTAGGCCTTTCTGGCTCTTTTTAGAGTTTTAGAGTTTTTTGTAGGATTTTTGTTGATTTTTTAAAGCCGCAGGTTTTGTTGTTGTTGTTGTTGTTGTTGTTTTTGTTGTTGTTGTTTGTTTGTTTTTTTATTTTTTAGGTTCTTTTCATGTTTTTTTTTTTTTTTTTAGGATTTTTTTGTAAGTCTAATTTTTTTTTTTTTTTAACAGTTTCAGGTTGTCTAATTTTGGTTTTCGGGTTTTTATTGTCTTTTTAGGGTTTTTCAAGTTTTTTTTAGAATTTTATGGGTGTTTTTCTAGAGGTTTAGTATTCTTTTGGGATTATCAGGTTTTTACTTAGGGTTTTAAAATTTTGTAGGTATGTTTAGAGGGTTTTAAGATTTGGGGGGTTGTAGGGTTTTGGTGTAGTTTTTAGTTGTTTTTTTTTTTTTTTTAAGGATGTTAGGGTATTTGTAGCTTTAGGGATTTGGGGGGTTCTTCTTAGTGTTCATGTGTTTTTCAGAATCATAGGGTTTTTTTTTTAGTGTTTTAGAGGTCTGTTGTTTCTTTTAAAAGATTTTAGTGTGTGTTAGTGTTTTAGGGTTCATTTATGTTTTTTTTTTTTTAAGAATTTTATGGTTTTTTGTATTTTGGGGGCATTAGTTTTTTTGTTTTTTTTTGTTTTTTTTTTTTTTTTTTAATAATGTTTATGGGTTTTTTAGTGTTCTAGAAGTTTTTTTTTCTTATTCTTTTTTTTTTTTCTTTTGCAATATAGGGTTTTTTTTTGTTTTTGTTTTTGTTTTGTTTTGTTTTTTCAATCATAGGCCTTTTTTAGTGCCTTTTTTAGTGTTCTAGAGATTATTTTTATTATGTTTAAGTTGTTTAAGGGTTTTATTTATTTATTTATTTTAATTAGAGTTCTTGAGTTTTTTGTTTTTTTGTTTTTTTGTTTTTTCAGAATGTTAGGACATTTAGGTTTTTTGTTTGTTTGTTTGTTTGTTTTTTTGTTTGTTTGTTTTTTTAATTTTAGGGTTTGTAAGAGGTTTAGTAGTCTTTTTAGGGTTTCAGGTTTTTATTTAGGGTTTTGAGGTTTTGTAAGTATTTCCTCAGAGTGTTTTAGGTTATCTGGGGATTTTAGTGTTTTGTTGTATATTTTAGCTTTTTTTTTTTTTTTTTTTTTTTTAAAGATTTTAGGTTTTTTATAGTTTTAGGGATTTCTTGGTGTCTTTTTAGTGTTCGTTACTTTTTCAGAATTATAGGGTTTTTTTTTTTAGTGTTTTACGGATTTTGTTTTTGTTTTTGAAAGGATTTAGGGTGTCTTAGTGTTTTAGGGTTTGTTTATGTGTTTTTTTTTTTTTTAAGAATATTATGTTTTTTTAGTTTTTTTGGGATTTTAGGGAAATTAGGGTTTTCTGTTTTTCTTTATTTATTTATTTTTTATGGTCCTAGAAGCTTTTTTTTTTTTTTTAACAGGTTTTTGGAGTTTTTAGTGTCTTTTTAGGGTTCTAGAGATTATTTTATTTATTTTAGTTTTTTTTAGGGTTTAGGGTTTTTAAAAATAATTTAGAGTTCTTGAGGTTTGTTTAGAATTTTAGTTTTTTTTTTTTTTAGTTTTTTAAAGTTTTTATTAATAATTTAGGGTTTTTTAAAAAAATGTTCTTTCATTAAAAAAATGATTTTGAACGGAAATAAAACTTGAGACCTGTGATTCATGTAATATATGACAAATAGCCCAAAGACTTGTTTGTGAGCTTTGAAACATGGGGCTGAGAACATAGCAGAACAGACCAGGACATGCCCGGGCAGGCCCATTGACTCCCTATCTCCCACCCCTCTGACCTAACTTAAATGTTACCAGGATGATGATGTTTAAATGGACCAATCATGTGAAACCACGCCAATTCCTCCCCCAGCCCCACTACTTTTCTATAAAAACCCCTAGCTTCCAAGACTCGTGGTCGAATCCACTGTCTCCTGTGTGAGGTACGTTTCAACCCAGAGCTCTGCCATTAAAATACCTCGTATTGTTACATCAAGGTGTTATGTTCTGTTCCTGATTCTTGGGTGCATGCAGAATCGGGGGTTGAGTGGGGGTTTCACCACTAGGTTCTTTCAATTTTAGGGTTTTCTAGAGTTTAGGGAGATCTTTTTTTTTTTTTTTTTTTTTTTGTATTGTTTGTTTGTTTGTTTGTTTGTTTTGTTTTTATGACTTTATGGTTTTTAGGGTCTTGTTAGGGTTATTGAAGTTTTGTAGAATTTTAGGGCATTTTTAAGGTTTTACAATTTTTTAATGTCATTTTGGTGTTCTTGCTTTTTTTGAATTTAAGGTTTTTTATAAAATGTGTTTATTAAGTATTTTAGGGTTTTTGGTTTTTCTTAGCTTTTTAGGGCTCTTTTAGTGTTTGTTTAAAGATTCTAAGTTTTTTTAGAGTTTTCTTTTTTTAAGGTTTTGGTTTCTTTTAGAGTTTTGCTTTGTTTTTTTTTTTGTTTGTTTGTTTGTTTGTTTTTTAGTTTTTTAGAATTCTTAGGGTTTGGCATAGGTTGAGGGCCTTAGGGATTTTATGTAAGGTTATGAGTTTTTTATGATATTAAAAAAAAATTTGTTTGTGTGTGTGTGTGTGTGTGTGTGTGTGTGTGTGTGTGTGTGTGTGTGAGTTTTAGAGTCAGCGGTTTTTGAGGTTTATTTTTAGGGTTTTTAAACGTTTCTTAAGTTTCTTGATTTCTTCTAGATTTTAAGGTCTTTTAGGGTTTTACGTTCTCATACACACAAACACACACTCTAAAAGAAATCAAAAACCTTAAAAAAAGAAAACTCTAAAAAAACTTAGAATCTTTAAACAAGGATTCTAAGGATTCTTTTAAAAAAGATCTTTTTGAAGGACTTTAGGATTATTTTTTTAGGTTTTATTTTATTATTTTTTTAATGCTTTAGGTCTTGCTTTTTGGGGGTAGTTTAGTGTTTTCTGAGTATTTTTAGGGTTCCAGAATTTTGATTGTTGTTGTTGTTGTTTTGTGGAGGGGGGGTTGTTTTATTTTTTGTTTTGTTTTGTTTTATAATTTTGGCAATATTTTTCTTTTTTTTAATTATTTTATGTTATTTTAGGTCCTATTTTTAATTTTTTTTATAAAATTATACTTTTTTATTGTGATTTCTTAAAGCTTCAAGGTTTTCTTTGTATGCTTTGAATGTTTTTAGGGTCTTTTTAGGTTTTTTTTCAAAGGATTTTTAAAATTTTTTTATTTTTAAGTTTTTAAGTTTTTGTTTGTTTGTTTCTTTGGTTCTTTTTAATGGTTTCAGGTTCAATTTTCATTTTAGAGTTTTAGGGTTTTAAGGGTCTTTGAGGTTTTTTTTAATAACAATACTTTTAAGGGTTTTTTTTAGGGATTTAGGATTCTTTTTAGGGTTTCAAGATTTCATTTAGAAGTTTAAAGTTTTGTAGGATTTTTTTTATAGGAATTTAGGGTTTTTCTAGAGTTTCAGGGTTTTGATATATTTTTCAGGTTTTTTTTTTTTTAATTTAGGATTTTTATGGTTTTAGGAATTCTGGCACAATCTTTTTAGAGTTCTTGATTTTTTCAGGGTTGATTTTTTTTTTAGTGTTTTAGGGCATTTTTTTAGTTTTTTAAAAAGGATTTTAGGGTATTTTAGTAATTTAGGGTTCGTTTATGGTTTTTCTAAGAATTTTTTTTTTTTAGGTTTTTTTTTTTTTTAGATTTTTGAGCTTTAGTTTTACAGCTTTTTAGGTTTCTAGAAGGATAATTTTTAACATTATATTGTTTTTTAAAGTTAAGGAATTTTTGTGTCTTTTTAGGGTTCTAGAAATTTTTTTATTATTATTTTAAGTTGTTTAAGGGTTATTAAAAAAATTAGCATTTTTGAGGGTTTTTTTACATTTTAAAAAATTTTTTATTAAGGATTTTATTTTTATTTCATTTTATGCTTTTATTTTATTTTCTTAAGGATTCTTTCCTTTAAAAGATGATTTTAGAATTTTTCTCAGTGTTTTGGGAAATTTTTTAATGCCATAGGGTATTTTTTATGGTTTTATAATTTTGGGGGTCATTTTAGGGTTCTTGAGGTTTTGTTGAATTTTAAGGCAATTTTTAGGGGTTTAGAATTTTGGGGGTCTTATTAGAGTTCTTGCTTTTTTTTTTTTTTTTTTTTTGAATTGTAGTTTTTTTATTTTAAAAAGTGTTTATTAAGTATTTTAGGGTTGCCGGGCAGTGATGACCCGTACATTTAATCCCAGAACTTGGGACGCAGAAGCAGACAGATTTCTGAGTTTGAGGCCAGCCTGGTCTTGAGAGTGAGTTCCAGGAAAGCTAGAGCTACACAAAGAAACAGTCTCCAAAAACCAAAAAAAAAAAAAAAAAAAAAATGTATTTTAGGGTTTTTTGTTTTGTTTTGCTTTATTTTATTTCTATTCTTTTTGTTTTTGTTTTTAGATTTTTAGGGATCTTTTGGTGTTTGTTTAAAGAACCTAAGGTTTTTCAGGGTTTTCTTTCTTTCTTTCCTTCTTTCTTTCTTTCTTTCTTTCTTTCTTTATTTATTTATTTATTTATTTATTTTGGTTTTAGGTTAATTTTAGGGTGTTTTAAGTATTTTAGATATTTTAGGGTTTTGAGGGTGATTTTTGAAGTCCTTAGTGTTTTTATTTAGGGTTTTTAGGTTTTTTATGGTTTTAAAAAATTTTGGCCGTCAGAGAAAAGAGAGGCCCATTGGTCTTGCAAACTTTACATGCCTCAGTACAGGGGAATGCCAGGGCCAAGAGGTGGGAGTGGGTGGGTAGGGGACTGGGGGGGGGGGAGGGTATGTGTGATATTTGGTATAGCATTTGAAATGTAAATGAAGATAATACCTAATTAAAAAAAAGTATTAAGAACTATTAGCCACCAAAAAAACCCCAAAAAACAAAAAACAAAAAAAAAAATAAATAAAAATTGGGGTCTTATTGTGTTTTAGGGTCTTAGGTGTTTTTGAGGTTCAATTTTATGGTTTTTTTTTGAAATTTCTTGATTTCTTTTAGATTTTAAGGTATTTTAGGGTTCTTTAGGGTTTCTAAAGGATTTTAGAAATTTTTTAGGTTTTATTATTATTATTTTTTAAAGGATTTCTTTTTTTGTTGTTGTTTTTTGTTGATTTTTTTTTTTTTAGCGTTTCTGGGTTTCTCGGTCTTTGTAGGTTTTTTTGTAGTTGTTTTAGAATTTTGGGATATTTTGCTAGGGTTTTAGGTTCTTTTAGGTTCTTTTTTTTTAATAATTTTATAGTTTTTTTTTTAAAGGGTTTTTGTTGATTTTTTAAAACATCAAGGTTTTCTTTTTTAGGTTTTTAGGTTCTTTTCAGGTTTTTTTAAAGGACTTTCCTTAATTTTTTTTTTAAGACTTGAGGGATTTCTTTAATGGTTTCAGGACCTTTTTTAAGGTTTTATGGGTTTTTTTGGTCTTTTTGTTAGGATTTTTGAGTATTTTTAAAGAATTTTGAGGGTTTTTTTAGGGGCTTATGGTTCTTTTTATGGTTTCATGTTCTTATTTAGGGTTTTAAGATTTTATTTTATTTTATTTTATTTTTTTTTACAAATATTTAGGGATTTTATTGAGGGGAGTTCAGGGTTTAGGTGTA
>NW_028227293.1:225000-250000 GCF_978045245.1 Mus caroli | reverse complement strand
AGAAAGAAAGAAGGAAAGAAAGAAAGAAAGAAAGAAAGAAAAAGAAAAGAGAAAATTACTTAATGGATATTTTGGCCTTTCTGGGGATTTTTTTTTGTGTTTTTGTTTTTTGTTTTATTGTTTTTTTGGTTTTTTGTTTTGTTTTGTTTTGTGTTGGTTTTAGTTGTGTTTTGTTTTTTTGTTTGTTTGTTTTTGGCTTTAGAGTTTTCATTTAGTGTTTGGCTTTAGAGTTTCGTTTAGAGTTTTCATTTAGTGTTTTATTTATTTATTTATTTATTTATTTATTTATTTATTTATTTATTGTATTTTTGAAAAAATATTAAGTTTTTATTTTGGGGGATACACAGAGAAACCCAGTCATGAAAAGGTCAAAAAATAAATAAATAAATAAATAAATATTTAGATAGATAGATAGATAGATAGATAGATAGATAAACAAACAAACAAATAGAAGAAAGAAAGAAAGAAAGAAAGAAAGAAAGAAAGAAAGAAAGAAAGAAAGAAAGAAAGAAAGAAAGAAAGAAAGCTTTGTAGGTTTTTTTTATAAGAGTATCTTAGAGTGTTTGGGTGTTTTTTTGGTGTTTATTGTATTTTTAGTGTTTTTTATGATTTATTTGTAAGTTTTTTAGGGTGTTTTAGGGTTTTTGGTTTTTTCAATTTTTTTTAGTGTTCTATCTTTTATTTTTAGGGATTTTGTTTGTTTTTATAGAGTTTTATTATTATTATTATTATTATTATTATTATTATTATTATTATTATTATCATAATTTTAAGGTTTTATTGTTGGAGTTAAGTGTTTTAGGGTTGCCAGGCAGTGGTGGAACATGCTTTAAATCTCAGAACTTGAGAGGAAGAAGTACTGGATTTCTTAGTTTAAGGCCAGCATGGTTTACAGAGGCAGGTCCAGTATAGGTAGGGATCCACAGAGAAACCTAGTCTCCAAAATCTCATAAAAATAAAAAAAATGTAGGAACGAAAGAAATGAAGGAAGGAAGCAAATTACTTTTTGCATATTTTGGGCTTCTTGTGTAATTTTTTTTTTAAAGAAATTTAGGGTTTTTTAAACGTTTTTAGGATTTTTTGAAGATTATTTTAGAGGTTATTTTGGTTTTCTGGGTTTTGTGTATGTTTAGTCTTTTTAAAAAAAGATTTAATAGTGTTTTTTTGTTTGTTTGTTTGACTGTTTTTGACTTTAGAGTTTTCTTTGGGGTTTTAGTATGTTTTTGAGTTTTTGTGTGTATGTGTGTTGGAGTATGTTAAGGTTGAAGGCAGCATGGTCTACAGAGTGAGTTCCAGGACAGACAGAAGTTCACAAAGAAACTCAGTCTCCAAAAACTTAAAAAAAAAAAAAAGAAAAATAATAAGAATGAAGGAAAGTAGAAAGAAAGAAAGAAAGAAAAAAAGAAAGAAAGAAAGAAAGAAAGAAAGAAAGAAAGAAAGAAAGAAAGAAAACAAACTTAGTGAAATTTATGGCTCTGTGTATTTTTGTAGAAATTATGGTTATTTTAAAGTGTTAAAAGGTTTTTTAGAAGAATATTGTAGAATTTTATTGTTTCTTTTTTATTGTTGCTTTTTTTTGTCTCCTAGTTTTTCGTGTTTTCTGTTTGTTTGTTTTTTGACTGTAGGGTTTTTGTTTAGTGTTTTCCTTCATTTATTTATTATTATTATTATTATTATTATTATTATTATTATTATTATTATTATTTATTGTATTTTTGAAGAAAAAATTAACTTTTTATTATGGAGGTAATGTCCTTTAGCTTTGCCAGTCAGTGGTGGTCCATGCCTTTATTCCTGGCCCTTGGGAGGCAGAGGCAGGTGAATTTGTAAGTTTTAGGCAAGCCTGGTCTACAGAGTGAGTTCCAGTATAGCCAGGGGTATACAGAGAAACACGGTTTCCAAAAACAAAATAAATCAAACCAAAAAAAATAGCTTAAGGGTTATTTTGCGGTTGATGTATATATATATAATTTTATAGGTTTTTTTTTAAGGGCTTTGTAGAGTTTTTAGAAGACGTTATAGATTTATTTGGATTTCAGACTTCTATTGTAGGTTAAGTGTTTTGTTGTTGTTGTTGTTTTTTTTCTTAGTTTTTAAATATTATAGTGAGTTTTAGGGTTTTGGTGTTTTATTTAGGCTTAAATTTATTTTATTTTTTTAGCATTTTACTTTCTTTCTTAGGTTTTTGTTTTGTTGGTTTTTTGTTTGTTTGTTTGTTGTTTGTTTGTTTTTTAATTTTAAAGTTTTATATTTGGTATTTAATTGTTTTACTGTTGCTAGGAAATTGTGGACCATGCCTTCAATCTCAGCATTTGGGAGGCAGAGGTAGTAGATTTGTGAGTTTGAGGCCAGCCTGATCTAAATAAAGAGCTTCAGGACAGGTAGGGATATACAGAGAAACCCAGTCTTAAAAGACTCAAAAAAAAAAAAAAAAGAAATAAAATAAAATGAGAAAAGAAAGAAAGAAAGAAAAAAGAAAGAGAGAGAGAGAGAGAGAGAGAGAGGGAGAGAGAGAGAGAGAGAGAGAAAGCAAGAGAGCAAGAGAGCAAGAAAGAAAGGAAGAAAGAAAAAAAGAGAATATTACTTAAAGGACATTTTGGCCTTTCTGTTTTGTTTTTTTTTTTTTCTTTTTTTTTTTTAGAATTTTAGTTAGTTTTTTTTTAGTGTTTTTTATAACAGTATCTTATAGGTTTTTTTTTTTTTTTTGGTTTTGAGTATTTTAGTGTATCTTTAGTGTTTTTTATGATTTTTTTAAAAAGTTTTTTAGGGTGTTTTAGTGTTTTGGGTTTTTTCTTTTTTTTAGGGTTCTATCTTTTATTTTTTGGGTTTTAGGTATTTTTTTTTTTTTTAGTTCTTGAATATTATTATTTTTTTTACTTTTAAGGTTTTATTGAAGGACTTAACAGTTTTAGGGTAGGCATGCAGTGATGTCCCATGCTTTAAATCCCAGCAATTTGAGAGGAAGAAATATTGGATTTCTTAGTTCAAGGCCAGCCTGGTTTACAGAGGCTGGTCCAATATAGGTAGGGTTACATATAGAAACCCAGTCTCCAAAATCTGAAGAAATATAAGAATAAATAAATAAATAAATAAATAAATAAATAAATAAATAAATAAATAAATAAGAAAGAAAGAAAGAAAGAAAGAAAGAAAGAAAGAAAGAAAGAAAGAAAGAAAGAAAGAAAGAAAGAATGAAAAGAGAAAATTACTTAATGGATATTTTGGCCTTTCTGGGTATTTTTTTTGTGTGTGTGTGTTTTTATTTTATTCGTTTTATTTGTTTTGTTTTGTTTTTTGTTTTGTTTTGTTTTTTGGATTTGTTTGTTTGTGTGTTTGTTTTATTGGCTTTAGAATTTTCGTTTAGTATTTTACTTTTTTTTTTTTTTTTGAAAAAAAATATTAAGTTTTCATTTTGGAGGATACACAGAGAAACCCATTCATGAAAAGCTCAATAGATAGATAGATAAATAGATAGATAGATAGATAGATAGATAGAAAGATAGATAGATAGATGATAGAGAGATAGAGAGATAGAGAGAAAGAGAGAGAGAGAGAGAGAGAGAGAGAGAGATTGATAAACAAAAAAATCGAAGAAAGAAAGAAAGAAAGAAAGAAAGAAAGAAAGAAAGAAAGAAAGAAAGAAAGAAAGAAACTTAATATCAGGTAATTAATTAATGGACATTTTTGCCTTTTTGTTTTTTGTTGTTGTTGTTTGTTTGTTTGTTTGTTTGTTTTTAGAATTTTAGTGTTTCTTGTAAAGGGTTTTTTTATAAGAGCATCTTAGAGGGTTTTTGTTGTTGTTTTTTGGTATTTTAGTGTATTTTTAGTGTTTTTTATGATTTATTTGTAAGTTTTTTAGGGTGTTTTAGGGTTTTGGGTTTTTTCAATTTTTTTTTAGTGTTCTGTCTTTTATTTTTAAGGATTTTTGTTTTTTTTAGAGTTTATTAATTATTATTATTATTATTATCATCATTATTATTATTATTTTAAGGTTTTATTGTTGGAGTTAAGTGTTTTAGGGTTGCCAGGCAGTGGTGGCCCATGACTTAAATCCCAGAACTTGAGAGGAAGAAGTACTGGATTTCTTAGTTCAAGGGCAGCATGGTTTACAGAGGCAGGTCCAGTATAGGTAGGTATCCACAAAGAAACCTAGTCTCCAAAATCTAAAAAGAAGAAGAAAAAAGTAGGAAAGAAAGAAAGGAAGGAAGGAAGGAAGGAAGGAAGGAAGGAAGGAAGGAAGGAAGGAAGGAAGGAAGGAAGGAAGGAAGGAAGCAAATTACTTTATGCATATTTTGGGCTTCCGGTGTAATTTTTTTTTTTAAAGAAATTTAGGGATTTTTAAGCGTTTTCAGGATTTTTTGAAGATTGTTTTAGAGGTTATTTTGGTTTTCTAGGTTTTAGTGTATGTTTAGTGCTTTTTAAAAAGATTTTAGAGTGTTTTTGTTTGTTTTTGGCTTTACGGTTTTCTTTAACGTTTTAGTATTTTTTTCTGTTTTTGTGTGTATGTGTGTTGGAGTGTGTTAAGGTCGAAGGCAGCACGGTCTACAGAGTGAGTTTGAGGACAGCCAGAAGTACACAGAGAAATTCAGTCTCCAAAAACTTGAAAAAAAAGAAGAAAAAAAAAGAAAGAAAAACAATAAGAACGAAGGAAAGGAAAAGAAAGAAAGACAGACAGACAGACAGACAGACAGAGACAGACAGACAGACAGACAGACAGACAGACAGACAGACAGACAGACAGACAGACAGAAAGAAAGAAAGAAAGAAAGAAAGAAAGAAAGAAAGAAAGAAAGAAAGAAAGAAAGAAAGAAAACATATTTAGTGAAATTTATGGCTCCATGTATTTTTGTAGAAATTTAGAGTTTTTTTAAAGTGTTAATAGGGTGTTTAGAAGACTAATGTAGAGTTTTATTGGTTTTTTATTGTCGCTTTTTTTTGGTCTCCTAGGTTTTCGGGTTTTTTGTTTGTTTGCTTTTTGGCTGTAGGGTTTTCTTTTAGTATTTTCCTTCATTTATTTATTATCATTATTATTATTTATATATTTATTGTATTTTTGAAGAAACAATTAACTTTTTATTTTGGAGGTAAAGTGTTTCAGCGTTGCCAGTTAGTGATGGTCCATGCCTTTATTCCCAGCTTTGGGAGGCAGAGGTAGGTGGATTTGTAAGTTCAAGGCCAGCCTGGTCTACAGAGTGAGTTCCAGGTTAGCCAGGGCTATACAGAAAAAACCCAGTCTCCAAAATAAATAAATAAATAAATAAATAAATAAATAAATAAATAAATAAATAAATAAATAAATGAATGAATGAATGAATGAATGAATGAATGAAACCAAAAAAATATTATGAGGCTCATTTTGGGATTTATAAATATTTAGAATTTTAGAGCTTTTAAAAATGGGTTTGTAGAGATTTTAGAAGAGTGTTTTAGATTTAGAAGTAAGTCTTTGAGGTTTTCCAGGCAGTGGTTTCCCATGCATTAAATCCCAGCCCTTGGGAGTCAGAGGTAGGTGGATTTGAGGATTTGAGGTAAGCATGGATTACAGAGGGAAATCCAAAACAAAACAAAACATAACAAAACAAAACAAAACAAAACAAAACAATAAACCAAAAAACAAAAAACAAAAAAGGAAAAACAAAAAAAAAATTAGTTTCATTTTGTGTTCTTGTTTATTATTATTATTATTATTATTATTATTAATTATTATTATTATTATTAGTAGTAGTAGTATTAGTATTAGTATTATTGTGTTGTTGTTGTTGTTGTTATTTATAATTTCAGTGCTTTTTTGTTAAGGCTTTTGTAGGGTTTTTATAAGACTTTTTTAGATGATTTTTTGGTTTCGAGTATTTTAGTGCATTTTTAGTGTTTTTTACTTTTATTTTTTTAAGGATTTTAGGGTGTTTTTGGATTTGGTGTGTTACTATGTGTTTTTTAAGGTTTTATCTTTTTTTCCATGTTTTTTTTTTCATGTGTTTTTGAGTTTTCTTTTCTTTCTTTTTTTTTTTTTTTTAATTTTAAGTGTTAATTGGGGAGTTTAAGAGTTTAAGGGTCGACAGACTGTGGTGGCCATGTCATAAATCCCAGCACTTGGGAGGCAGAGATATGTGGATTTTTGAGTTCGAGGCCAATATGGTCCACAGAGTGAATTCCAGGGCAGCTAGAAATACTCAGAGAAACCCAGTCACCAAAAAAGTTAGCAAACAAACAAACAAACAAAAAACAAAAAACAAAACAAAAGAAAAGAAAAAAGAAAAAGAAAAGAAAGAAATGAAACAGTTTTAGTGAAATTTTTGGCTACTTGTGTATTTTTGTACAATTTTACGGTCTTTTTAAGGGTTAGTAGTGTGTTTAGAAGACTATTGTAGAGTTTTATTGGTTTTAGTGTCCTTTTTTTTTTTTCTGTTTTCTCTCTTTCCTTCTTTCTTTTATTTTTTAAGGGAATTGTGGGTCTCCGGTTTTAGGATTGTTTGTTTGTTTTTATGTTTGTTTTTTAGGCTTCGGGGTTTTCTTTTAGTGTTTTACTTTTTTTAGGTTTGTGTTTGTGTGTGTGTGTGTGTGTGTGTGTGTGTGTGTGTGTTTGTTTCTGAAAAAAATCTTACGTTCTTACATTTGGTGTATAGTATTTAAGTTTTGCCAAGCAGTGGTGGTCCATGGCTTTATTTCCAGTCCTAGGGAGGCAAAGGCAGGTGGGCTTTTAAGTTCAAGGCTAGCCTGGTTTCCAGAATGAGTTCCAGGATAGCCAGGGCTAAACAGAGAAACCAAGTCTCCAAAAACAAAATAAATCAAACCAAAAAAAAAATATTTTAAAGAACATTTTGGGGTATATATATATATTATAAATATATATATATAATATATATATAATATTTTTAAAGGGTTTTGTAGGGTTTTTATAAGAGTGAAACTCAGTCACAAAAAAAAAACAAAAGAAAACAAAACAAAAACTCAAAGAAAGAAAGAAAGAAAGAGAGAGAGAGAGAGAGAGAGAGAGAGAGAGAAAGAAAGAAAGAAAGAAAGAAAGAAAGAAAGAAAGAAAGAAAGAAAGAAAGAAAGAAAGAAAGAAAGAGAAAAATAAGGAAAGAAAAGATAAAGACTTTATGGACATTTCAGGCTTTCTGTGTACTTTTTTTATTATTTTTTATTTTTTAGAATTTAAGGTTTTTTAAAAGGGTATTTAGGACTTTTGATGATTGTTTTAGAGTTTTTTTGGTTTTCAGGGTTTTAGTGTATGTTTACTGTTTTTTAAAAAGGATTTTAGAGTTTTTGTTTGTTTGTTTGTTTGTGTTTAATATTCTTTATGGGTTTTCTTTTCTTTTTTTTTTTGTATGTTTGTCTGTGTTTGTGTTCTTGGGTACTTCTTTTTTAATTTTAAAGTTTTACTTTTGGGGTTTAAGAGTTTCACGGTTTCCAGGCACTGTCGCCCATGCCTTAAATCCCAGCACCTTGTAGAAACAGTTAGGTGGATTTTTGAGTTCAAGACCAGCATGGTCTACAGAGGGAGTTCTTGATCAGCCAGAGAAACCCAGTCTCTAAAAACTCAAAAATATAAACCAAAAAAAAAAAAAAAAAAAAAAAACACATAAATGGAAACAAACAAAAAAGTTTTAAGATTATTTTTGGGTTGTTGTAAAATTTTTTGTAGACTTTTAGTGTTTTTGTAAATGGTTTTGTAGGGACTTTTAAAAGAGTGTTTTAGAGTTTAATTTTAGTTTTTAGTATATTAGTGTATTTTTAGTGGTTTGTTTTTGTTTTTGTTTTTTTGTTTTGTTTTGTTTTATAATTTTATAATGTTTTAGAATTTTGGGGATTTTTTTTCAAAAATTTTTTAAGATTTATCTTTTATTTGTATTTATATATTTATTTGTTTAGTTTTTTATCTATTTATTTATTTACTTATTTATTTATTTTTAGAGTTTTTGGCTATTATTATTATCATTTTAATATTAAGGATTTATTTTTAGAGTTAAGAACTTTAGGGTTACCAGGTAGTGGTGTCCCATGCATTAAATCCCAGCATTTGGGAGGCACAGTTAGGTGGATTTTTGATTTCAAGGCCAGCATGGTCTACAGATGGCGCTTTTGGACAGCCAGAGATAAACAGAGAAACCCAGTTTCTAAAAACAAAACAAAACAAAATAAAACAAACAAAGAAAAAAAAAAGACTTTTAAGTTCAATTTGTGTTCTATTATTATTATTATTAATTATTATTATTAATTATTTATAGTTTTAGTGTTTTTGTTAATGCTTTTGTAGGGATTTATTAAACTGTTTTAGACTTTTTTTTTTGTTTCGAGTTTTTTTAATGCATTTTTAGTGTTTCTTCTTTTTTTAATGATTTTAGGGTGTTTTTGGATTTGGGTTGTTTTATTAAGTATTTTTTTAAGGTTTTATCTTTTTTCTTCAAGGTTTTTTTTTGTTTGTTGTTTGTATTTTTGAGTTATCTTTTCTTTTCTTTTCTTTACATTTTTTTTATATAATTTTAAATGTTAATTCGAGAGTTTAAGTGTTTCAGGGTTGCCAGGCAGTGGTGGTCCATGCCTTAAATCCCAGCACTTGAGAGGAAGAAGTATTGGATTTATTAGTTCAAGGCCAGCATGCTCTACAGGGGCATGTACAGTATTGGCAGGGATACAAAGAGAAACCCATTGTCCAAAAAATCAAAAAAAATTAAAAAAAAAAACAAAACAAGAAAGAAAGAAAGACAGAAAGAAAGAAAGAAAGAAAGAAAGAAAGAAAGGAAGGAAGGAAGGAAAGAAGGGAGGGAGGGAGGGAGGAAGGAAGGAAGGAAGGAAGGAAGGAAGGAAGGAAGGAAGGAAGGAAGGAAGGAGGAAGGAAGGAAGGAAGGAAGGAAGGAAGGAAGGAAAGAAAGAAAGAAAGAAAGAAAGAAAGAAAGAAAGAAAGAAAGAAAGAAAGAAAGAAAGTCCAAGCTATTGTTCTCGCCAGCAAGAACAAACTCGGACAACCTTATTCTTCTGAAGCAAAAAGCTTTATTGCTTCTTCAGGAGGTAAAACCCCAACCCCATAAAATGGCGTTGCTTATATAGCCCTCAGCCATGGCGTTTCATCACCTGATGTGGCCTGTCACCTCCTGATTCATTGCTTTCCTATCACCCCATTATTAGGCCCTGAGATGGGCAGTGACTAGGCGTGAGTTCACTCTTGCCCTTGCGCATAAGGCTTGTTTACTAATTAGGCACAGCGGAGACCAGCACCATCTTATAATGGCGATTGCTAGCAGCACAGCACGGTTCTCCACATCTTCCCCTTTTTATTTTATTAAAATGAGGCTGAATTAGGTCTGTGTCATTATGCCCATCTGCTGTGGCTCCTGTCTTAGGTCACATCCTCTAATGTCACAGCCTTTCCTGTCATAGGGTAACACTATCACAACTGGGTCCCCTGTCTTAGGTTGATCTGTGCATGAGGAAAGTTGCCTGTTCCTGGATATTGCAGTGCTATGTGACACTAACTACTAAATGACCTAGGGCAAACTCTACAAAAGAGGTCAGCCATCAGTGTCAACTAATTCTTGAGCATAGATAGCCAGATTTCGGGGGAGGCCCCTTGCTCAATGGCAGCAAGTGCTTGAGCTATCACAACCTTGTCATTTGTTTGTTGAGTTCTAAGCTTGCAAACCAGAGCATGAACACATTCCACAGCAGGTGGCAACACCAAATAAGCCTACCCCTAAACATTCCTTAAAATAAGAAAATGCAGATGAAATCCAGGAGGAGAGGCCCTCTGTCAATGACAGGTCCACTCGCATTGAGTTGATGTTTAAAACTGCCACCCTCAGGGCCTCAAGACTCTCATCGAATCCCTCAGACAAATTTCCTGCAAGATACAAGGAAAGCTGTCTAGACAGATTAGCTGAATGAGTGAAATTTTCATATTGGACCCTGGTAATACACAGAGCATTCAACTTTCGTTCACAACCTAACTGGACTATCTGGTACAGGATGCCTATCTGTTCCTATGACAGGTCAAGGCACTGATTCAAATTTATCAGCCCTCCCTTTAACTTAGTACTAGCAGAAGTTAGGAGAGTGATGGCATCAGTCAGATCTGCTGAAAGCTGATTTAATTTTGTGCCTGACTGAACCATACTAGCCATAGTGTATCCTGCAGCTGTAGCAGCAGCTGCACTGGCTGAAATTGCTATGATTATGGCAGCAGTAATGCCAAAATCTCTTTTTTTGTCGAAACAGGGATATAGTGGAGGGTGTTTCCACCAGAACAAGGATCCAACAAGGGATGCATGCCACCATGGCATGGGTGTCCTTTGTTACATCCCAGCATTGAGAAATCCAACAAGAATCATTGAAACAGACTTCAAATGAATCATTTGAAAGAATAAACAAGAAAGTGGGGTAAACACAGACTGGCATAGGTGGGTAATTAATCTGGTTTACGAAAGTTTTATTGAACCCAGTGATCTCTACGCTGGTATTAGTTTATCCATAAGAGTCCAGGGAGTCAATATATTTCCCAATACTGAGCAAATCTGGAGAAGCCAGTAAAAGAATCCTTTCCAGCTGCTCCTCCCTGGATAAAGATCAAAGGATTGAGATCTGTACAACTGCCATTGACTCCACAAAGCACCCACTATGAAAGGGATGCAGTGTAAAGTCCTGTATGTAAAGTCACTTTTTCATAATAAATTCATTCTCTGGGCAACCAACATGTTAGGAGATTAGGAAAAGGTTTTACTCTGGTATGCCTAACGAGTGATGGAGGATTGATAATCAGACCAAGGCAAGATCAGCCCTTCATCTTCCAATCTATAATGTAGGGCTATTTTTGGTTGTGGAGGACATTCTTTGTTTGAAAAGTTATGTGGTGGAAATGTACCATTGACCCAAATTGCCTCCTGCCATAAGGTCCGATATGTAATGATTATATCTGCTTTGGAAGTATCTTGGATTGTGCTCACCCAGCCTCCTCGGTACTCATTAAACATCTCCAAGGCTCGGAATGTGAGGTTTATACATTTTCTTGGCCCATTTATTTGATGACATAAAGAACCCTGTTCTAATAAAGAGCGATTTTCTCCTAATGATGCTCGGGTGGGATCGTAGGGTAGATATGGTAAATCTAATGTTTTATTAGTAGTAAAGAATTTTGGAAAAACTATAGCGTCATGGCGAACTGGCATTGATTTAGGGAAAGTCGAGAGAATGGCCCATCTCTGTTTGCCCATCATACTAGGAACCGGAGACAAGTTCAGCATTGTCAGGATCAGGAGCAGTCCTTGGGAAGTCAGCATCTTCCACACCATCCTCGATTACTATTTTGCGGGTGAGTCATTCCTGAAGCCAAAATGGGTTGTCTTCACTCTGTTGAAAAACACAAAAAGCTCCCCTGGATCTTAACAAAGTATGATCAGGGCCTTCCCACAGACCAGATAACACATCCTTCCATTTCACCATTTCTTTTGGTCTATCAGTGTCTGAGCTATGTTGATCGGCTGCAGAGCGACCTTGCTCATCAAGATTCAAAAAATTAATTGTAAAGAGTGCCATGGAGACAGCTACTCTTGGCCCTGAGGGCAGAGTCTCATCAACTCCCCCCTTTTATTTTATAAAATAAGACTTGAGTGCATGGTGGGCACCTTAGACCATGCCTTGTCCTTGAGGGTTATAAGGAAGGCCAGTCAAGTGAGTGATATCCATTTGATGACAAAATTGCTGAAATTCAGCAGAGGTATATCCTGGCAGATTATCAGTTTTAAGGATTGTGGGCTTGCACCAAGCACACCATGCTTCTAAACAGTGCTATATAACATGAGAGGCTTTCTCACCTGTTAAAGCTGTAGCAAACATAACACCAGAGCAGGTGTCAATGGAAACATGCAAATATTGATTTCTTCCAAAGGAGGAAATACGAGTGACATCCCTTTGCCAGACCTGTAATGGCCTGATGCCTCGGTGGTTTATCCCTACATGAGGAATAGGCAGAAATTAACAGTTTTGACATTGGGTAACAATGTCATGAGCTTCCTTCCTGGTTAAAGTGAAATGGCAGCATAATGTTTCAGCCATCACGTGGAAGAGTTTATGAAAGCCTGTGAAGACAGAGCATCAGCCACGATTCTAGTGGCTTTGTCTGCCAAGTCATTTCCATGAGACATAGGGCTAGGAAGGCCAGAATAAGCCCTAACAGGAGTAATACACACAAGATGAATTCTATGTAACAGGGCTGACTGAATTTGCTGAAAAATGTGAGCAAGCTTTCCAGAGGGTAGAATTAAGCTAGCAACTTCAAGCATATTAACTGCATTAACCACATATAAGGAATCAGATACAATATTGGGCGGTCCAGGAAAAGTTTCAAGGACCTCTAGAACCACCAAACACTCTAAAACCTCGGGTGATGTCTCATTATACTGTTTAGATGTTACTTGGTCATTTACTACATATGCACATCTGCCAGATTTGGATCCAACAGTATACACTACTACCCTATCTGTAAGTGGGTGTTTGGCTGTTACTACTGGAAACACTATGACTTGGCTTAGGCAAACTGTAAAATTGGATGTTTTGAATAATGATTATTAATTTGTCCTGAATAGGAGGCAACCAATTCTGCCCAATCGTTAGTTGTTGCTGCCAGGACGTGAACTTGAGCAGAGGTATAAGGCACAATTAGAATATGAGGTTCCTTCCCCAAATGAGTAATGGCTGCTTTTATCCCCTGAAGTGCAATTTGAGGCAACTGCATTAGGATACCACTCAATAATATATATATATTTAGAATTTTAGATTTTTTTTTTACGGTTTTTGTTGGGGTTTTAGAACAACGTTTTTTAGAACTTATTCTTTAAGGTTTTTAGTATATGTTTTGTTTTGTTTTGTTTTTTTCTTTGTTTATTAAGAATTTTAGGATTTTTTTCTTGATATTCGGTTCTTATTAGGGTTTAGTTAATTTTTTTAATGTTTTACTGTTTTATTTGACTCTTTCTGTGTGTGTGTGTGTGTGTGTGTGTGTGTATGTCTGTGTGTGTTTGTGTTTGTGTGTGTGTGTGTTCTTGATTATTTTTTAAAAATTAAAGTTTTATATTTTTGGGGTTTAAGAGTTTTAGTGTTGCGAGGCAGTGGTGATCCATGCCTTAAATCTAAGACTTGGTAGGCAGAGGCAGGTGTATTTCTGAGTTGTAGGCCATCCTGGTCTAAATAGTGATTTCTGGGACTACCAGGGTATACACATAGAATCCCAGTCTCCAAAAACACACACAAAGAAAGGAAGAAATGTAGAAAGGAAGAAAGAAAGAAAGAAAGAAAGAAAGAAAGAAAGAAAGAAAGAAAGAAAGAAAGAAAGAAAGAAAAGAAGGAGAGTAAGTAAGTAGCCTTGGCTGTCCTGGCACTCTCTTTGTAGACCAGGCAGGCCTCGAACTCAGAAATCCGCCTGCCTCTTCCTCCCGAGTACAATTCAAATGATTTGGGAAAAAAAAACTCAGGTCATTCTTGGATTCTTGAATATGTATATACATATTTAGGTTTTTAGAGTTTTTTTTTTTTTTTAAAGGCTTTTGTTGGTGTTTTAGAACAACGTTTTTGAGAACTTTGGCTTTAAGGTTTTTAGTATATGTTTAGTGTGGTGGCGCAGGCCTTTAGTCCCAGCACTCGGGAGGAAGAGGCAGGCGGATTTCTGAGTTCGAGGCCTGCCTGGTCTACAAAGTGAGTGCCAGGACAGCCAAGGCTACACAGAGAAACCCTGTCTCGAAAAACCAAAAAAAAAAAAAAAAAAAAAAAAAGAAAAAAAAATGATTTGTTGGTGTTTTAGAACAACGTTTTTGAGAACTTTGGCTTTAAGGTTTTTAGGATATGTTTAGTGATTTTTTTCTCTTTGTTCATTAAGAATTTTAGGATTTTTTCTTGATTTTCGGTTCTGATTGGGGTTTAGTTCATTTTTTTAATGTTTTACTGTTTTATTTGACTGTGTGTGTGTGTGTGTGTGTGTGTGTGTATGTGTGTGTGTGTGTGTCCGTTCTTGAGTATTTTTTAAAAATTAAAGGGTTATATTTTGGGGGTTTAAGAGTTTTAGTGTTGCGAGGCAGTGGTGATCCGTGCCAAAAATCTAAGACTTGGTAGGCAGAGGCAGGTGTATTCCTGAGTTGTAGGCCATCCTGGTCTACAGAGTGATTTCCTGGACTACTACTGTACACACATAGAATCCCAGTCTCCAAAAACACACACAAAGAAAGGAAGAAAAGAAAGAAAGAAAGAAAGAAAGAAAGAAAGAAAGAAAGAAAGAAAGAAAGAAAGAAAAGATGATGACTCTTTGGACATATCAGGCTTTCTATGTATTGTTTTTCCTTTTTATTAATTTTTATTTTTTAGAATTTAACCTTTTTTTAAAGGGTATTTAGGCCTTTTTGATAATTGCTTTAGAGTTTTTTTGGATTTCAGGGTTTTAGTGTATGTTTATGTTTTAGTTTTGGAGTGTTTTAGAGTTTTATTTTTGGTTTTCAGTACTTTATGTATTTTAGATGTTTTTTTTTTTTTTTTTTTTTTTTTAGAATTTTATGGTGTTTTAGGATTTTGGGGATTTTAATCAAAAATTTTTAAGGTTTATCTTTTATTTCGATTTATTTATTTATTTATTTATTTATTTATTTATTTATTTATTTATTTATTTATTTATTTATTTATCGAGTATTTCACTATTATTATTTTTTGAAATGTTTAGGTTTTATTTTTATAGTTAGAGTTATAGGATTGCCAGGCATTGGTTTCCCATGCATTAATCCCAGCACTTGGGAGGCAGATTTAGGTGGATTTTTGATTTCGAGGCCAGCATGGTCTACAGATGGTAGTCCAGGACAACCAGAGACACACAGAGAAACCCAATCTCAAAAACAAAACAAAACAAACAAACAAAAATCAAAAAAAAAAAAAACAAAATAAAACAAAAAGACTTATAAGTTCATACTGTGTCTTTGTTTTATTATTATTATTATTATTATTGTTATTTATTTATTTATTTATTTATTTATTTATTTATAATTTTAGTGTTTTTGTTAAGGCTTTTGTAGGGTTTTTATAAGATGTTTTGTTTTGTTTTGTTTTGTTTTGTTTTGTTTTTCAATATTTTAGTGCACTTTTAATGTTTGTACTTTTTTTTAAATGATATTAGGGTATTTTTGGATTTGGGGTGTTTTATTAAGTGTGTTTCAGTTTTTATCTTTGTTTTTCAGGGTTTTTTGTGTGAGTTTTTGAGTTTTCTTATCTTTTCTTTTTAAAATTTTAAGTTTTATTTAGTCAGTTTAAGAGATTCATGGTTACAGGGCGTGGTGGCACATGCCTTTATTCCCACCACTAGGGAGGCACAAGCAGGAGGATTTCTGAGTTCGATGCCACCCTGGTCTACAAAGTGAGTTGAAGGACAGCCAATGCTACACAGAGAAACCCTGTCTCAAAACAAAAAAACAAGCCAAAAACCCAAACAAACAAACAAACAAACAAAAAAAGAGTTTCAGGATTGCCAGGCTGTGGTGGCCCATGCCTTATATCCCAGCATTTGAGAGGAATAAATGTTGGATTTCTTAGTTCGAGGCCAGCATGCTCTAGAGAGGCATGCCCAGTATTGGCAGGGATACAAAGAGAAACCCATTGTGCAAAACAGACAAAAAGAAAGAAAGAGAAAGAAAGAAAGAAAGAAAGAAAGAAAGAAAGAAAGAAAGAAAGAAAGAAAGAAAGAAGGAAAGAAGGAAAGAAGGAAAGAAGGAATGAAGTAAAGGAAGGAAGGAGGAAACAAATTACTTTATGAGGAAACAAATTACTGTATGCATATATTGGGCTTCCTTGTATTTTTTTTCCGTTTTTCTTTTTTTTTTCTTTTTTTTTTCTTTCGTTTAAAGGGTTTTGTGTATGGTTAGTTTTTAAAAAAACTTTTTAGAGAGACTTTTTTTTTTTGCTTTATATTTATATTTCATGGTTTTATTATTTGTGTGTGTATGTATCTGTGTTTGTGTCTGTGTGTGTTTCTGTGTGTGTGTCTGTGTGTGTCTGTGTGTGTCTGTGTGTGTCTGTGTGTGTCTGTGTGTGTCTGTGTGTGTGTATCTGTGTGTTCCTGAATAGTTTTCAAAAAATTTAAAGGTCTTATTTTGTGGATTGTGAATTTTAGGGTTGCCAACTGTCTGGAGTGATCCATGCCTTTTATCTCAACATTTTGGAGAAAGAGTCTTGGATTTCTGAGTTCATGGTCAGGCTTAAAGAAATAAAGAAAGATGGAAAGAAAGTTGGAAAGAAAGAAAGAATGAAATACTGTATGTAGGAAATTTACTGTATGAAAAAGTTTGTTTCTTTTTTTTTAATGAATACTAGGGTTTTTAAAGAGTTTTTAGAAGAGAGTTGTATAGTTTTTTTTTGGAGGTTAATATTTTAAAATGTTTTTGGATTATTTTTTTGGCTTTACTGTTATTTATTAGGGTTTTATTACTTGTGTGTGTGTATATGTGTGTTTGTGTGTGTGTGTTCTTGAATATTTTTCAAAAAAAGTAAAATTTATTTTGTAAAAAATTCAAAAAAATCTCTAAAAATCTAAGAGAGAGAGAGAGAGAAAGAGAGAAAGTTAGAAAGAAAGAAAGAAAGAAAGAAAAAAAGAAAGAAAAAAGAAAGAAAAAATTACAGAAAAGAAAGAGTGAAATAAAAGAATGGAAGGAAGAAAAAAGAAAGAAAGAGACAAAGTAAGGAAGGAATGAAAAAGAGAAAGGAACGAGAAAAGGAAGGAAGGAGAGAAAGAAAGAAACAAATAAAGAAAGAAAGGAAGGAAGAAAGAAAAAAAGAAAAAAGAAATAATGAGAAAAAAGAATGGAAGGAAGAAAAAGAGAAAGGAAGGAAAGAAGGAAGGAAGGAAAGAAAGAAAGAAAGAAAGAAAGAAAGAAAAGGTAAGAAAGAAAGGGAAGAAAGAAAGATAGGAAGGAAGAAAGAAAGGAAGGAAGAAGCAAGAAAGGAATAAAGACTGTAAGTAAGAAAATGTATGGAAAATTTTGGGTTCTTTTGTACTATTTTTTTAAAGCGGTTTTAGAAGAGCGTTGTATAATTATTAGGGATTTTTTTTTTTTGGATTTTAGTGTATGTTTAGTGTTTTGTAAACATTTTAGAGAGTTTTTTGGAGGCCTTTATGTTTATATTTTAGGTTTTTACTATTTGTGTGTGTGTGTGTGTGTATGTTCTTGAGTATTTATTTTTTAATTTTAGGTTTTTTGTTGGTTTAGGGATTTTAGGATTGCTGTCAGTGATGACCCATGAGTTTTATTCCAGCACTTTAGAGACAGAGGTCTTGGATTTCCATGTTCATGGTCAGGCTAGTCTACAGAGTGAGTTCCAGACAGCAAAGGATACACAGAGAAACCGTGTCTCCAAAAACTAAAAAGAAAAGAAAGAAAGAAAGAAAGAAAGAAAGAAAGAAAGAAAGAAAGAAAGAAAGAAAGAAAGAAAACTCGGGGGTAGCGGGGAGGGAAGACATTCAGGGTCATTCTTGGATTCTTGAATGTGTATATATATATTTGGAACTATAGAGGGTTTTTTTTGGGGGGGGTTTCTTAGGGTTTTAGAACAACGTTTTGGAAATCTTTGTCTTTAAGGTTTTTACTATCTGTTCAATGTTTTTTTTTTTTCTTTGTTTATTAAGAATTTTAGGATTTTTTCTTGATTTTTGGTTCTTATTAGAGTTTATTTCATGTTTTTAATGTATTACTGTTTTATGATTTTTTTGTGTGTGTCTGTGTGTGTGTGTTCTTAAATATTTAAAAAACAAAATAAAATTTATTTTGTAGTTTAAGAATTTTAGTGTTGCCAGTCTGTGGTGACCCATGCCTTTTATACCAGCATTTTAGAGGCAGAGGTCCTGGATTTCTGAATTCATGGTCAGGCTAGTCTACAGTGTGAGTTCCAGGACAGCCAAGGATACAAAGAGAACCCCTGTCTAAAAAACTTTAAAAAAAAAAAAACTAAGAGAGAGAGAGAGAGAGAGAGAGAGAGAGAGAGAGAGAGAGAGAGAGAGAGAGAGAGAGAGAGAGAGAGAGAGAGAAAGTTAGAAAGAAAGAAAAAATTACAGAAAAGAAAGAAAGAAAAAAGAAAGGGTAGGAAGAAAGTTAGAAAGGAAGAAAGGATGGAAGGAAGACTGTAAGTAAAAAACTTAATGTATGGAAATTTTTGCGTTCTTTTTTATTATGTTTTTTATAATATTAGGTTTTTTATTTTTTAAGTGTTCTTACAAGACTGTTGTACAGTTTTTGTTTTTGTTTATGATTGTTGGATTTTAGTGTATGTTTAGTTTTTTTTTAATATTTTAGAGAGTTTTTTTTGGGAGGCCTTTATGGTTATATTTTAGGGTTTTACTTGTGTGTTGTCTTGAGCATTTTTCAAAAAAAAATAAGGTTTTATTTTGAGGTTTAAGGATTTTAAGGTTGCCTGACAGTGGTGATCCATATCTTTTATACCAGCCTTTTGAGACAGAGGTCTTGGATTCTGAGTTCATTATCAGGCTACTCTACATAGTGAATTTCTGGACCTCCAAGGATACATAGAGAAACAGTGTCTCCAAAAACTAAAAAAAAAAAAAAAAAAAAAGTTAATTTTTGGATTCTTCATTATGTATGTATATATATATATACATATATATATATGTATATATAACACATATACATACTCTCTCACACACACACATATATATATATAAAAGCACATACATATACACAAACATATACACATACATGTACACACACAAACATACACATACATATACATACATATACATATATATATGTGTGTGTGTATATATATATGTATGTGTATGTGTGTATATATATGTATGTATGTTTGTATATATATATATGTGTGTGTGTGTGTGTGTGTGTAGGGTGTTTAGAACAGCATTTTAGAGATTTTTGGCATTAAATGTTTTAGAATCTGTTTAATTCTTATGGTGGGAATTTATTAAGATTTTAGGGCTTTTTCTTGATTTTCGGTTCTTATTACGGGTTAGTTCATTTTTTTAAAGATCTGCTGTTTTACTTCTCTGTGTGTGTCTGTGTGTTCTTGATTTATTTTTTTAGTTGTTTTTGTTTTGTGTTTTTGTGTTTTTTTGTTTGTTTTGTTTAGTTTTAATTTGTTTTGTTTTAATTTTTAGTCTTAATTTTCAGTTTTAAGAGTTTTAGTGTTTCCAGGCAATGGTGACCGATGCCTTCAATCCTACACTTGGTAGGCAGAAGCAGGCAGATTTCTAAGTTGAAGGCTTGCCTGGTCTACAGAGTGATTTCCATGACTGCCAGTGTAAACACAAAAATTCTAGTCTCCAAAACACACACACACACACACACACATAAAAAAAAAAAAAAAAAAACAAGAAAGAAGAGAGAAAGAAAGAGTGAAAGAAAGAAAGAAAGAAAGAAAGAAAGAAAGAAAGAAAGAAAGAAAGTGAAAATGTGTTTAGTTCATTTTTCAATATTTTACTGTTTTATTGATTTTGTGTGTGTGTTTCTTTGTACTTAAGTATTTTTTTCTTTTAATTTTTAGGGTTATATTTTTGGGGGCTTAAAAGTTTTAGTGTTGCCACTGCAATGTTCTCCATGCCTTCAATCACACACTTGGTTAGGCACAGGCAGGTGGATTTCTGAGTTCAAGGCCAGATAGGTCTAAAGACTGATTTCCATGACTTCAAGGGTATACACAGAGAAACCCAGCCTCACACAAAGAAAACAAACAAAGAAACAAACAAACAAGACAGACAGAAGGAAAGAAAGAAAGAAAGAAAGAAAGAATGAATGAATGAATGAATGAATGAATGAATGAATGAATGAAAGGAAAAAAAGGAAGAAAGAAAGAAACTTACAAACAAATAAATAAAAAAAAGAAAAAGGAAAGAAATTTATACATAAATGTATTTTATCGACATTATTGGCTTTATTTCTTTTAGAATAGGGATTTTTAAAAAATGGTTTTTATTGTTTTTAGAAGAGTGTTTTAGAATATTGGTTTTCCTGTATTTTTTTGTTTTTTGTCTTTTAGATTTTTCAGGGATTTAGTGTATGTTTAGAATTTTTTAAAGCTTTTTAGTCTGTTTTTTTCTTTTTTTTTCTTTTTTTTTTTGATTTAGGGTTATATTTTATGGTTTTACTATTTGTGTCTGTATGTGTCTCTGTGTGAATGTTTTTTAATAGATTTAAAAAAAATTAAGGTTTTATTTTTGGGTTTGAGAATTTTAGGGTTGCCAGTCAGGGGTGATCCACACTTTTTTTCTCAACTCTTTAGTGAAAGAGGTCTTGGATTTCTGAGTTCATGGTCAGTCTGGTCTGCAAAGTGCATTCCAGGACAGCCAATGATACATAGAGAAACCCTTTCTAAAAAACTAAAAAAACAAAACAAAACAAAAAGCAAAAACAAAGGAAGGTCAGAGAGAGAAAGAAGTTAAAAAGAAAGTAACAGTGACAGAAAAGAAAGGAAGAAACAGAGAGAGAGAGAGAGAGAGAGAGAGAGAGAGAGAGAGAGAGAGAGAGAGAGAGAGAGAAAAGAAAGAAAGGATTAAGGAAGAAAAAGAGAAAGGAAGGAAGGAAGGAGGAAGGAAGGAAAAAGAAAGAAAAGAAAGAACAAAAGAGAGAGAAAGAATGAAAGAAACAATGTAAGTAAGAAACAAAGAAACAAAGAAACAAAGAAAAAAAGAAAAAAAGAAAAAAAGAAAGAAATTTTAAAATAACAGTATTTTATCGACAGTTTTGACTTCTTTTTATTTATTTATTTATTTTTTTTTGAATAGTAGGGATTTTTTAAAATGGTTCTTAGTTTTTTTAGAAGAGTGTTTTAGAGTTTTTTTGTTGTTTTGTTTGTTTTGTTTTGTTCTGTTTTGTTTTGTTTGTTTGGTTTTGTCTTTTTAAGTTTTCAGGGTTTTAGTGTATGTCTAGGATTTTTTGTTTTCTTTTTTTTAATTAGGTATTTTCCTCATTTACATTTCCAATGCTAACCCAAAAGTCCCCTATTCGCTACCCCCCACTCCCCTACCCCCCACTCCCAATTCATGGCCCTGGCGTTCCCCTGTACTGGGGAAAATAAAGTTTGCAAGAACAATGGGGCTCTCTTTCCAGTGATGGCCGACTAGGCCATCTTTTGATACATATGCAGCTGGAGTAAGAGCTCTAGAGAACTGGTTAGTTCATAATGTTGTTCCACCTATAGGGTTGCAGATCCCTTTAGCTCCTTTCCTATTTTCTCCAGCTCCTCCATTTGGGGCTCTGTGATCCATCCAATAGCTGACTGTGAACATCCACTTCTGTGTTTGCTAGGCCCCAGTGTAGTCTCACTAGAGACAGCTATATCAGGGTCCTGTCAGCAAAATCTTGCTAGTGTATGCAATGGTGTCAGCATTTGGAGGCTGAGTATGGGATGGATCCCTAGATATGGCAGTCACTAAATGGTCCATCCTTTTGTCTCAGCTCCAAACTTGGTCTCTGTAACTCCTTCCATGGATGTTTTGTTCCCAATTCTAAGAAGGGGCAAAGTATCCACAATTTGGTCTTAGTTCTTCTTGAGTTTCATGTGTTCTGCAAATTGTATCTTATATCTATGGTATTCTAAGTTTCTGGGCTAATATCCACTTATCAGTGAGAAAATATCATTTGAGTTCTTTTGTGATTGGGTTACCTCACTCAGGATAATTTCCTCCAGGTCCAACCTTTTGCCTAGGAATTTCATAAATTCATTCATTTTAATAGCTGTGTAGTACTCCATTGTGTAAATGTATCACATTTTTGTTATTCATTCCTCTATTGAGCAGCATCTGGGTTCGTTCCAGGTTCTGGCTATTATAAATAAGGCTGCTATAAACATAGTGGAGCATGTTTCTTTCTTACTAGTTGGAAAACATTCTGGATATATGCCCAGGAGAGGTATTGCAGTATCCTCTGGTAGTACCATGTCCAATTTTCTAAAAACCGCTAGACTGATTTCCAGAGTGGTTGTACAAGCTTGCAATTCCAAAACAATGGAGGAGTGTTCCTCTTTCTCCACTTCCTTGCCAGCATCTGCTGTCACCTGAATTTTTGATCTCAGTCATTTTGACTTCTGTGAGATGGACTGTCGGGGTTGTTTTGATTTGCTTTTCCCTGATCATTAAGGATGCTGAACATTTTTTCAGGTGCTTCTCAGCCATTCGGTATTCCTCAGGTGAGAATTATTTGTTTAGCTCTGATCCTCATTTTTTAATGAGGTTATTTGACTTTAGTGTTGTGAAAAAATTGCCCAACTGCAGTTTCCTGCCAGGCATCAATTATACACAAACTGATTGTATGCGGGTCTAATCTATGCATAAAGACAAACATAGCTAGATAACTCTGTCTAAGTTTTGTATGAAGTAGTAGCACAATTATAGGATGATTACTCTTGTAATAATCTTAATTAACAATATATGGGTGAGTAGAAAATCTTAAATTTGCAATCAAACTGCAAGCTGCAGTGAATGGAACACTGGCAGTTTTAACCATAATTTTCAAGTCTCTTTTGCAACTTTAGGATAATATCTACAAACTTGGGAAAGCAAAACCCACGTTTAAAACAATTTATCATCTTTAAAATCAATAATATTAGAAGCATTACTATCATATTACAAAGTTTGTCTGCCAATTCATACCTATGAATATATGTAAGCTTTACTGCTTTAATAAAGGGTCATTGCTTTAAACCTTATCTTAAATTATAGTTTTTAGAATAGAAACCACATTAATATATATTTAAACTAGAAATATCTTTAGAGACCCTGTCTCTTGGCCTTCCTTATGTCATATGTTAGAAGAACTCTGAAGTTGAGTTATGAAATTTAAGACTATCTGTAGCAATGTAACAATTATTAATCTTAACCAACAACTTTTGAGCTGATTGTGAAAACACACAGAACATATTTCCAATAAAAAAGCACCAAATGAAGCAGTTACATTTACACCAATCAGAGAATATTAATTTTTGTAGCTACAATCATAGAATAAAGGGCACTTTATAATTTGTCAAATTCAATAATCACGAACCATTTATCACCTTTTTTACCCTGAAACTAAGAGATTATAGACTGGCCCTTTTTTCCTAAAACGAACAGTTTTCCAGCAGGGACCCTCTTGCCATATGACTAATTCCTGGTTGAGGCACATGGCAGCTCTTGGCTTTGCAGATAAACTTTTTTATACCATCATTATTATCCAACATAAAATATAGAACATTCATTCATACAGACTGGACACAAACATACATGAATTGAACCTGAGAACAGATTGGTGCATCAGACATTAGACAACACACAAAAGGGGCTAGAGTAATTTTGTTATAAAGCCCAGAGAGAACAAATCATGGCACTCCTGAAATTAACTGTGTTTTTTAGGACATTTTCCTCCCTCCTCATGATGCAGTTTTGTTTTTGTTTTTTTTGTTTTTTGTTTTTTGTTTTTTTTTTTTTGACTGTGGCTTATTCACCTGAACATTAATTTCCTTTTTAATAAATCCTTTCTTTTCTAATGCCTAAAAATTTAGCTTCTGGGAGCTATGTCTAATCGCCTAACAGTTCCTAGACCCTGATAAACTTCACTGCTGAAACTAAGTGAATTAGCATTTGGGTTAATGCTGTTTCAACTTAGTCCATACCGACCTTCTCCGATATGAATTTCCTTTAATTATTTTCTTCTTTTATGGAGATCCAAACCAGCAGTGCTTCTTCCAAATGTCCTCTGCCGTTTCTCAGTCCTGTGTTGGTTCGCCAAATGTTGTCTCCACCCACATGACCATATGTGTGGGTTCTAGGCTGGAAAGACACCTTAAAAACCTGGAAGAGAAGAAGGGGTAGAGAGTATGAGATAAAAATGGACCTAAGACAGTCATCCTGATGAAAGCTCAATTTTACTATTCTGCAAGCAGTTATGGAGCAGGGGAAGGGGGCCCAATTCCTGCCAAATAATAATCTTGGGGTCCAGTAGCAGGGTGACCACGTGACGGCTTTGGAAGAGCAAATCAGCAAGCTCCAGCAGTGGGCTAGGCAGAACAATTGAGCAGCACACTCCACCACTGAGCATGCAGGTTTCAGGCTTGAGGACCGGAGACTACAGTTGTTGTTTTGTACTTGATTTTTTTCTAAAAAAGCATTAAAGGTTTTATATTTGTGATTTGATCATTTGGGTTTGCCAGGCAAAGTTGGTCCATGACTTTAATCCCAGCAATTCTGGGACAAAGGTAGGTGCTTTTTTTTTTTTTTCTTTTTTTCTTTTTTTTTTTAAAGTAGAGTTAAGCAAGGTCTCCACAGGTCTCCACAGGGAGGTAGAAGACAGCCATTGATACACAGAGAAACACCGTTTCCAAAACTCAGAGAGAGAGAGAGACAGAGAGAGACAGAGAGAGACAGAGAGAGAGAGGAGAGAGAGAGGAAGGGAGGGAGGGAGGGACAAAGAGAGTGAGAGAGAGAGAAAGAGAGAGAGAGAGGGGGGGAGATAAACAAAAAATCAAAAAAGAAAGAAGAAATAAAGAAAGGAGGGAGGAAGGGAGGGAGGAAATGAGGGAGGGATGGAGGGAGAGAGAGAGGGAAGGAAGAAAGAAAGAAAGAAAGAAAGAAAGAAAGGAAGGAAGGAAGGAAGGAAGGAAGGAAGGAAGGAAGGAAGGGAAAAAGAGAAAGAGTCAGATAAAAACATAGTTAAAAGACACAATTCATAAAATATACAAAATTAATTAAAATCAATGAACAAACAAACAAACAAATGTTTTAGGGATATTTTGTCTTCATGTGTATTCTTTTTAGATTTCTATGTTATTTTAAAAAAAAGATTGTTGGGTTCTTAGAAAAGCGATTTAGAGTTTCTTTTTTTTTTAGGATTCTTTTGTATTTTTAATTTTTTTCTTTTTATTGAATTTAGTGTATTTAAATGTTTGAGTTTTAATTTAAGCTTTAATTGACTTTAGCCTTTTCCAGGGTGATCAGATGAAATGCATGGGATTATTTCAAAATAGTTATATCTGTTGAGAAATTGAGAGA
>NW_028227293.1:160000-220000 GCF_978045245.1 Mus caroli | reverse complement strand
TTTTTTTTTTTTTAGGTTTATTTGTGTGTGTGTGTGTGTGTGTATCTGTATGTCTGTGTGTGTGTTTTAGAGTATATTTTTTCTTTTTCTTTTCTTTTTTAAATTTTTAGGTTTAGTTTTTGAAGTTGAAGTACTTTAAGAATACAAGGAAGTAGTGGCCCTGCCTTTAATCACACTAAATGGGAGTCAGAGGTAGTGATTTCTGAGTTCGAGGCTACCATTTTCTACACAGTGTGCTCCATGACAGACAGAGAAACCGGAAACCCAATCCCCAAAAACTCAAAAAAAACAAAAACAAGCAAACAAACAAACAAACAAAAACAAACAAACAAACAGTTTTTGGGTCAGTTTTGGGATCTTGTATATTTTTAAGTTTTTAGAATTATATTGTTTTTCTTAAGGGTTTTGTAGGGTTTTAAGAAGAGTGTTCTAGAGGATTTTTTGGTTTTCGGTATTGAATGTATTTTTAGTGTTTTTCTGTTTTCTTCTTCTTTTTTTTTTTTTCTTTTCTTTTTTTTTAAGAATATTAGGGCTTTTTAGGGTTTGGGGGTATTTTTTTTAGCCTTTATATCTTTTTTTTTTTTTGTGAGTATCTGTGTGAGTGCGTGTGTCTATGTGTGTGTATGTGTGTGTGTGTGTGTGTGTGTGTGTGTGTGTGTGTGTTTGACATTTTTTTCTATTTAATTTTATGGTTTTACTTTTGTAGTTTAAGAATTTTAGAGGTGCCAGGCAGTGGTGGCCCCTGCCTCAAAATAGACTAACATTACACACAATAAATTATGATAACTGAGACCCAGACCCAATCAGATGGCTGAGTAAGCACACTCTCACTTGGCACCCAGTAACAGAAACAGATGGTTGAGTGAGCACAGTCTGAATTGGCACCAGGATGGGAGATATCCAGGCATCCCTGGAGCTCCCTCAGATCTCCTGGGATATCTCCAAGGGTGGCAGTTGGTTACTCCTGACACATCTATAAGTAGCCCTCCTCTACATCCTAGACAAGGAGTTCATTGTTCTCCTGAGCACAGACTAGTTTTAACTTAGAATACTGAATTCAAACACAGCTGGCAGACAAAGACATAGACAAAGACATAGACGAAGACATAGACAAAGGAAGGATCCTACCACTAAGCAGGGGTCTCTCAGAACTGCGGAGTGTACAAATACGGGCAAATGAGCCCCCCACATGTAAAACCCCCAAAGTTGGGCATCTGATCAAGTCTAGTATCAGCTGGCCAGCACTCCAAACACTCGAGAGAAAACCAAACCTGATGCCAAATACAGAGGTTTTATTATCAGCTATCTGAGGACTAACTCCTTCCACTGTGCAGGGAAGGGGAGTTTGACCCTAAGCAGTAACTGTAGGGGATTTTAACAGATAGCTGAGGAGTTGGGAGGAGTTGGGAGGAGAGTTGGCTATAGCTCTTTTCTGGTGAGGATGGGGCTGGGGTTTGGTGGAGTGAGCTGCAGCTCATCTCTATCTCCATATCCTTTTAGGTCTTCCTACAATTATTGCATCTCTGGCTGTAAGGCACAGAATCAAAAAGGATTTTAGCTGGCTATACATAACAAAAAGCTTCTTTCTGGCTGTATTTTTAGAGCTCAGGGGAAAAAAAAAAAACAGGTTGGGGATCTTCCAGGGGCATTACTTTAAAGGGGGAAATGCTATAAGTCAGGATCTCACAACTCCTCTTTTGTAGCTCATCTTTCTGCATCTGAGAGGTACTCTCAGCTTTTATTCCTTTCTTTTGCACAGAGGAGCCTGGTGACTTATGTCAGTTTGGGGGACTCCTTGAAGCTCTTTGGAGGTGTTTGATTTCCTGCTTAAAGAGCTTCCTGAAGCTCTTTTGAGTTGTTTATCTCGCTGCTTACGGAGCTTCCTGCAGGATGGAAGTTTTCAATCCTCTGAGGACACCGTTATACAACTGTATATTAAGAACATTTGGAGTTATAGTAGTTATAATTTCAATATTTCCTGTACTGTATAGTTAGCAATTTTATGTCACAATATAATATTATAATAATAATTATTTCAACTGTGTCTTACACTGCTAACATGGTTTCACATATACATGGGAGTATGGTAGCAGGTGGATCATGATAATGGATTTTACACTCAGATGGCCATTAATTTTATTTCTAGTTTCCAATTTGAAGTGTAAACCATTTACATTGAAACTCCCAGTACTTTAGATTTCTTTTTTTCTGTCTTTTTTTCTTTTTTTTTTTTTTTCTGTATAGCCCCTGCTGTCCTGAAACTCATTTTGTAGAGCAGTCTATCCTTGAACTAAAAAATCTGCCTTCCTCTGCCTCCCAAGTGTTGGGATTAAAGGTGTGTGCCACCACCACCTGGTTAGTACTTTAGATTTCTCAACTGTCCGCTCTGGTAAGTTGGAATATGAAGAAAATTGTACACCCTGTTCCCAACACACACAAACCTGATTAGGTGAGAGAAAGTAAAATCTAGGCTGTGTCCCCCACAGAGCTATCCAGAATAGCCCACAAAGGGCATGGTACCTGATATCTGCATTGACATTTTTTCAGTCCTGTCAGAGATGAGAGAAACTAGACACGGGATAGATGTTTTGTTCAAAGTTGATTGGGGATCCACATCATTGGATTTCCTAAGTGACTGCATTATAGAATCTTTGGCTCAGGCATTTGGGGCTTCGAGCAGAAGTTTAAATCAAACTTCCACTAGGTAGGTCAGTTTTCCCCAGAACTGAAGTATTATTTTAAGTTTGGTTTTAGTTTTGGATAGGGTCTTATTATGTAGCTCAGAGTAACCTGGAACAGACTGTGTAGACAGGCCTAGCCTAAAACTCACAGAGGATTCTGACTCTGGCATGCTAGGTTTAAAGGCATGTGCTATTACAACTCCTAGCCCCAATAATTGAAGCTTTAGGGAGTCAAACTTTTGTAGCAGGACTAGGGAGTCTTGTCTTATTCAAAGGATTACCTGAATCCAGTTCTTTTTTTGTCTCTCCAGGCCATTGACCTTCTATATTAGTTTCTTCACATGCATGGCGAAAATAGACCCTTAGCTTCTGGGCTCTAGTGTCAACCAGGATGTCACGAATGCATACTCCAGTGAAGTCAGCTTGGCAGGCCGAGAGACATGGGAGCACTCATGAGGCCAAGAATTTCAAAAGGAACTCACCTCCTGGAGCTTTGGCATTCTCATCACCCATATATTCATACCCTATTCGCGTGTTAGTCTGGTGTATGGATCCACATGCTCTCTTGTAGATTTATCTTATTATAAGTGCCTTTAAAGATTGAATTCTGATATAGCTAAGACTTCGCCAGTGTTCCAACATACTAGAAAGTCCTTGAGCTGACCAAGGGCTTGGAATGCAATGTTGCCTATTCAGTGACATTCAGAATTGCTTAGAATAAAAATTGCTTAGAATAAAAGCCATGTCGTTCCATATACAGGAATTTACAATGGTTTAGGAAGAAGATTGGGCTGTGGATTTTGGGTAATGCATTATTCATGAGATGGTTACCTAGAGCCCCCAATTAGAAATATGACTGGGTGTGAAAGCAATTGCCCTAGGACTGTAAAGACCTAACACCTGGCTTCTAAGGCTGTAGCTGAACTTAGATAGGGCTGAGTTGCCTCAGTTGTTATATTGCCCAGTTCCTGCCAGTCTTTCTGTTTCCAGTCCTCTGATTTGTGTAAGAGCCATTAAGCATCCAGTAATCTCATTTGTTCCTTGCCGATGTGTCACATAATTTCCCTCTTTTCTTCTGTATAAAATGTTTGATCCTCAACTTGACAAATTACATTCAGATGCTACAAAATGTCATGTGTTTGTCTGTCTGTCATTTTCGGACTCTTTGCCCATCTGTGACCAGTGACCTGTTCCACACAGACAAAGGGACCCAGAGGGTCTGCGGCACCAGGACCAAAAACAGATTTCTTGAAATGGGAGCAATGAGAAGTGGGCTAATTTTATTTCCTCAAAAAAAAAATGGAAGTTCTGGATGCGGCTTAATGCATGATAGAAACTCTTTTGAAATATAACACAGTCCCTGTGTTCATGCCCTTTCCAATCTGCCACCCAGTTTTCTGTTAGGGGTTTCTTAAGTTAGTGATATTGAAATTAGAATATTACCATGTCCCTACTTGACAGTCTGATGCAGCAGGCTCCTTTTGAAGGAGCACTCTTTTTGCACTTTTCCTTCCAGGTGGTTCAAAAGATGTGCTCCTCGTAGGAACAGTAAAAATAGGCTTTAGGGGTACATCTGGTCAGAGTTGAAAGATGTTCACATCTGTACTTATCATTTAGCCTGTATTTCCACTCCAAGTCCTGCCAAAGGGTCAATGAAGTTGATCAGCCACAATCAATGTTTGCAGAGACACATAAAAATATTGACACTGGTTGTCCTAGGTTAGAGAATAGTGTCTTTTGGATCATTTGTCCCTGTCCTAAGGGACAGCTCTGGACTTCCTTTAATTCCACTGTTGGGGAAACTGTGTATCAAAACATAGAGTCTCCTATATTGGTAATTGGAGTAGGCAATTTTGTTATACTTGAAAAGTGTATGTGGTAAATAAAGCTGGGTTCTAATAACTCCTTGGCCTAACTGAGTCAGACAAGTACAGTAGATAACAGAATAAGCAAGCTGGGCCCACAAAGCAAGAGCAGGTCATTCCTAGCAAGTAGTGGCTATGTATTCTTTCCATAGAAGGTAAAAAAAAAAAAAAATAGAACCCAGTAATTGTGTTTTTCTTTTCTACCTTTTGAGAGGCCTCAGCAAACCTTAAAACTTTCTGAGCTTCCTAAATCTTGGAAGTTTTGTTTGCTTCTGAGTTGTAGGATCCTCCATCATTATAGGAAAAATATGTGTGAGAATTTTGCTTTCTATAAAAACCCAGTAATGTTATATGAGTATGTTTTTTTTGTTTGTTTTGTTTTGCTTTGTTTTGTTTTAATCTCATGTGTGTCCCCTACTGCACATGGTTTATGTTTGAAATTCTAGTGATTCTTGAGAGAGTATTAATGAAAGAGCTCCTGAGAGGACCTGGGGCAGCTGCTGCTCCTGCTGCATCTGCTTTTATTGTTATTGGATTAAATGAACAATGTTCTAGCCAATGGAGCAAGGTTGTGGGTTTATTATGGTCTAAGGGCACTGATAGACATACATTGTTGAAAGGAGAAAAACAAGTGCATAGTTGAGCGCACAAGTAGGGAGTTATTTTAATTTAAAAAATGTTAATGCTAATTAAAAAAATAGTTGGATAGGGGCTAGGTATTTGGCTAACTGGGTAATTTACTTGCACTAACAGTAAATTCTAATATGCCAGCACTTGTCTGTAACCGAGCCATGGAGGTGTAAAGAGAGATAAATGCCATGGCTTGCTGACATACCTGTGTAGCTGAAATGGTCAGCTCCAGGTTCAACAATAACAACTATCTCAAAATAAGATGGACAGCAGTAGAGGAAGTTACTCTTATCTTTCCAGCTTATCTGGAATGATTAATTCATTTAAGAAAGTTTAGAAAAACAGTATAATTGATTCGTAAAAATTTTTAAACATTGAATAATTTATAAAAGAAATATTTCAATTCTTTCTATCTATAAATGTATATTTGACATTATGGGGAATGAAGATTAACAGCTTAAGAATGAATCTAAGTACATTGAATAGGCCACTGACACAGTGTGTGCATAATTGTGAGTTTTAATTATGATATATTTTCAATTATCATAACAGTATGTTGGAAAATATGTATGTTGAATGTGTCTGAATAAATAAAATACTAATCCAAAAAAAAATGAATTTAAAAACCAAATTTCTATGTTTGCTGAACTTCGAAATAGAAGACATCCTTGATCATTTATGTTTGAAGACCCTTGTGAAGTATCCTTAATGATTAGGTAAGTTTAGGTGTAATATATCTGAAGGCCAAACCAAATGAAATGATGTTTTGATGCTTTTATGAGAATACAAAAATCCATGTCTCAAACAAAAATTTATAGATTTTGTCAGTTGCATTTAATGTGTTAGTGTTATGAACTATAACATGGCAAAGGAATACCTTTGGTGGGCTTATGCAAGTGTTGCCCTTGAGTAATTACACCATGCAACAGACCTACTATGAAGGGATTTATTGGGAGACCGTAGAGGAGTGAGGAACTTGGAGAGGTACAAAGGCATACAGACAGAAGCAAAATCATTAGGTCAGAAAAAAGTGGAGCAGAGAATAGATAGAGGGGAAGCTGGGAACAAAGAGAGAGCCAGAGAGCTACAGAAACAAGAAAAATGGGCATAGAGAGGCTGGGCCTGGAACAGAGAGAGGGGGCTAATCAGTTCTTTTATTCTGCCCTAAAGTTAGTAGTTTAGTTTGTTTCAAGAAAGAAATATAATTTCTTTCAATGAATTTTGTAAGTAATCAGAAAATATTTTCATCTCTCAGAGCTGGTGGTGTTAATTTTATAGTTTTTATAAGTTTTTGTTGTTGTTTTTTTTTTTTTTTTTTTTTTTGTGGGACTAATTTCTTAAGAACAATATAAGCCAGGTATGTTGTCACATACCTGTAATAACACCTACATGCAATGCTGAGATCACCTTGACCCTAAATATTCTAGGCCTCCCTGGACAATACACAACATACTAAGTGCCTATCTCAAAAATGAAATAAATCAATCCAATTTACCTTCTATATTTGTATCTTGTACCTTTGGAAACTAATAAGATAATGAATCAAAAGCAAATTTCAGATATCTGTATGAATAAAAACAATAAGAAATGTTAAGAAGTTTAAAAAAGTCCGCCGAACTTAGTCTGCAGAGGTGAGAGTGAGGACCACAGAGGCAGACAGCTTCTGGGACATGCGGGAGCCACAGAGCCGCTGAGGCAGCACCCTTTTGGGGCAGCAGACATCCAGCACCTTCCCAGCCGGAGGACAGTGATATACCCTGCAGGGAGCGCCATCTTGGCCCCGGGACTCCGCCGAACTTAGTCTGCAGAGGTGAGAGTGAGGACCACAGAGGCAGACAGCTTCTGGGACAGGCGGGAGCCACAGAGTCGCTGAGGCAGCACCCTTTTGGGGCTGCAGACATCCGGCACCCTCCCAGCTGGAAGACTGTATTCTGCCCTGCACAGGAGCCCTCTGCCTCAGGAGCAGGGAGCACATCTTGGATCCAGGACTCCTCTGAACTTAGGAACGTAGTCTGCACAGCTGAGAGTGTGCACCACAGAAGCTGACAGCTTCTGTGACCTGCCAAAGCAACACAGCATCTGGGAAAGGTCCTGTTTTCGGCCTACTTCTACGCCAGGAGAAGGTCCAAACGCCAGATATCTGTACACCTTCCCTTTAAGAGGAAAGCTTGTCAGAAGGGAGTGCTCTAACCACTGAAACTCAGAGGAGAGAGCCTGTCTCCCAGGTCTGCTGACAGATGATACTCAGAATCAACAGAAGAACAACCTCTGAACAGAGACAACTATAACAACTCCAGAGATTACCAGATGGCAAGAGGTAAAAGTAAGAATCTTACTAACAGAAACCAAGACCACTCACCATCATCAGGACCCAACACTCCCACTTCGCCCAGTCCAGGGCACCCCAACACACCTGAAAAGCTAGACCTGGATTTAAAACCATATCTCATGATGATGATAGAGGACATCAAGAAGGACTTTAAACAACTACAGGAGAACATGGCTAAAGAGTTACAAGTCCTTAAAGAAAAACAGGAAAACACAACCAAACTGGTAGAAGTCCTTAAAGAGAAACAGGAAAACACGCAATCAGATGATGGAAATGAACAAAACCATACTAGACCTAAAAAGGGAAGTAGACACAATAAAGAAAACCCAAAATGAGGCAACACTGGAGATAGAAACCCTAGGAAAGAAATCTGGGACCATAGATGCGAGCATCAGCAACAGAATACAAGAGATGGAAGAGAGAATCTCAGGTGCAGAAGATTGCATAGAGAACATCGGCACAACAATCAAGGAAAATGGAAAATGCAAAAAGATCCTAACTCAAAACATCCAGGAAATACAGGACACAATGAGAAGACCAAACCTACGGATAATAGGAGTGGATGAGAATGAAGATTTTCAACTCAAAGGACCAGTAAACATCTTCAACAAAATTATAGAAGAAAATTTCCCAAATCAAAAGAAAGAGATGCCCATGAACATACAAGAAGCCTACAGAACTCCAAATAGGCTGGACCAGAAAAGAAATACCTCCCGACACATAATAATCAGAACAACAAATGCACTAAATATAGAATACTAAAAGCAGTAAGAGAAAAAGGCCAAGTAATATATAAAGGCAAGCCTATCAGAATTACACCAGATTTTTCACCAGAGACTATGAAAGCCAGAAGATCCTGGACAGATGTTATACAGACACTAAAAGAACACAAATTCCAGCCCAGGCTACTATACCCAGCCAAACTCTCAATTAACATAGATGGAGAAACCAAAGTATTCCACGACAAAACCAAATGCACACATTATCTCTCCACGAATCCAGCCCTCCAAAGGATAATAACAGGAAAAAACCAATACAAGGACGGGAACCATGCCCTAGAAACAACAAGAAGGTAATCCCTCAACAAACCTAACAGAAGACAGCCACAAGAACAGAATGCCAACTTTAACAACAAAAATAACAGGAAACAACAATTACTTTTTCTTAATATCTCTTAATATCAATGGTCTCAATTCCCCGATAAAATGACATAGACTAACAAACTGGCTACACAAACAAGACCCAACATTTTGCTGCTTACAGGAAACTCAACTCAGAGAAAAAGATAGACACTACCTCAGAATGAAAGGCTGGAAAACAATTTTCCAAGCAAAAGGTATGAAGAAACAAGCTGGAGTAGCCATTCTAATATCTGATAAGATTGACTTCCAACCCAAAGTCATCAAAAAAGACAGGGAGGGGCACTTCATACTCATCAAAGGTAAAATCCTCCAAGAGGAACTATCAATCCTGAATATCTATGCTGCAAATACAAAGGCAGCCTCATTCATTAAAGAAACTTTAGTAAATCTCAAAGCACACATTGCACCTCATACAATAATAGTGGGAGACTTCAACACACCACTTTCACCAATGGACAGATCATGGAAACAGAAACTAAACAGGGACACAGTGAAACTAACAGAAGTTATGGATCAAATGGATCTGGCAGATATCTACAGAACATTTTACCCTAAAACAAAAGGATATACCTTCTTCTAAGCACCTCATGGTACCTTCTCCAAAATTGACCACGTAACTGGGCACAAAACAGGACTCAACAGATACAAAAATATTGAAATTGTCCCATGCATCCTATCAGATCACCATGGACTAAGGTTGATCTTCAATAACAAAATAAATAATAGAAAGCCAACATTCACGTGGAAACTGAACAACACTCTTCTCAATGATACCTTGGTAAAGGAAGGAATAAAGAAAGAAATTAAGGACTTTTTAGAGTTCAATGAAAATGAAGCCACAACATACCCAAACTTATGGGATGCAATGAAAGCATTTCTAAGAGGAAAACTCATAGCTCTGAGTGCCTCCAAAAAGAAACTAGAAAGAGCACACATTAGCAGCTTGACAACACAACTAAAAGCACTAGAACAAAAGGAAGCAAATTCACCCAAAAGGAGTAGACGGCAGGAAATAATCAAACTCAGGGGCGAAATCAATCAAGTGGAAACAAGAAGAACTATTCAAAGAATCAACCAATCAAGGAGCTGGTTCTTTGAGAAAATCAAAAAGATAGATAAACCCTTAGCCAGACTCACTAGAGGGCACAGGGAAAGCATCCTAATAAACAAAATCAGAAATGAAAAAGGAGACATAACAACAGATCCTGAAGACATCCAAAACACCATCAGATACTTCTACCAAAGGCTATACTAAAAAAAAACTGGAGAACCTGGATGAAATGGAGAAGTTCCTAGACAGGTACCAGGTACCAAAGTTGAACCAAGATCAGATTAATGATCTAAACAGCCCTATATCCCCGAAATAAATAGAAGCAGTCATTAATAGTCTCCCAACCAAAAAAAAAAAAACTCAGGACCAGATGGGTTTAGTGCAGACTTCTATCAGACCTTCAAAGAAGATCTAATCCAAGTTCTTCACAAACTATTCCACAAAATAGAAACAGAAGGTACACTACCCAACTCATTCTATGAAGCCACAATTACTCTGATACCTAAACCACAAAAAGACCCAACAAAGATAGAAAACTTCAGTCCAATATCCCTTATGAATATTGATGCAAAAATACTCAATAAAGTTCTTGCTAACCGAATCCAAGAACACATCAAAACAATCATCCATCCTGACCAAGTAGGTTTCATCCCAGGAATGCAGGGATGGTTCAATATATGGAAATCCATCAACGTAATCCAGTATATAAACAAACTCAAAGAAAAAAAACCACATGGTCATCTCCTTTGATGCGGAAAAAGCATTTGACAAGATCCAACACCCATTCATGATAAAAGTCTTGGAAAGATCAGGAATTCAAGGCCCATACCTAAACATGATAAAAGCAATCTACAGCAAACCAGTAGCCAACATCAAAATAAATGGTGAGAAGCTTGAAGCAATCCCTCTAAAATCAGGGACTAGACAAGGCTGTCCACTTTCTCCATACCTATTCAACATTGTACTTGAAGTCCTAGCCAGAGCAATTCGACAACAAAAGGAGATCAAAGGGATACAAATTGGAAAAGATGAAGTCAAAATATCACTTTTTGCAGATGATATTATAGTATATATAAGTGACCCTAAAAATTCCACCAGAGAACTCCTAAGCCTGATAAACAGCTTCGGTGAAGTAGCTGGATATAAAATTAACTCAAACAAATCAATGGCCTTTCTCTACACAAAGAATAAACAGGCTGAGAAAGAAATTAGGGAAACGACACCGTTCTCAATAGTCACAAATAATATAAAATATCTTGGTGTGACTCTAACTAAGGAAGTGAAAGATCTGTATAATAAAAACTTCAAGTCCCTGAAGAAAGAAATTCTAGAAGATCTCAGAAGATGGAAAGATCTCCCATGCTCATGGATTGGCAGGATCAACATTTTAAAAATGGCTATCTTGCCAAAAGCAATCTACAGATTCAATGCAATCCCCATCAAAATTCCAAATCAATTCTTCAACGAATTAGAAAGTGCAATCTGCACATTCATCTGGAATAACAAAAAACCTAGGATAGCAAAAACTCTTCTCAAGGATAAAAGAACCTCTGGTGGAATCACATGCCGGACCTAAAGCTGTACTACAGAGCAATTGTAATAAAAAAGGTGTGGTAGTGGTATAGTGACAGACAAATAGACCAATGGAATAGAATTGAAGACCCAGAAATGAACCCACACACCTAATATCACTTGATCTTCGACAAGGGAGCTAAAACCATCCAGTGGAAGAAAGACAGCATTTTCAACAAATGGTGCTGGCACAACTGGTTGTTATCATGTAGAAGAATGCGAATCAATCCATTCCTATCTCCTTGTACTAAGGTCAAGTTTAAGTGGATCAAGGAACTTCACATAAAACCAGAGACACTGAAACTTATAGAGGAGAAAGTGGGGAAAAGCCTTGAAGATATGGGCACAGGGGAAAAATTCTTGAATAGAACAGCAAAGGCTTGTGCTGTAAGATCGAGAATTGACAAGTGGGACCTCATGAAACTGCAAAGCTTCTGCAAGGCTAAAGACACCATCAATAAGACAAAAAAACCACCAACAGATTGAGAAAGGATCTTTACCTATCCTAAATCAGATAGGGGACTAATATCCAATATATATAAGGAACTCAAGAAGGTGGACTCCAGAAAGTCAAATAACCCCATTAAAAAATGGGGCTCAGAACTGAACAAAGAATTCTCACCTGAGGAATACCGAATGGCAGAGAAGCACCTGAAAAAAAGTTCAACATCCTTAATCATCAGGGAAATGCAAATCAAAACAAACCTGAGATTCCACATCACACCAGTCAGAATGGCTAAGATCAAAAATTCAGGTGACAGCAGATGCTGGCGAGGATGTGGAGAAAGAGGAACACTCCTCCATTGTTGGTGGGATTGCAAGCTTGTACAACCACTCTGGAAATCTGTCTGGCGGTTCCTCAGAAAATTGGACATAGTACTACTGGAGGATCCAGCAATACCTCTCCTGGGCATATATCCAGAAGATGTCCCAACCGGTAAGAAGGACACATGTTCCACTATGTTCATAGCAGCCCTATTTATAATAGCCAGAAGCTGGAAAGAACCCAGATGTCCCTCAACAGAGGAATGGATACAGAAATTATGGTACATCTACACAATGGAGTACTACTCAGCTATTAAAAATAATGAATTTATGAAATTCCTAGCCAAATGGATGGACCTGGAGGGCATCATCTTGAGTGAGGTAACACAATCACAAAGGAACTCACACCATATGTATTCACTGATAAGTGGATATTAGCCCAAAACTAAGGATATCCAGGATATAAGATACAATTTGCTAAAAGCATGAAACTCAAGAAGAATGAAGACCAAAATGTGGACACTGTGGCCCTTCTTAGAATTGGGAACAAAACACCCATGGAAGGAGTTACAGATACAAAGCTTGGAGCAGTGATGAAAGGATGGACCATCTAGAGACTGCCGTATCCAGGGATCCATCCCATAATCAGCTTCTAAACGCGGACACCATTGCATACACTAGCAAGATTTTGCTGAAAGGACCCAAAGATAGCTGTCTCTTGTGAGACTATGCAGGGGCCTAGCAAACACAGGAGTGGATGCTCACAGTCATCTATTGGATGTATCACAGGACTCCCAATCGAGAAGCTAGAGAAAGTACCCAAGGAGCTAAAGGGATCTGCAACCCTATAGTTGGAACAACATTATGAACTAACCAGTACCCCGGAGCTCTTGTCTCTAGCTGCATATGTATCGAAAGATGGCCTATTCGGCCATCACTGGAAAGAGAGGCCCATTGGACTTGCAAACATTATATGCCCCAATATAGGGGAATGCCAGTGCCAAAAGAATGGGAATGGGTGGGTAGGGAAGTGAGGGGCGCTATGGGGACTTTTGGGATAGCATTGGAAATGTAATTGAGGAAAATATGTAATAAAAAATATTAAAAATTAAAAAAAAAGAAGTTTTAAAAAAACACGACAGTGATGGGGAGGGAGGAGGTTGGTAGGGAAAGGGGACAAGAAGGTGAAGAAAGGAACATGATCAGGTATTGGGGTGTTGAACAGGACTGAAGCACTGAGAACAAGCAAAAAGAATGGAAACAGGCAACTTTGTCAGATAGGAGGTGAAAAAACCCTCTAGAATATATCAGAGACCTGGGAGTTGAGAGACCCTAAGGACCTGGAGTAGGGACCTAAGAGGAAATGCCCTACAAGGGGGAGAAGGAACTTGTAGAGTCCTCCTCCAGTGGAGGTACGGGACATCAAGTTGAAAGATGGGATTATCATCCCAAAGTTAAAAGCTCTAACACAGAATTGTTTCTGTCTGAAAGAACTGTAGGGAAAAAAATGGAGAAAAGCCTAAAGAAAAGGAGATCCAGTGAATGGACCAAATTGAAATCCAGCTCAAGGAGAGGCATCAAGGCCTGACACTATTAATTATGCTATCATATGCTCACAAAAAATGAGCTTATCATGACTGCCCTCTGAAAGACCAAACCAACAGGCGAAAGATTCAGATTCTGAAATTTATATGCAACCAATGGACAGAAGCTGGGAACCCCTGTGGATGAATTGGGGAAAAAAGCTGCAAGAATCTGAGGAAGAGGGCTACCCAGTAGTAGGACCAACAGTCTCAGATTTCCCAGAATCACTCAGACACTGAGCCAGCACCTAGGCATCATACACCAGCTGATAAGTAGCCCACAATAAATATACAGCATAGGACTGCCGGGTCTAGATTCAGTCAGATAAGGTACATGCAATCCTCAAGGGACTTGAGGCCGCAGGGAGCAGGGAGGTCTGGTGGGGTAGAGGCAGGATGGTGGGGACATACTCTTGGAGATGGGGAGTGGGGACTTGTGGGCATGGGGTTATCGGGGCATATGGGAAGGGGGTATGGGATTTGTAACAGTCAGAGGGTGGACTAGGGGGGCGATAAAGTCTGGTCTTAGAAGAAAGATTAAAGAATAAATTATAAATAACTCACTACAATAGTGTGGGGAAGTTTGGTCCAACGGGCTATTTTTCATTCACATATTATTTTAGATTTTATTTGGAAGTTAATATAAATATGCTCTTATAATTAAACAAGAAAATGATTAGAGATGTTAAAAAATAAAGGAGTTGTATTTTGACTCTAAAGGTATACCTCCTAGTTAACGTTGTAATCACATCATTGAGATTTAACTTCCTTCAGAGAAGCATCAGAATAACAAGGATGAAAGAACCTTTCAAACTCTGTTTTATAGGAGACAAAAAAGTTAGCAATTTATTTTATTTGGTTACAAATGTACAAGCAAGTGAAAAATGTGCATGCTTCATTAGTCTGAAGATTGGAAATTAGAAAAGTACTTCAGAGTATTCTCCATGATATCTCTTTTAAACACAGACATTTTTTCTCCGTTCACCATCAGTATCAAAAAGCATATCTTAGTTTCATCAAACCCTAAAACAGAAAAGAACTTCATTAAATAAACTCCCAAGAATACAAATATGAAAGATTCTGTGAAAATGATTTATAGGGTAAGGGTTAGGTAGGGTTGGGATTAGGGTTAGTGTTAGGGTTAGGATTAGGATTAGGGTTACTTTCAATGCTTGTTGTTCTTTTTGATAATTGTTCTACAAAGGTAAAAGGAAAACATTACTATAACAATTCTGTTTATTTTTGGTATTACTGCCATGCAGCATGAATGATAGGCTAACAATCAAGCAGTTATGTATCTCCAATACTAAAATATTTACATGAGCAAAAATAATTCCATATGAAACATAAAAGGAATAATCTTCCAACTGACTTAAATTTTTGACAACAATTATGTCTAAATATACTTATATTTTTAAAATAACACGAAATAAAATTATGCTACCAATTGTGGGGTAAGAAAATTTTTTTTTTAATGAAAAAGAATTTTCCATAATGCACAGAATGACCTTAGCCTCCCATATACTTATATTTATAGGCATGTACCATGCAAACATGGACTTGGAAATATCCTAGTCTGGGAAGGTTAACTCTAGCTAGCGTTAATGCTTTTACCATATAATGTCATCATTTTGCTAAATAGCATAAGCAATCCACGGAGGTAGTTCACTACATCATCTCCGTATCTACCTCCCCCCCCCACACACACACATGTGTATGTGCCATGTCTTCTACCTTCTCTTCCATTCTTAAGGATGACATATACTTGTTTTTTACTAAGTCCAAGGTTTTCCTTTGTCTCAACTATTGTCAAAAGTTACAGCAATTGTAATTTTGATTTTACATTTATGACTCTAGCTGGCCGTCAATGTAATGCCAATAGAACTAAGTTTTATAAAGTTTGATTTAGAATGATCACAAGGTCATGAATACTCATGATCAATAAAGATACACTGCCTCAAAATAAAGTATAAAAATATGTCTGAGGACAAATTTTAGTTGCTGATTGGTTTTCTCTAGGTTCCAATCTCAAATAACACAGGGAAGTAGTAACATAAAGTTCTCTTTGTATTCTTTATGTTGGCACACAACCATGGTAATTTTCATTTAAAAAAAATATTAAGACAAGCCCTTTACACCTTTTCTCCTTGGGCTACTACATACCTATTTTGTCCTTTATTCACTGTGATCAGTTTTGTACCTCACATTTCCACTCAAATCATCTTTATTAAGTAAATTGACCTCCAAATTGTTAAGTTTATCTTAAAAAAAAAAAAAGCACCTGCATACATATGGAGACAAAGGGTTAATATTGGGTGTCTTTTTGGGTTGCATGCTACTCTTTCGGAGACAGAATCTCACTGAACCTAGAATTCATCCATTATCCTGGTTGCTACGAAGATCTGGGAATCTTCTTATCTCTGAATTAAATCTGAGTTTGGTCTTTGTAAAATGCTCACCAACACACCAACTTTTTTTGTTGTTGTTGTTGTGTTGGCTGTGGCTTTTTTTAGTTTTGCTAGTTTGTTGTTGTTTTTGGTGATGGTGGTGGTGGTGGTGGTGGTGGTGGTGGTGTGTGCATGCATGCTGATCAGGGAATATAAGCTCGGGTCTCCATTCCTACACAGGAGAAAGATTACCAACTAAACCATCTTCCAGCCCTGAAAATCAATCTTATTTGGCCCATTTGCAGAATATGACACAGTTAGTGATCTTTTCTTCCTCAAAATTTTCCTTCACTCATGGTAGTTTTCTCTCTACCAATTGTTCTCTTCCAATAATGGCTCCCACTCACCAGCTGCCTCATGCAGAGTTACAAATATTGAAGTACTCTGAGGGGCTGTCTTTAGACTCCTCATTTACATGGATGATCACTCATCCTTGAAATTTCATCCCGAGTTCAATGTTTAAAAAATGCCTTCAATTGGAGTATTTATTTATTTATTTATTTATTTATTTATTTATTTATTCATTCATTCATTCATTCATTTATTTATTTATTTATTTATTTATTTATTTATTTATTTATTTATTTAGTCTTTAATTCCCATCTCTTTCCTGGTCTGACTCATAATGGTACCTTCATCAATGCCTTCGGAGGCAAGAATTGTTTTACTGTTCATTTCCAATTGAATACTTTCCAAACTATTAACCAATCAAGTAAAAAATAAAATTAGTTAATAAGATCATCATCGTTGTCTCAGATCTTACTTGAAACCATGTGATGACTGCAGTGATTGGCACAGTAATGGAGAGATGATATAAAATGTTTTGGTGATATTCTTCCTAAGGAATATTCTGCAAGGACTGTTGAGAAAGGTTGTTTCCATCCACTGTTGTTACTAAATTTGTACTAATTTTAAGATTGAAAGAAAGTATTTGCCAATTTGAGTTGGTTTTCTAATATTAACAACAGAGTCCAGATGACACCAGTAAATAAGCTTTCTCTCTCCTTTCAGCTCTGGTGTATTGTGCTTCATTTTGTAGACACTGGTAATCCTCTATTCATCTTTCTGCAAATGTCTGCCTCTTGAAAATTTATGATCTGGTCTACCATAAAACGTCTAGTGTTTTTCATTGATATAGTATGTGATCAGTGGTTTACATCTCAGTAGGACTACAACAGAGCCAAGGATAGATAAATAGTGAAACTTAATTTAGTTTCATGTGCCCAAATTAAGGCTTGTTTCTCCATTCCTACTTGATACTTAGTTATACTAGGTTAAATATAAAGTTAGTTATGGTACCAACCGCTGATTTTCCTTTTCTTCACTGAATTTCTATACATCCTTATCAGTCTTCTGAAATGTAGTTATATACTGATCACATAATTTTTTATTGATGTTCTTCCTGTAAAGCACAGTAATGAAAGCAGTCACATTTCATACCAATATGAAAAAGAACGCTCAAAACAAATTAAATTGATCATTTCATATTATAAAGAGAAAAATAGCAGTATAAAATAATCTAATGGAAAAATCATTATAGATTTTTTCCCATAACATATTATGAGAGAAGTATTCTTTTATATTTTAGCTTTTCAAAATTAAATTAGTTTGTGTGTTTATATATAAATATAAATATATATATATAAATAAAAATAAATATAAATGTAAAAATATGAATACGAATATAACTATAAATATAACTATGAATATAATGATAAATAAAAATGAATATAAATATAAATAATATATATATGTGAGAAATAATTATATTTCAAAGTGTTTTTTCATTATTTCCTACCAAATATAAGGTCTAATTTATTTTTCATATATTGCCTCAGTTAAGACTTAGTGTAAAACATAAGTCAATTAAAATATAGAAAATGCCCACATATGTGACTGTAGTTGTTGTTTTTCCATATTGTTAAGCATAATAATCCATAAATTACATTTCTAAGACTATGTGCAGGACTTCTGTATTTCCACAATGAATGTAAATTAAATTTAAAATCTCATTAACAGTTACTTAAAGAAGAAAATAAAATTTTCACAGATTTCTAAGAATTTGATTTAGTTTCCTTGAAGGCATTAAGTTATAGGGTTAACTGTTTAGACAAAATCAAAGCCACATATTTTTACAAAAGGATCAGACGTGATATATTTTTTTTAATCTTCAGCCATATCTAATTTTTCAAATGATACACATGTGGTCCTACAAATCTAACAACTCTACCTCTTTCGATTTTTCTTTTTGCAAACCTTTCTAATTTCTGGTTGCTGCCATTGAAAGAATCTTTCATATACATTTCCATCCATTTTTTCTTTATGTGAAGCTTCTTATAAATGTCACCTATATTAAAAATTAAGGGTCATTTTGAAGAAACTTTAGGTGATTCCATGTATTCATAAAAATAGATATAGATAATAGATAAAATCCATTCAATAATGCCAAGAAAACTTAAAATTAAATGAAAGATATCACCCACATGCTTCATACTTTAGAATACTTTAGGGTTTTGTATGTTCAGATGAAGGATGTTTAACCAGTAAAGTCTACAGAAATGTTCCACAACACAGAAAAAACAAACAAACAAACAAACAAAAAAACCAAAACAAAACACTCCATGTATTTTAGACAAGAAATATCTAATCTTATCTGAATTTTAATTTCTGTAAGTAAAATAATTTTAAGCTTCAAGAACAGTTTCCAAAGAACAAATGGACGAAACAAAGGATCAAAGGTGGGATTTAATTCTTCATAGGGAAACACTTTTAATAAAGGCTAATTCTTTTCTAAATCTACAAAAGATGATGCAACTGAAAGAACAAACTTGACTGTGGAATTGTTAGACTCATTATTTAAAATATTCAATTTCAAATAAGATGGCAGCCAGGCATATTGGTTCCATTTTAATCCTAGTACTCTGGAGGCAAAAGCAGGCAGATCTTTGTGAGTTCCAGGTTAAACTGGTCGACATAGTGAGTTCCAGGACAGCCTGAGCTACAAAATGAGACCCTGTCACAATCAAACCTGAGTTTGAATCCTAGCACCTACATGATGTGCACAAATATCTCCAACTCCAGTTCCAGAGGATGTGATGCCCTGTTCTAAATTCTGCATGCACCATAAAAACCAATGAGAGTATTGGAAAGATAATTCAGCAGTTAAGAACACTGGATCCCTTCCAGAGATCTGAGATTGGATTCCCTGCACCCACAAGGTGGCTCACAGCATATAACTTCAGATGCAGGGGATTCAATGGTTTCATCAAGACTCCACAGGTACCAGACACACATGTTGTACACATACACACGTGAAAGCAAAACAACCATACATATAAAATAAAATGTAAAAAAAAAGTAATAAGGGTTACTTTATAGAATTCAGTTTTCCACTGTGCCATATAAAGAAAGAAGCACAGAGGCGTCCTAGAAAAGGAACTGACTAAATATAAAATTAAAACTGGGTCAATGAAAATATGTTTCATGTACAGAATTTTGTATACATATCACTTAGGTTTAAGTACATGGAACTTTAAAAGTGTTTACATCAATTTTTTCCTCTTAAAATCCCTTCAAAGAAGTTATGAAGATTCCTCAATAGTTGAGGGCCTACTGTGAAAAGAGGAAGTTCACAAATTAGAATCTAGTACCCATCTACAAAACCAATCATGGATGTTTGTTTCTACAAGAACAGCACTGTGGTTGACAGAGTGAGAATTGCTAGGTCTTGCTGGATGCTTGTCTACCTGCATTTTTGGTGAAAGACCTGTCTTAAGGAAATAAGATGAAAAGTAATAGAGCATCACCCAACATCCTCCTCTGCCCTCCACATGTGTATATATGTACCACAGACAAAAACATACAAAAAATAAAAATTAAGTTTCATTAATGTCACACCGAAGCACCATTTTCATTTTCTGTATCACAGGAAAAAATTATTCCACGATGCTAAATCAAAAATATTTGCAAGAGTCTGTGTCATGAGTAGACCTTGGGATCTGACTCTGCACCTAATCCCACAAAAGCCAGAGGAAACTCAACTTCCAGGTGCTCTACCACTCACAGGATCATAGGAAAGGCCCCCACATCAGGAGTAACTGAGTCCCAAAAGATCTAGGGACAGAGGAAATCCTGCCTGGCCAGTGGCCTGGATTTCTTCCTGACTGAACCTGTACATAGGGCAGACCTGAGGTCCTGGCTCAGAAATCACTCTTAAGACATCCAGAGGGAGTCCCACTCCAAGGTACTCTGAAGTGCCCAAGATCACATGATCACAAAGGAAGCTTGACTCTCAAGAGATGTGAAAACACACCCAGGAACACTGGAGTTCTGACAGAAGATCACAGCTGAGGACTCAGCATCTTTTGCAGCACCCTGTGTAACTAGGACCACCACAAGATCCAGGGCAACAAAAACAACCTCCCAGGCAGAGGCACAGGTTCCTTGTGGCTTGCATCTCTGTCCAGAGAAAACCTCGGGATCTGGCACCCCATCAAACCTTGCAACACACAGAGAATGCTTAACTCCCAGGAGCTCTGACACAGCAGGATCTCAGGAGATTTTTCACACCAGGATTTCAGGATTCAAGAGGCAACTTGAGGCCAGCACCTGGGCATTTAGGCATGGAATCTGCAGACACCACCAAGGTCCCCACAGGACTCTCCACAGAATCTTAGAACCTCTGGTGAATTGAACACAACTTCTGCTCCAATCCAATCTCGAAGGACCTGAGACAGCATTAAGGAGGGAAGCAGAAAACCCGGCCTGACCAGAGTCACAAATCCCTTCCAGTTGGCAGTAGCACTTGGGCAACATGGGCTCGGAGTCTACGGACACCCCCAAGGTCCCCAGAGAACTTTCCATGGGATCTTAGGCCCTCTGGTGAGTGGAACACAACTTCTGCTAGGAGGCAGATTTGAACACCACATATCTGGGCACCTTCCCTGCAAGAGGAGAGCTTGCCTGCAGAGAGTACTCTGACGACTAAAACTCAGGAGAGAGCTAGACACACAGGTTTTCTGATAGAGCCTAACATAATAACTTGAGGAACAAGCTCTAACCAGAGACAGCTATAACAAATCACTCCAGAGATTACCAGATCGAAAAAGGCAAACATAAGAATTTTTAACAGAAACCAAGACCACTCACCATCATCAGCACGCAGTACTCCCACTCCACCCAATCCTGGGCACCCCAACAAACCCAAAAAATAGACCGGGATTTAAAAGCATATTCATGATGATGGTAGAGGACATCAAGAAGGACTTTAATAACTCACTTAAAGATATATAGAAGAACACTGCTAAACAGGTTGAAGACCAAAAAAAAAAAAAAAAAATCCCTTAAAAAATTGCAGGAAAACACGACCAAACAGGTGATGGAATAAATAACATCATCCAAGACCTTAAAAGAGAAGTAGACACAATTAAAAAAAAAAAAAAACCCAAAGTGAGGCAATGCTGAAGATAGAAACCCTAGGAAAGAAATCTGGAACCATAGACTCGAGCATCAGCAACGTAATACAAGAGATGGAAGAGAGAATCTCAGGTGCAGAAGATTCCATAGAGAACATTGGCACAACAATCAAAGAAAATACAAAATGCAAAAAGATCCTAACTCAAAACATCCAGGAAATCCAGGACATAATGAGAAGACAAAAACTATGGATAATAGGAGTAGAGGAGAATGAAGATTTTCAACTTAAAGGGCCAGCAAATATCTTCAACAAAATTATAGAAGAAAACTTACCAAACCTAAAGAAAGACATGCCCATGAACATACAAGAAGCCTACAGAACTACAAATAGACTGGACCAGAAACGAAATTCCTCTTGACACATAATAATCAAAACAAAAAATAAAGAGAGAATATTAAAAGCAGTAAGGGAAAAAGGTCAAGTAACATATAAAGGCAGGCCTATCAGAAAAACACCAGACTTTTCACCAGAGACTATGAAAGCCAGACGATCCTGGACAGATGTTATACAGACACTAAGAGAACACAAATGCCAGGCTAGGATACTATAACCAGCCAAACACTCAATTACCATCGATGGAGAAACCAAAGTATTCCATGACAAAACTAAATTCACACATTATCTTTCCACCAGTCCAGCCCTTCAAAGGATCATAACAGGAAAAAACAAAACTAACAAACAAACAAAACAAAACAATACAAGAACAGAATCCACGCCCTAGAAAAAGCAACAAAGTAATTCTTCAACTAACCAAATAGAAGGCAGACACAAGAACAGAATGCCAACTCTAACAACAAAAATAATAGGAAGCAATAATTACTTTTCCTTAATTTCTCTTAATATTACTGGACTCAATTCCCCAATAAAGAGACATAGACTAACAGACTGGCTATAAAAACAGGACACAATATTTTGCTGTTTAGAGGAAACCCATCTCAGGGAAAAAGACAAACACTACCTCAGAGTGAAAGGCTGAAAAACAATTTTCAAGCAAATGGTCTGAAGAAACAAGTTGGAGTAACCATTCTAATATCGAATAAAATCAACTTCCAACCCAAATATATCATAAATGACAAGGTGGGACACTTCATACTCATCAAATATAAAATTCTCCAAGAGGAACCCTCAATTTGAATATCTATGCTCAAATACAAGGGCAGTCAAATTCATTAAATAAACTTTAGTAAAGCTCAAAGCACACATTGCATATTGTGAGACTTCAACACACTTTCATCAATAGACAGATTGTGGAAACAGAAAATAAACAGGGACACAATGAAACTTACAGAAGTTATGAAACAAATAAACAACAGATATCTACAGAAGATTGTATCCTAAGACAGAAGGATATACCTTCTTCTCAGCACCTCATGGTATCTTCTCCAAAACTGACCATATAATTTGTCACAAAATAGTATTCAACTGATACAAAAATATTGCAATTGCCCCATTGCATTCTATCAGACCACCATGAACTATGGATGATCTTCAATAACAACATTAATAAAGGAAAGCCAACATTCATGTGGAAACTGAACAACATTCTTCTCAATGATACCTTGGTCAAGGAAGGAATAGAGAAAGAAATACAAGACTTTTTAGAGTTTAATGAAAATGAAGCCACAACATACCCAAACTTCTGGGACACAATGAAAGCATATCTAAGAGGGAAACTCATAGCTCTGAGTGCCTCAAAAAGAAACTAGAGAGGGCACACACTAGTAGTTTACAACACACCTAAAAGTTCCAGGACAAAAGGAAGCAAATTCACCCAAGAGGAGCAGAAGGCAGGAAATAATTGAACTCAGGAGTGAAATCAACCAAGTGGAAACAAGAACTATTCAAAGAATCAATCAAACGAGGATCTTGTTCTTTGAGAAAATCAACAAGATAGATAAACACTTAGCCAGACTCACTAGAGGGGACATGGACAGCATCCTAATTAACAAAATCAGAAATGAAAAGGGAGACATAACAACAGATCCTTAAGAAATCCAAAACTCCATCAGATCCTCCTACAAAAGGTTATACTCTGGAAAACATGGACAAAATGGACACATTTCTAGACAGATAGCTGGTACCAAAGTTAAACCAGAATCAAGTTAATGATCTAAACAATCCCATATCCCCTAAAAGAATAGAAGCAGTCATTATTAGTCTCCCAACCAAAAATAGCCCAGGACCAGATGGGTTTTGTGGAGAGTTCTATCAGACCTTTAAAGACGATCTAATTCCAGTTCTTCACTAACAATTCCACAAAATAGAAGCAGAATGTACTCTACCCAACTCAATCTGTGAAGCCACAATTACTTTGATACCTAAACCACAGAAAGATCTAACAAAGATGGATTACTTAAGAGCAATTTCTCTTATGAATATCGATGCAAAAATATTCAATAAAATTCTTGCTAACTGATTCCAAGAACACATTAAAATAGTCATCCATCATGACCAAGTAGGTTTAATTTCAGGGATGCAGGGATGGTTTAATATATGTAAATCCATCAATGTAATCCATTATATAAACAAACTCAAAGACAAAAACCACAGGATCATCTGCTTAGATGCGAAGAAAGCATTGACAAAATCCAACACCGATTCATGTTAATAGTCTTGGAAAGATTAGGAATTCAAGGCCCAAACCGAAACATGATAAAAGCAATCTACAGAAAACCAGTAACCAACGTCAAAATAAATGGTGAAAAGGTGGAAGCAAACCCACTAAAATCAGAGACTAGACAAGGCTGCCCACTTTCTTCCGTCCTATTCAATATTGTACTTGACATCTTAGCCAGAGCAGTTCGACAACAAAAGGAAATCAAGGGGACACAAATTGGCAAGGAAGAAGTCAAAATATCTATTTTTGCAGAGGATATGATGGTATATATAAGTGACCCTAAAAATTATACCAGACACCTCCTAAACATGATAAACTGCTTCGGTGAAGTAGCTGGATATAAAATTAACTCAAACAAGTCAATGGCCTTTCTCTACACAAAGAATAAACAGGCTGAGAAAGGAATTAGGTAACAACACCCTTCTCAATTGTCACAAATAATAAAAAATACCTTGGCGTGACTCTAACTTCTGGGATCAAATTAAATGGAGAGAAACTTGATGCAATCCCACTAAAATAAGACAAGACAGGACTAGACAAGGATTCTCATCTCTCCCTACTTGTTCACTATAGTACTAGAAGTTCTACCCAGAGCAAATAGACAACAAGAGAAGTCAAAGGAATAAAAAATTGGAAAGGAAGAAGTCAACATATCACTATTAGCAGATGATAAAATAGTATATTTAAGTGACCCCAAAAATTCCACCAGAGAACCTGTAAAACTTAAAAACAACTTCATCCGTGTGGCTAGATATACAATTAACTCAAACAAATCAGTAGCTTTCCTCTACTCAAAGGATAAACAGGCTGAAAAGAAATTATGGAAACAACACCCTTCAAAAGTCACAAATTATAATACCTTGGTGTGACTCAAACCAAGCAAGTGAAAGATCTCCATGACAAGAACTTCAATTCTCTGAAGAAAGAAATTACAAATCTCAGAAGATGGAAAGATCTCCCATGCTTCATAGATTGGTGACCCGATTAATTTAGTAAAAGTGGATGTCTTGCCAAAAGCAATCTACAGATTCCATGCACTCTCCATCAAAATTCAAATTCAATTCTTCATAGCGATAGAAACAGCAATATGCAAAATCATTCGGAATATCAAAACCCCAGAATATTGAAAAACAGTTCTCAACAATAAAAGAAATTCAGGGGGAGTCATCTGTGACCTCAATCTGTATTATACAAAAATAGTGATTAAAAAAAAAAAAGTGTATGGTAATGGTACAGAGACAATGGCTTTATGAAATTCACAGGCAAATGAATGGATCTAAATTATATCATCCTATATGAGGTAACAAAACCCCAAAGTAAAAAACATGGAATGCACTCACTGATAATTGGGTATTAGCCTAAAAGCTCAGAATACCCCAAATGTAATTCACAGTCCACATGAAGCTCAAGTAGAAGGAAGACAAAAGTGAGAGTGTTTCGGGCCTTAGAATGGGGAACAAAATACTACTGGGAGGAAATATTGAGACAAAGTTCAGGGCACAGACTGAAGGAATGACCACACAGAATCTGCATAACCTGTGGAACCATCTCATATACAGACCCAGAACAGACACCAGACCCAGTCACCATTGTAGATACCAACAAGTACTTGCTGACAGTAGCCTAATAAGGCTGACTCCTGAGAGGCTCTTCCAGAGCTTGGTAGGAACAGAGACTGAATCTCACAGCCAGCAATCAGACTGATCATGGGGTTCCCAGTGGAGGAGTTAGAGGAAGGACTGAAGGATCTGAAGGGATTTGCAACCTTATAGGAAGAATATCAATATGAACCAAACAGACCATCCAGGGTCTGCCCAACATATGGATCCATCCCATATACAGACAGCAGACACATTCACTATTGTCGATACCATGTGCTTGCTGACAGGAGCTGAATATGACTGTCTTCTAAGAGGCACTGCCAGAGCTTGGCAAGAACAGAGGGTGATGGTCACAGCCTGATCATGGGGTCCCCAGTGGAGGGGATGAGGAAGGACTGAAGGAGCTGAAGGGATTTGCAACCTTATAGGAAGAATATCAATATGAACCAAACAGACCATCCAGGGTCTGCCCAACATATGGATCCATCCCATATACAGACAGCAGACACATTCACTATTGTCGATACCATGTGCTTGCTGACAGGAGCTGAATATAACTGTCTTCTAAGAGGCACTGCCAGAGCTTGGCAAGAACAGAGGGTGATGGTCACAGCCTGATCATGGGGTCCCCAGTGGAGGGGATGAGGAAGGACTGAAGGAGCTGAAGGGGTTTGCAACCTTACAGGAAGAACATCAATATGAAACAAGTAACCCCCCAGAGCACCCAGGGACTAAGCCACCAAACAAAGAGGGGGACCCATGATTCCAGCTACATATATATTAGAGGATGGCATTGTCAGACATCAGTGAGAGAAGAGGTCCTTGGCCCTGTGATCCTGTGAAGGCTGTATGCCCCAGTGCAGGCAATTGCCACAGTAGAAATGTGGGAGTGGGTGGTTGGGAGAACATGCTCATAGAAGTACAGGGAGGGTCGAATGGAATAGAAACTTTCTGGGGTGAAATCATGAAAAGGCTAATATTTGAAATGTAAATAAACACAGACACACACAGACACAAACACACACACACACACAAACAAAATGATGGCTTTAACTGTGACTTCAAGTAGGTTTATATGTAATCTCAGGATGATATAAATTTTGGTACCATTCCTGCTAAGTTTCTGATAAATTAGAGAAAATGTCGCTGCATCTCAGTCTCCAAATGAAATCATGGTTGTTTTTATCACAACCAAGCTCCTCAATCTTTTTCATCACAATACAAACCTAAAGCAGATCTAAAATATAAAGTTCTTCCTGGTTGGACAAATATTTTACTGCTACAGCAAGAAGTACTGGTTTCAAACTTCAACAATGAAAAAAAAAAGGATAAAAAAATTAAATATAAAAAAATAAAATATACATGTTTCCTCAGGTCCAGGTACATTTGTAAGGATGAGGACTTTAGGTTCAAGGCCAGTCAAAGCTGCAATTGAGGATTCAGACAATCCTGAGATATAGAGTTACAGCTTACTTCCCTAAACCAAAACAACATATAAATAAAGACTGCCTGGCCTAAATTATGTCTGAAGTCCCAGTACTTCTGAGGCTGAGAGCAGCATCTGTATTTTGAGGCAGTTTGGAGACTATATATAGAAATTTCAGCAATCTGGCATTTTAACAACAGGTAGAAGAAAATGAAGACTGGTCTTTATTTATAATGAATTCCTGTTGGGCAGCAGCAGCAAAAAGAAGGATTTAGTCTGTTGGTGCCACTAACTGACATCCAGTTTACTTACACCTCACATCTCCAGGCCCCAAGAAGACTTTCAGGGTCTGAAATACCCTGGCTTTCCTGCTTTCTGCTAGGAGCTATTCTGTGCAAACTCCTGCCCTTAGTGAAGTACTCTGTTTTTCTCAGCAGATGCCGATGAGAAAGTCAATTGTGAACTTGGAAGCAGTACCTTCCTGAGTCCAGTGAGAGTCACCTCCTATCCTTACTCCTGAAGTAACCTGTCCACCCTTCCACCTTCATCCCAACACAGACCTCCAGCTCAAACAGGATTAACCATCTTTCAACAGACAATTGACTACCTCCACTGAGACTTCTCCCTACCATGCTTCCTCACGCACATTTCTTCCTCAAGAACTGGGATTCATGACCACTACAAAGCATACTGGGTAACAGGGTTTGGATAGCAGGAAATCAATCTCAGCAAAGCCCCTTGCTGATTGGCCGTGTTTTCACATGTGTACTAAGGGCAAGTTAGGCTCTATCACTCATCTGTCATCCAAGCAGCAAAAGGGAGGTAGTATTTTAGCTGCTACTAATACCCAGAGGCTTTCCATTTGTCAAGTTTGCAATACTAACTTGAAAGTTAAAATAAATGAACCCCTAAAAAGACTCTCCTACTTTTTTTTTTCAGATGAAGGGCCTCTTGATTATAATTTAAATTGTTTTATTTTTTATGTAATGTGTTTTTGCATGTTTGTATTTATACAACCTGCATGTATGTTGTTCATAGAAACTAGAAGAGAATTCCAAAACCTCTGGATATAGAATTAAAAATGGTTTTGAGCCATTATGTGGGTTCTAGGAACTAAAACTTGGTTCTGTCCAAGAACAACAAGTGCTCTTAATTTCTAAGCCATCTTTCCATCCCTGTCCTTTGCATGTTTTAAGGTGTGCTGGATCATGTCTCTCGATAGATGTTCATTTTTACTATACAGGAGAGATCATAAAATTATGACACTTTCTTAATATTATCTATTTCAAGAAAGAAAAAAAAACACCATAATTTTACTGGATTGTGTAAATCTTAAAAAGAGTTTCAGCAAAAAAAAATGATGTGTACATATTTCAGTATGAGTGTACACAAGAAAGCCACAAATAGACATCTACTGCATTCTAATCATATTCCAACTTACTTTAATTTTATTTTTTTATTCAAGACAGGGTTTCTCTGTATAGCCTTGGTTGTCCTGGAACTCACCCTGTATACCAAGCTGGCCTCAAACTCAGAAATCTCCCTGCCTCTGCCTCCCAATTGCTGGAATTAAGGCATGTGATATCACTAGCTGACCAAACTTAAAACTTGAGACATGGTCTCTCAGAATCTGCAGCTCACCAATGCCACTAGCCTTGCTAGCCAGCAAGGTGTCTCCACCTACTCAACACTGGGTTTCAGCCTGCATTTTTTAAGTGGATTCTATGTCCCCACCTTAACTCCATATACTTTCAAGGCAAGCGCTTTACCAAAACAGATTGTAGCCACTCTCTTCTTTTTTTCTCTCTCTCTCTCTCTAATCATGCCTAAGTTTAGGCTCCTAAAATGCTTAATGCTGGTTTTGCTCGTTTCCTTACAACAAGAAATTGGGTTTCTTGCTCACTTTACAATCTGAAGTTGATTTGGAAAACTGCACAAACTAACATTTCATTTGAGAGGCTTATTGCAGAGTTTTGTTTGTTTGGTAGTTTTTTTGTTAATTTGGTGGGTTGGTTGGGTTTTGTTTTGTTTTTGTTTTTTTCTTTTTTTGTTTTGCCCACTGAAGATGAAACTCATAACTTTTACATGGTATTTTACCACTGAGCTACATCTTCAGCTAATCGTTCATTCTGAATGTTGGTTGAGAAGTCATCTCATATGGGTTTTAAAGAGAACTACAATTACTGTGAAATCTAAAATTATCCCCTATGGTATAGGGGTTATAGAGATCTGATTCCCTCTTCTGACCTCTTCAAAAACCAGGCAAAAACCTCCAAAAACACATACCTCCAGATTTATCCACATACTGTCTAGTTCACCTCTGTTAAGAAAGGAATATAAAAATTAACGTAAGAAATATCGTGAACTGGTAGGACATTTTTCTTCCCCACAGAAAACTTTAAACAGAACCTTCTTTTAATTATTTATAATAAATATATGTTTGGTTCGTAACAAATGACATATACATATAAAATACATGGTGGACTACCAAAGTGAACTTGTATGATTTACTTTTTTACAATTCATACATTTACACCCCACAGTAGTTTATTCATACCTCTACGACTCTTGCTGAGACCCTTCTTCTTCCCAGATGCCCCCCCCCTTATTCTTTTGATGTTTTTCCTTTTCTTTTTGTGTATATCTGGGAAGATCTCATGCAAGTGGTCCTACTGTATGAGTTGCTATGTGTTTGTGATCACAATGTCTCAAGGACCTCAATCTGGGCTTGAACACAACATATAGCAGTGTCTGACTTAGAATTGTTCATCTTCCTGAATCTACTTCTCCAGTGAAGGGATCACAAACACTACTTATGAAGTACTCTATTGAACTCTATTGAAATACTCTATTGAAAATTTTACCCCATATCTCCATCCTTTTTTACGTGAGTCGATATATTCTCATCTTTGTCAAATGCTGGGCTCTTTCTAACTGTATTGACAAGAGAAAATAGAAACATTTGAATGGATGCTATATAAGTAATAGTTAATAAAGTACTAAAGATTTGAATTTCTCTCAAGAAACTGCCCATGTGAGTTTTTGAAAGAGATTTTAGAAAGGAAATAATTACATCGATGAAATCCAGGACACAAAGAGATGACGAAACTTAAGGATAATAGGTATTGATGAAAAGTAATTTTTCCAAACTATAGGGACAGTGAGTATATTCAACAAAATTATAGAAGAAAATTTCCCTAACCTAAAAAACGAGTTTTCCGTGAATATACAAGAAGCCTACAAAACTCCAAATAGTTTAGACCAGAAGAGAAATTCCAGCCATCATATAATAATCCAAACATCAAATGCAAAAAAAAAAAAAAAAAAAGGAAAAGGGAAAAAGAACAGAATGAAAGAAAGAATATTAAAAGCAATATGGGAAATTTCAAGTAACTTATAAAGGAAGACTTATCAGAACTATACCTAACTTAACCTCTGAGACTATGAAAGCCATAAGATCCTGGGCATATATCATACAGAAATGCCAGCCAAGGCTATAATACACAGCAAAAATATCTTACCATAGTTTGAGAAAAGAAGGTATTCCATGAGTAGGGCCACAAGCCTCTCCGGTCAGAAAAGCGCCAGTGTAGCTAGGGCGCAGGGTCGGCTGACACTTGCCAGCTACCCACAACACCCGCCACAGGATCTTAAGACTTCTGGTGAGTGGAACACAGCTTCTGCTCCAATCCAATTGTGTGCGGGACCTGAGACTGCATTAGTTGGGGAAGCAGAAAACCGGCCTGAGTAGGACCACAGGCCTCTTCCGGCCGGAACAGCACCAGGGTAGCTAGAGCACAGGGTCGGCTGACACCCGCCAGCTACCCACGACCCCCACCACAGGAATTTGAGACTGCTGGTGAGTGGAACACAGCTTCTGCTCCAATCTTTAAACAGTGACAATGACAACAACTAACCCAGAGATTACCAGATGGCGAAAGGTAAACGTAATAATCTTACTAACAGAAACCAAGACTACTCACCATCATCAGAACCCAGCACTCCCACTTCACCCAGTCCAGGGCACCCCAACACACCGGAAAAGCTAGACACGGATCTAAAAGCATATCTCATGATGATGGTAGAGGACTTCAAGATGGACTTTAATAACACACTTAAAGAAATGCAAAGGAACACTGGTAAACAGGTAGAAGACAGTAAAGAGGAAGCACAAAAATCCCTTAAAGAATTGCAGGAGAACACTGCTAAAGAGTTACAAATCCTTAAAGAAAAACAGGATAACATAATCAAACGGGTATAAGTCCTAACAGAAAAACAGGAAAACACATCCAAACAGATGATGGAATTGAACAAAACCATACTAGACCTAAAAAGGGAAGTAGACACAATAAAGAAAACCCAAAATGAGGCAACACTGGAGATAGAAACCCTAGGAAAGAAATCTGGAACCATAGATACCAGCATCAGCAACAGAATACAAGAGATGGAAGAGAGAATCTCAGGTGCAGAAGATTGCATAGAGAACATCGGCACAACAATCAAGGAAAATGGAAAATGCAAAAAGATCCTAACTCAAAACATCCAGGAAATACAGGACACAATGAGAAGACCAAACCTACGGATAATAGGAGTGGATGAGAATGAAGATTTTCAACTCAAAGGACCAGCAAACATCTTCAACAAAATTATAGAAGAAAACTTCCCAAATCTAAAGAAAGAGATGCCCATGAACATACAAGAAGCCTAAAGAACTCCAAATAGACTGGACCAGAAAAGAAATACCTCCCGACACATAATAATCAGAACAACAAATGCTCTAAATAAAAACAGAATACTAAAAGTAGTAAGAGAAAAAGGCCAAGTAACATATAAAGGCAAGCCTATCAGAATTACACCAGATTTCTCACCAGACTATGAAAGCCAGAAGATCCTGGACGGATGTTATACAGACACTAAAAGAACAGAAACTCCAGCCCAGGCTACTATACCCAGCCAAACTCTCAATTAACATAGATGGAGAAACCAAAGTATTCCACGACAAAACCAAATGCACACATTATCTCTCCACGAATCCAGCCCTTAAAAGGATAATAACAGAAAAAAAAACAATACAAGGACAGGAACCACGCCCTAGAAACAACAAGAAGGTCATCCCTCAACAAACCTAACAGAAGACAGCCACAAGAACAGAATGCCAACTTTAACAACAAAAATAACAGGAAACAACAATTACTTTTTCTTAATATCTCTTAATATCAATGGTCTCAACTCCCCGATAAAAAGACATAGACTAACAAACTGGCTACACAAACAAGACCCAACATTTTGCTGCTTACAGGAAACTCATCTCAGAGAAAAAGATAGACACTACCTCAGAATGAAAGGCTGTAAAACAATTTTCCAAGCAAATGGTATGAAGAAACAAGCTGGAGTAGCAATTCTAATATCTGATAAGGTTGACTTCCAACCGAAAGTCATTAAAAAAGACAGGGAGGGACACTTCATACTCATCAACGGTAAAATCCTCCAAGAGGAACTATAAATCCTGAATATCTATGCTCCAAATACAAAGGCAGCCACATTCATTAAAGAAAATTTAGTAAATCTCAAAGCACACATTGCACCTCATACAATAATAGTGGGAGACTTCAACACACCACTTTCACCAATGGACAGATCATGGAAACAGAAACTAAACAGGGACACAGTGAAACTAACAGAAATTATGAATCAAAGGGATCTGGCAGATATCTACAGAACATTCTATCCTAAAACAAAAGGATATACCTTCTTTTCAGCACCTCATTGTACCTTCTCCAAATTGACCACATAATTGGTCACAAAACAGGCCTCAACAGATACAAAAATATTGAAATTGTCCCATGCATCCTATCAGATCAACATGGACTAAGGCTGATCTTCAATAAAAAATAAATAATAGAAAGCCAACCTTCATGTGGAAATTGAACAACTCTCTTCTCAATGATACCTTGGTAAAGGAAGGAATAAAGAAAGAAATTAAGGACTTTTTAGAGTTCAATGAAAATGAAGCCACAACATACCCAAACTTATGGGATTCAATGAAAGCATTTCTAAGAGGAAAACTCATAGCTCTGAGTGCCTCCAAAAGGAAACTAGAGAGAGCAAACATTAGCAGCTTGACAACATACCTAAAAGCACTAGAACAAAAGGAAGCAAATTCACCCAAGAGGAGTAGATGGCAGGAAATAATCAACTCAGGGGCGAAATCAACCAAGTGGAAACAAGAACTATTCAAAGAATCAACTAATCACGGAGCTGGTTCTTTGAGAAAATCAACAAGATAGATAAACCCTTAGCCAGACTCACTAGAGGGCACAGGGAAAGCATCCTAATAAACAAAATCAGAAATGAAAAAGGAGACATAACAACAGATCCTGAAGACATCCAAAACACCATCAGATCCCTCTACCAAAGGCTATACTCAACAAGACTGGAGAACCTGGATGAAATGGAGAAGTTCCTAGACAGATACCAGGTACCAAAGTTGAATCAAGATCAGGTTAATGATCTAAACAGCCCTATATCCCCCAAATAAATAGAAGCATTCATTAATAGTCTCCCAACTAAAAAAAGCCCAGGACCAGATGGGTTTAGTGCAGACTTCTATCAGACCTTCAAAGAAGATCTAATCCCAGTTCTTCACAAACTATTCCACAAAATAGAAACAGAAGGTACTCTACCCAACTCATTCTATGAAGCCAAAAATACTCTGATACCTAAACCACAAAAAGACCCAACAAAGATAGAGAACTTCAGACCAATATCCCTTATGAATATTGATGCAAAAATCCTCAATAAAGTTCTTGCTAACCGAATCTAAGAACACATCAAAACAATCATCCATCCTGACCAAGTAGGTTTCATCCCAGGGATACAGGGATGGTTCAATATATGGAAATCCATAAACGTAATCCAGTATATAAACAAACTCAAATAAAAAAACCACATGGTCATCTCCTTTGATGCGGAAAAAGCATTTGACAAAATCCAACACCCATTCATGATAAAAGTCTTGGAAAGATCAGGAATTCAAGGCCCATACCTAAACATGATAAAAGCAATCTACAGCAAACCAGTAGCCAACATCAAAATAAATGGTGAGAAGCTTGAAGCAATCCCTCTAAAATCAGGGACTAGACAAGGCTGTCCACTTTCTCCATACCTATTCAACATTGTACTTGAAGTTCTAGCCAGAGCAATTCGACAACAAAAGGAGATCAAAGGGATACAAATTGGAAAAGATGAAGTCAAAATATCACTTTTTGCAGATGATATGATAGTATATATAAGTGACCCTAAAAATTCAACCAGAGAACTTCTAAGCCTGATAAACAGCTTCGGTGAAGTAGCTGGATATAAAATTAACTCAAACAAATCAATGACCTTTCTCTACACAAAGAATAAACAGGCTGAGAAAGAAATTAGGGAAACAACACTCTTCTCAATAGTCACAAATAATATTAAATATCTTGGCGTGACTCTAACTAAGGAAGTGAAAGATCTGTATAATAAAAACTTCAAGTCTCTGAAGAAAGAAATTCTAGAAGATCTCAGAAGATGGAAAGATCTCCCATGCTAATGGATTGGCAGGATCAACATTGTAAAAACGGCTATCTTGCCAAAAGCAATTTACAGATTCAATGCAATCCCCATCAAAATTCCAAATCAATTCTTCAACGAATTAGAAAGTGCAATCTGCAAATTCATCTGGAATAACAAAAAACCTAGGATAGCAAAAACTCTTCTGAAGGATAAAAGAATCTCTGGTGGAATCACCATGCCGGACCTAAATCTGTACTAAAGAGCAATTGTGATAAAATCTGCATGGTACTGGTATAGTGACAGACAAATAGACAAATGGAATAGAATTGAAGACCCAGAAATGAACCCACACACCTACGGTCACTCAATCTTCGAAAAGGGAGCTAAAAACATCCAGTGGAAGAAAGATAGCATTTTCAACAAATGGTGCTGGCACAACTGGTTGTTAACATGTAGAAGAATGCGAATCGATCCATTCCTATCTCCTTTTACTAAGGTCAAGTCTAAGTGGATCAAGGAACTTCACATAAAACCAGAGACACTGAAACTTATAGAGGAGAAAGTGGGGAAAAGCCTTGAAGATATGGGCACAGGTGAAAAATTCCTGAATAGAACAGTAATGGCTTGTGCTGTAAGATCGAGAATTGACAAGTGGGTCCTCATGAAACTGCAAAGCTTCTGCAAGGCTAAAGACACCATCAATAAGACAAAAAAAAAAAAAAAAAAAAAAAAAAAAACACCAACATATTGGGAAAGGAGCTTCACCTATCCTAAATCAAATAAGGGACTAATATCCAATATATATAAAGAACTCAAGAAGGTAGAATCCAGAAAGTCAAATAACCCCATTAAAAAATGGGGCTCAGAACTGAACAAAGAATTCTCACCTGAAGAATACCGAATGGCAGAGAAGCACCTGAAAATATGTTCAACATCCTAAATCATCAGGGAAATGCAAATCAAAACAACCCTGAGATTCCAGCTCACACCAGTCAGAATGGCTAAGATCAAAAATTCATGTGACTGCAGATTCTGGCGAGGATGTGGAGAAAGAGGAACACTCCACCATTGTTGGTGGGATTGCAAGCTTGTACAACCACTCTGGAAATCAGTCTGGCGGTTCCTCAGAAAATTGGACATAGTACTACCGGAGGATCCAGCAATACCTCTCCTGGGCATATATCCAGAAGATGTCCCAACCGGTAAAAAGGACACATGTTCCACTATGTTCATAGCAGCCCTATTTATAATAGCCAGAAACTGGAAAGAACCCAGATGTCCCTCAACAGAGGAATGGATACAGAAATTATGGTACATTTACACAATGGAGTACTACTCAGCTATTAAAAAGAATGAATTTATGAAATTCCTAGCCAAATGGACGGACCTGGAGGGCATCATTTTGAGTGAAGTAACACAATTACAAAAGAACTCACACAATAGGTATTCACTGATAAGTGGATATTAGCCCAAAACTTAGGATACCCAAGATATAAGATACAATTTACTAAATGCATGAAACTCAAGAAGAATGAAGACCAAAGTGTGGACACTGTGCCCCTTCTTAGAATTGAGAACAAAACACCCAGGGAAGGAGTTACAGAGACAAAGTTCGGAGCTGTGATGAAAGGATGGACCATTTAGAGACTGCCGTATCCAGGGATCCTTCCCATAAGCAGCTTCTAAACGCTGACACCATTGCATACACTAGCAAGATTTTGCTGGAAGGACCCAAATATAGCTGTCTCTTGTGAGACGATGCCGGGGCCTAGCAAACACAGGAGTGGATGCTCACAGTCAGTTATTGGATGTATCACAGGGCTCCCAATGGAGAAGCTAGAGAAAGTACCCAAAAAGCTAAAGGGATCTGCAACCCTATTGTTGGAACAACATGATGTACTAACCAGAACCCCGGAGCTGTTGTCTCTAGCTGCATATGTATCGAAAGATGGCCTAGTCGGCCATCATTGGAAAGAGAGGCCCATTGGACTTGCAAACTTTATATGCCCCAATATAGGGGAATGCCAGGGACAAAAGAATGGGAATGGGTGGGTAGGGAAGTGGGGGGCGCTATGGGGGACTTTTGGGATAGCATTAGAAATGTAACTGAGGAAATTATGTGATAAAGTATTAAAAATTAAAAAAAAAAAAGTTACCAGTAAAATTTCTTTATATTTTACTTTAACGTATGTTTAGATATGAACATAAAGTATTTCTTTAAAATAAAATATGCACCATACTTTAAAAATGAAAAAAAGAAGGTATTCCATGAAAAAACAATATTTACACAATATTTTTGAACAAATCCAGCCCTCTAAGGGATAATAAAGGGAAAACTCCAATATAAAGAGGGAAATTACACTCTCGAAAAAGCAAGACATTTATCTTGAAGCAAACATAAAAGAAGATAGCTACATGAAAAAATTCCACCAAAATATCAGGAAGCAACAAAGACTTTTCCTTAGTATCTCTTAATATGAGGGGATTCAATTCACCAATAAAAAGACATAGACTAACAGACTGGATGTGTAAGCAACACCCATCATACCAGAAACCAACCTCAGGGACAAAGACAGATATTACTTCAGAGTAAAAGACTGGAAAACAATTTTCCAAGCTAATGGTCCAAAGAAACAAGCTTGAGTAGCAATTCTAATATCAAATAAATTTGACTTTCAACCCAAAGTTATCAAAAAAGACAAGGAGGGACACTTCATATTCATCAAAGTTAAAATTTACCAAGATGAACTCCCAATTCTGAACATTTATACACCAAATGCAATGGCATTCACATTCCTATAAGAAACTTTAGTAGAGCTCAAATCACACATTGTACCCAAGACAATAATAGCGGAACTCCCCTCCCTCATTAATAGACAGATACTGGAATCAAAAATTAAAAAGGGACTCAGCAAACCTAACAGAAGTTATGAAACAAATAGATTAGTTGATATCTATAGAACATTTTACCCTAAAACAAAATGATGCCCATTCTTCTCAGCACCTCATGATGCCTTCTCCATATAATCAGTCCCAAAACATGCCTTAACAGATATAAAAATGTTGTAATACTCCCATGCATCCTACCTGATCACCAAGGACTAAGGTTGATTTTCAATAATGTTATAAATAATTGAAAACACACATAAACATAGTAGGTGAACAACAATATAGTGAGTGATAACTTGGGCAAGGAGGAAATATAAATAAATTTAAGACTTTTTAGAGTTTAATGAAAATGAATCTGCAACATACCAAAAGTTATGGGACACAATGAAAGCAGTTCTAAGAAGGAAACTCATAGCTATGAATGCCTCCAAATAAAAATTGACAGAGGATACAGGAGTAGGTTGACAGCACACCTAAACATTCTAGAACAAACGGAAGTAAATTCACTCAAGATGAGTTGAATGCAGGAAATAATCAATCTCAGGGTTGAAATCAACCAAATGGAAACAAAGGAATTCTACACACACACACACACACACACACACACACAAATCAAACAAATTAGGAGCTGATTCTTTGAGAAAATCAAGAAGATAGATAAAATATTAGCCAGACTAACTACAGGGCAAAGGGACAGTAACCAAATTCACAAAACCAGAATTGAAAAGGGAGCCATAACAACAGAAACTTAGGAAATCCAGATCAGATCTTATTAAACAAGCATGTATTAAAAAAAAAATGAAAATTAGGAAATAAGGAAAAAATGCACACTTGTCTAGAGAGATAATAGGTACGAAATTGAAATCAGTATCAGATAATTCCTGTAATTACTCCAATAACTCCTAAAGAAATAGAAGCAGTCATTAATAGTCTCCCAACCAAAAAAAGCCCAGGATCTGATGAACCCATCAGATTTCTATCAGATCTTCATGTGTGAGACCCTGACTTAGAGCGTTTCTCCCTGGAAGGTAAAGCCCCTGGACTTTCCCCAAGCTTGTTTTCCCTAATCTCTAAACATACAGCTAGAAAGAAGCTCTTTGTTCACTATAGCCTGCAAAAAGCCTTTTTTTGTTTCTGAGCCTTACAGCCAGAGATGTGATAATTGTAATTTTGCCAAAGACAATTGGGCAGAGAAGAACACTCCTCCCAACTTTTCCCATCTCCTCCCAACTGCACCCAGTTCCTCCCAACTCCTCCCAACTCCTCCCAACTCTACCCACTTCCTCCTAGCTATCCTCCCAACTCTTCCCAATTCCTCAGCTAGCTGTTAAAAGCCCCCCACTGTCACCACTCCGGGTTGAAATCCCCACCCTGTACGGTAGAAGGACTTCATCCTCAGCTAGCTGATAATAAAACGTCTTGTAGTTTGCATCAGGTGTGATTATCTCTTGAGTTTGCTGTCCAGCTCATTCTGGAACATGAGTGGAAGCCCAACTTCGGGAGTCTTACATGTGCGTTCTCATACACCAGGAGGCCTACCCCAGTTCTCAGAGACCCCACTTGGAGGTAGGATCCTGTCTTTGCTATGTCTTTGTCTGTCGGCTATGTTTGAATTCAGCATTATGGTTTGTAGTTGTCTGCACTCCTGAGAACAATGACCTCCCTGTTCTGGATGGAGGGCAGGGATACTGAGAGACATGTTAGTCGTAACCACTTGCTGCACTGGGAGATGTCCAGGAAGCTATGAGGGAGCTCCAGGGATGCATGGAGATCTCCAATCGAGGTGCCAAATGAGAGTGTGCTCACTTGGCTGTCTGTTTCTGTTACTGGGTGCCAAGTGAGCATGTGCTCACTCAGCTGTCTGTTTCTGTTTATATATATATAATATATATATAGTGTTTGTCTCCCTGTATGTGACTCTGATGATGGGACAGACTATTAGCACTCCTCTTGGATTGACTCTTGAGAATTGAACTGAAATTACTACTAGGATTCACAGTCTGTTTGTAGATGTCAGAAAGAGATTTTGGAGAACTTTCTTCTCAATGAAATGGCCAGCTTTTGGTGTTAGTTGGCCAACAGAGGACACTATTGAACTGATTGTCATTTCTGCAGTTAAAGATGTTGTTGCACAGAAGAGACTAGGGTCTCAACCAGAACAAGCACCCTACATTGACATCTCGGAAATTTCGGCGCAGGAAGCTCCCCTGACCCCATCCTGGTTGAAGCCTTGGGTTCAGAAGAACAAGCTGGACTCCTGAGTCCTAGCTTTCCACCATTCACCAAAAAAAAAAAAAAAAAAAAAAAAAAACAAAAAAAACAAACAAAAAAAAAAACAACAACAACAACAAAAAAAACCCTAAGATAAATATGTTGGGGGGTGAACTGCAACCCTTGGCTCCTCCCAAGATCTATCCAGAGATAGAAGAACCTCCAGAATATTGTAACACCACACCCTCATATCACTAACTGGTCTCTCCCAGATATCTCACCAGGGTACCACTGGAGACACGGGGGAGGGACCAGCTTCTGGAACACAAGACAAATGAGCATGGAGCTAAGAGAGACCAGACTCAACAACCTTGCTGGCTTTAGGTACTTATGGCCTACTCCAGCAGACCCCGGAACTGCAGCCTCTTCATTACTGGTCTTTTTCCTTCTCTGATCTCTATAATTGGAAGGCAAATCTCGCCACCTTCTCTGAAAACCCCTCTACCCTTACTAATCTAATGGAATCTCTCATGTTTTCTCATCAGACCACTTGAGATGACTGTCAACAGCTTTTAAGGGTTATTTTTATCACACAGGAGAAGAAAAGGATTCTGCTGGAGGTAAGAATGAATGTGCTGGGGGCAAATGGATGGCTGACACAACTTCCAAATGAAATAGATGCATGCTTCCCCCTCTGACACATACTGACTGGTACCCTAACAGGCCTGAAGGTAGTGAGCAGTTGACAGTTTGGCGCAGGGATACATTACCAGGAATGAGAGGAGCTGACAGACAACCCAGCAATGTGGCCAAGGTAAGAGGGATCCTACAAGAGGAAAAGGAGCTACCAGCAGAGTTTCTAGAGTGCCTCTTAGAAGCATACAGGCATTACACTCCCTGTGTCAGAGAGCCAGCAGGCCGCTCTGGTCATGCCTTTCATTGGGCAGTCTGCTAATGCCATTAGGAGAATGTTACAGTGTCTAGAGAGTCTGAAAACACTATCTTTGCAAAATCTGGTTAAGGAGGCAGAGAGTGTACCATAAGAGAGAGACTAAAAAGAAATAGGAGAAAGAGAATAGAGAGCATCTGAGGCAAGAGAAAGTAGATGAGATGGAAGGCAGGCAAGAATTTTAAATAGGATTTTGGATACATTTGCAAGTGATAAGGAAGTTTATAAAAAAGTTGGAGGGAGAAGGCAGACAGGGTACCTGGGCAACACAGGGCCAAAAAGACCTCAGAACTCTATAGGACCTTTACGACCACCTCTACATAAGGACCAATGTGGGTACTGTAAAGAAAAGGGACACTGGGCAAGAGACTGTGCCATGAATGAGACAGATATCAGAACAACTAAGTCCTTACTCCAGGGGATGATGACTAGGGGATATGGGGCACAGACCCATTCCCTGAGACTAGTGTAACCCTAACTGTGGAAGAGACCCCTACGGCTTTTCTTCTTGGTATCAGAGCAGTTTTTTCAGTCCTGACAAAGTCACTGGAGAAATTGAGTAACCAGAAAAATGAAGTAATTGGGGCTACTGTTCAGAAACCATTCTCACCTTGCTTGGTAGCACACGCCTTTAATCCCAGCACTCGGGAGGCAGAGGCAGGTGAATTTCTGAGTTCGAGGCCAGCCTAGTCTACAGAGTGAGTTCCAGGACAGCCAAGGCAACACAGAGAAACCCTGTCTCGAAAACACACACCCAAACACACACACAAAAAAGACAGAAACCATAATCTTGGACCACTGATAAGAAAATTAATCTAGAAGTAAGCCAAGTAACTGATTCCTTCCTCATCATTAATGAATGCCCCACCACATTGTTGAGAAGAGACATAGTAGCAAATTTAAAAGTCCAAATAAGCTTTTCTTTTGAAGGAACTTCAATCCCTTGGCAAGCCTCTATCTCTATAATTTGAATTTTAAAATTAGAAGAAGAATATAAATTACATGAGCCTCAATCCCTGTCAAGAAAAGTATTAGAAGGGACCAGGTAGGGGAGATATCCTAAATGCTGGGCAGAGACTTGGGATATAAGAGAGGCAAAGAGGGTGCACCCCATCCTTGTGACACTGGAAACTGATACAACAATACCCCATGAGCAAAGAGGCCCAAGAGGGCATCAGACCTCACATTCATAGTCTCTTAGAACTTGGTGTTTTGGTCCCTTGTCAGTCTTCCTGGAATACTCTATTGCTACCAGTTAAAAAGCCAGGCTTTGCCACCCTGGCACTCTCTACCATACCCCCTTACTAAAGAGACTGTGACTTTCTCATGGACCCCCAAACACCGGAAGCCTTTAAAGAGATTAAAAAATCTTGCTTAGTGCATCAGCTCTAGTCCTGCAAGACCTGAACTAGCCTTTCATCCTCTATGTAGACCAAACAGCAGAAATAGTGAGATGGGTCCTGACCCAAAATCTGGGGAAATAGAAACGACCTTTGGCCCAATTGTAAAAAAAAAAAAAAAAAAAAAAAAAATTAGACCCAGTGGCCAGTGGATGACCATCTTACTTAAAAGTTATCGCTGCTGCTGTGTCAGTATTTCTCAAAGAGGCTGACAAACTGACTCTAGGTCAATGAACTATAGTAGTAGCCCCTATATCCCCATGCCTTAAAAAGCATCATTAGACAGCTGCCTGATTGCTGGATGACTATTGCTCACAGGACCCATTAACAGAGCCTTTTACTGACTGAAAGAGTATAGTTTGCACCCCTTCCCATCCTGAATACTGCCACCTTGCTGCCGGAAGCAGACGACTTCCTACAAATACACCAAGGTATAGACATCCTGGAAGAAAAAAACTGAAATTAAGAAATACCTCACTGACCAGCCATGGCCAGGCTGCCCTAACTGGTACACAGATGGTATTCGCTTTTTGGTTGAAGGTAAAAGAAAAGCAGGGGCAGCAGTGGTCAATGGAAAAAAAAAAAAAACATCGGGGACAGCAGCTTGCCTGAAGGCATGACAGCCCAGAGAGAAGAGCTAATCACACTCACCCAAGCCTTGCAGCTGGCCAAAGAGAAAAACACCAATATCTACACAGACAGCAAGTATGCTTTCACCACTGCTCACATACATGGGGCGATCTATAGAAAACAGGATTTACTCACATCTGATGGGAAAGATATTAAAAATAAAAAAGAAATCTTGAACCTATTAAAAGCCAAACACTTTCGAAAAAAAACTAACTGGCCATCATATATTGCACCCATCTCCAAAAAGGTCATGATGCCATAGTGAAGGGAAATCAGATGGCTGACCTTGCTGCCAAACATGCGGCCCTAGGGGAAAAAAAAAATAAAGAACTTAATAACCATTATAAACTCAAAGACGCAGGCTTGGACTACAGTCTAGAAGATCAAGAATAGAAAAAAAAAAATACCTGAGATATGTGTATATACTACCCAAGGAGTGGCTAAGACCCAAGATGGTCACTGGATCCTGCCCACCAGAGAAGGGTTACAATATGTAGCCAATCTACACAGGCTCCCCCACTTGGAAACTAAGAAGCTAAAAAAATTGTTAAGAGCTCAAACTACTATGTTACTAGATTGCCAGATGTTGCCCAGGAGTTTGTTAATGAATGCCAAGCCTGTGCCCTCACCAATGTCAGCCACCAGAATAATGCTCCCCAGAGGGGGTTTATGAGGTGACGGCCTGGTACATTCTGAAAAGTAGATTTCACTGAAGTTAATTTCGCCAAGTACAGTAATAAATATCTATTACTTTTTATAGACACCTTTTTAGGCTTGGTCGAAGCCTTCCCCACTAAGGAGACCGACAATGTTGAGGCAAAGAAGATATTAGAGGAAATGTCCCCATCATTTGGCATCCCTAAGGTACTTTCATCAATCAAGTGCCCCTCCTTCTTTGCCCAGGTAAGCCAAGGGTTAGCCAGAAAATTGGGGATCAATTGGAAGTTACATTGTCCCTATATACCCCAGACATCAGAACAGGTAGAGCAGATGAATAGAGAATTAAAAGAAACCTTGACTAAATCGGCTTTAGAGACATGCAGAAAAGATTATGAATCTCTCCTTCACTTCAACTTATTGTGAGTATGGAACACCACAGGAAAATTTAATCTTACACCCTTCCAACTCCTCAATTGGGGACCACCTTCCTTAACAGAAGCAGGGGGAATGTTTGACCCTGATGTTCCTTTTTCTGAACCCCTGCTAGCTCGCTTAAAGACCCTAGAACTGGTCAGAAAAATGCCTTGGAATTGCTGAAAAATAAAACAAAACAAAACAAAAACAAAAAAACGAAAAACAAACAAACAAACCAAAAAAACAAAAACAAACAAACAAAAAAAAACACCTACCTGCTGCTTTTGGCAAGCCCCACCACCGCTACTCCAGCATGTGCTGGGCTCCTGCACCCAGCCCACCATGGCTCACTGGCCCAGTGCTGCTCACATTCACCAGGCAGTGCACAGGAACCTCCTCCCTCCCTCTTACCACGGCAAGAGAAACTTTTGTCTCATTCAAGTGCATTTCAAGGTTATAAATCCTAGAGCTGTGACCTCATGTTGGCTTTGTTTGGCAGCTGGGCTAGCGGTTATTTTTCCTAGCTTTAAGACTAGAACTATGTAGAAGAAGTAGTGGGGAATGTGAGACTCCAACTTAGAGCGGTTCTCCCTGGAAGGTAAAGCCCCTGGATATTCCCCAAGGTTGTTGTCCCTGATCTCTACAAATGCAGTCAGAAAGAAGCTCTTTGTTATTTATAGCCTGCAAAAAGCCTTTTTGTTTCTGAGCCTTACAGCCAGAGATGTGATAATTGTAACTTTACAAAAGACATCCGGGCAGAGAACAACATTCCTCCCAACTCTTTCCAACTCTTCTCCCAACTCCTCCCATCTGTTCCCAACTCCTCTGAACTTTCATCCCAATTCCTCAGCCAGCTGTTAAAAGCCCCCTTCTGTCACAGCTCAGGGTCAAACTCCCCTGCCCTGCACGGTGGAAGGAGTTTGTCCTCAGCTAGCTGATAATAAAACCTCTTTCTGTTTGCATCAGGTATAGTTTTCTCTTGAGTCATTGGGGTGCTGGCCAGCTCATTCCGGGACTTGAATGGGCTTCAGTGGAGGGCCAGTTTCGGGGGTCTTACACATGGAGACCTAATACCAATATTCTTCAAACTATTATGCAAAATCAAAAGAGAAGGAATACTATTGAGTTTATTCTATGAAGCCAGATTACAATTATATTCAAATGATACAAAGACCCAATGAAGAAAGGAAACTTCACACCATTTTCCCGTATGAATACCAAAGCAAAAATACTCAATAAAATCCTTGCAAACCGAATCAAAGAATACATCAAAACGATCATCCATCATTTCAAGTAGGCTTCATCCCTGGGATGGTTTAATATATGGAAATCCATCAAATTAATCCACTATAGAAATAAACTCAAAGACAAAAACAACATGCTCAACTCATTAGATGCTGAGAAAGTATTTGACAAAATGCACACCCATTTATAATGAAAATCCAAGAAAGATCAAGAATGCAAGGCCCATATCTAAACATAAAAAAAACAATGGACAGCAAACCAGTAGCCAGCATTAAACTAAATGTTGAGAAACTTGAAACAATCCCACTATATTAGGGACTAGACAAGTCTGCCCACTTTCTCCCTACCTATTCAATATAGTAGTTGAAGACCTATCCAGAGTAATTAGACAACAAAAGGAGAACAAATGAATAAAAATTGGAAAGGAAGAAGTCAAAATATTACTATTTCCAGATGATATGATAGCATGTATCAGTGACCCAAAAATTTGCCAGAGAAATCCTAAACCTGATACACAACTTCAGTGCTGTAGTTGAATATAAAATTAACTCAAACAAGTCAATGGCCTTTTTCTACACAAAGGAAAAGCAGGATGAAAAACAAACTAAACAAAAAACAAACAAACAAACAAACAAAAAAACACCCTTCACAATAGTCACAAATAATATAAAATACCTTGGTGTGAATCTAACTTATGAAGAGAAAAATACATATGGTAAAAACTTCAAATCTCTGAAGAAAGAAATCAAAAAAGATCTCAGAAGATGGAAAGATAGCCCATGCACATGGATTGGAAGGATTAATAGAGTAAAAATGGCTGTCCTACCAAAAGGAATCTATAGATTCAATGCAATCACCATCAAAATACCAACTTAATTCTTCACTGAGTTAGAAAGGGCAATTTGCAAATTCACCTGAAATTAAACAAAAAAACCAACAACAAACAAACAAAAACAAAAACAAAACAAGACAAAAAACAACCCTAAGATAGGAAAAAGTATCCCTAACAATAAAAGAACCTTTTGTGGAATAACCATGCATGAACTCAAGCTGTACTACAGAGCAATTGTGATAAAAATGGCATGGTATAGGTAGAGTGATAGACAAGTAGATAAATGAAATAGAACTGAAGACAGAGAAATAAACCGACACACATATGGACACTTGATCTTTGATAAAGGAGCTAAAACAATCCAGTGGAACAAAGACAGCATTTTCAAACAGTGGTGCTGGCTCAATTGGCAGTCACCATGTAGAAGAAGGCATATTGATCTATTCTCATCCCTTGTACAATGCTCAAGTCTAAGTGGATCAAGGAACTGTACATAAAACCAGAGACACTGAAACTTATAGGGAAGAAAGTGGGGAAGAACATGGAACATGGGAAAAGGGGGAAAATTCTTGATGAAAAGAAAAAAAAAAGAGCAGCAATGGCTTGTGCTGCAAGATTAAACATGGAAAAATGGAACCTCATAAAATTGCTAAGCTTCTGTAAGGTCAAGGACACTATCAATAGGACAAAACTGCATCCAACAGATTGGGAAAAAAAAAATCTTTACCAATCCTAAATAAGATAGGGGTCTAATATCTAATACATATAAAGAGATCAAAAATCTGGACTCCAGAAAATCAATTTTCTCTATTTTTAAAAATTGGGACAGAGCTAAACAAATAATTCCCAACTAAGGAATACCGAATGATTTAGAAGCACCTAAAAAATAGTCAACATCCTTAATCATCAGGGAAATGTAAGTCAAAATAACCCAGACATCCCACCTCACAACCGTCAGAATGGCTAAGATGTAAAATTCAGATAACAGCAGATGCTGGCGAGAATGTGTTGAAATATGAACACTCCATTGCTGGTGGATTTGCAAGCTGTTACAAACAGTTTGGAAATCAGTCTGGTGGTTCCTCAGAAAATTGGACATAATTCTACTAGAAGATCCAGCAATAGTCCTCCTGGGCATATACCCAGAAGATGTTCCAACTTGTAATAAGGACACATGCTTCACTATGTTTATAGCAGCCTTATGTATAATAACAAGAATCTGAAAATAAATCAGGTGACTCTCTTTAGAAGAATCAATATAGTAAATATGGTACTTTTTCTATAATGAATTACTACACAGCTATTAAAAGCAATGATTTAATGAAATTCTTAGACAAATGGTTGGATCTGGATGATATCTTCCTAAGTGAGATAATCCAATCACAAAAGAACACACATAATATGCAATCATTGATAAATGGATATTATCCCTGAATCCCAGAATGACCAAGGTAAAATTTGCAAAACCCATGAAACTCAAGAAGAAAGACCAAAGTGTGATTATGTTGTTCCTTCTTAGAATGGGGAACAAAATACCCATGGGAGGAGTTACAGAGACAAAGTTTGGAGCTTAGACTGAACGAATCCATACACTGCCTCACTTGGGGATCCATCCCATAAACAGCCACCAAACCCAGATATTATTGAAGATGCACCAAGAGCTTGGGGACAGGAGACTGATATAGTTGTCTCCTGAGAGGAACTGCCAGTGCCTAACAAATAAAGAAGTGGATGTTCACTGACATCCATTGGACTGAGCACAGGGTTCCCAAATATGGAGCTAGAGAAAGTACCCAAGGAGCTTAAGGAGTTTGCAGGAACTTAGGAGGAAAAAAAAAACATAAACTAACAAGTACCCCCACAATTCTTGGGACTAAACCACCAATCAAAGAAAAGAAATAATGGGGCACATGGACCCAGCTGCATATGTAGCAGAGGATGGAGTAGTTGGTCAACAATGGGAGGAGAGCCACTTGTTCCTATAAAGGTCCTATGCCCCAGTATTGGGAAATGCCTGGGCTAGGAATTGGGAGTGGGTGTGTTGGGGAGCAGGGGGAGAGGGGAGAGGACAGGGGATTTTTGAAAGGGAAACTAGAAAAGGGGATAACATGTGAAATATGAATAAAGTAAGTATATAATAGAAAAAGAAATGAAATAATTTATTTGCAGGTATTATGAAATAAATTCATGTATGGCAAACATATTATAGGAACTATGTTCAGGTTTTTTCCTGGGGCAAAATCATAGCAAGTTATTGTTTCTCAACATATTGTGACTATAGTTTCAAGAGTAGGTATATGTGCTGCTAAAACTCGTGTATAAGAATAGATAAATATAGGTAAAATTAAAAATGAAGTCTATGAAAACTCTTAACAAAGATTTCTTCCATTTTAGGAGACTAGGTAAAGGTCTAATGAAATGCAGGACACAATTAATGGCCAACACTGGATAAGCTATACCTTTAGTAAGAGACTCCTCTGAAACACTTATGTCATCTTCTTCATCATCACAGTCCAAAATTATAAGTAACCTTCCTTTGGTATCACCATCATTTTCTTAAGCGCCATTCTTCTCTTAAGAACTTAATAGTCCTCTTAGTTTAAAAAAAAAATAAAAAATTAAAAGGAAAAAAAAGAACTTAGTTATCTGAATAAAAGGTATCATTTAAATAATTAAAATGACAAAAAAATCAAATAATTATCTTAGTTCAATGAAAGATCATTTCTTTTGTTTTTTAATATATAGTATTTTTAATCATTTGTCTTTATCAGAGAGTTCTGTATACATATTCAATATGGTGATGCATATATATGTGTGTGTGTGTGTGTGTGTATATATACACAAATATACACATACACACACACATACACACACACACATACATACACACATATACCCATACACACACACACACACACACACACACACACACATACACACACACACACACACACATATATATATACTTCCCAGGAACATTTTCTCTATGTATCCTATTTATCATGTCCCTTTCCCTCACAACTTGTTTCAAAACCTTCTTTAACTTATTTAAAAAAAAAAAAACTCCTTCAGAACCAAAGTTAACAATCTGCCATTTCTCAGTTTAAAAAAGACATAACCTGGCCACATTTCAATATGTGATTCCTCCCCTCCTTCCAGAAAACGATGAGCAAAATTTGTTCGCCTGTAATTTTTGAGGCATCTGAATTTTGATCGAATCACCCATACATTCTTTTTAAACAAAACATAAGCAATTCTGTTTATCAGTTTATCTCAGTCTAAGGTAAACTCACAGTTCTATCCAGAAAGATAAAGAACATGGTAACTGTATGTTCATATCAAAAAGACCCAACGCTTAGTCTACAAGAAACACTCATCACCACCACCCAAACATAAAGGCCTTATATTGGAGAATATGGGGATTTGGGGAAGCCGAGGATTTCAAACATCTGAAGATTGTAAGTTCGAGGCCAGCCCAAGACAGGGCAGCCGGAACTACAAAGATAGATCCCATCCTACAGAAATAAAATTGAGAGAAAAAGCTGAACATGGTAGTGCAAGTCTTTAATCCCAATAAATGGGCAATTGAGATGGAAGGATCCGTGGTCAGAATCCATACCAGCTGACTTATGAATCTCTTGCAATATTTCCTCTTCTTCTTTTCATTCATTCTTCTTATACAACTCTACTGTCTGTAATGTTCATAAAGTGTATATCAAAGGAACACACCGTAGACAAGACAACGAGGAGGGAGGAATCCTCAGTGTGTTTCTAATGGATCCTGAACAGCACACAGGACAAGCGCCAAGGCTTCTCACCCATGGCTCCCTGGCCCCCGACCCCTAGTCCTGCAGCCGGCTCTCTGATCCTATCCCAAGGCCCCAAGCTTTTCTCTTCAAAGGGTTCCCAATCCTCTCTGCCCCTGACCTGTTCATTCCTCTTCCATGAATACGGTCCTCCACCTTCCATTCACCCTCAGATACCAGAGGAAATGACTATGAGGAGCCTTTTCCTCACATAATGGCCACCTGGGCCTGAGATGTCCGACCCCGTAACACCTCGATTAACTGTCCAACAACCATGATCAGAGCCAACTATCACTTACAGATCATCTAAGAGGAGAACACCTTCCAACCGCACCCTTCCCTGCTCAGATCCTCAAAGGAAAAAAACACTTGTCAGGAGCCAGGCCCGGATAGAGGTCTCTATGTACCCTTAGTGATGCCAAATGGACAAAAGAGGTCTCACCCAAGGCCTGCGCTGATTGGCTGAATATACCCTGCGCATGCGTACATGGAGTACCAGGTACCATCATTTTGAAGTGAGTTTTCAGGAGGTGGGAATAAGCTACTGGCTTTAAGACAAATGATTTCCTGTTTATAGGTTGATAAGCCCTTACAAACTTGAAAAACTTGAACAAATGTGTAACATATGAAACACTGCAAATGACACTAGTTAATTTCAACTGTAGAGGCTCTTGTAAGCATTTTTGGATTTTATTTATTTATGTGCGAAAGCATTTAATGTTGTGGACTTCTGCATGTACATACGCAAACCAGAAGAGTCTATGCTGTCCTAAGAGTTCAGAAAGGAGCATCCAGAATCCCTACAACCTCTGGTACCCTCCTGTCTCCACCTTCCTAGTATTGAGCTGGATTAGAAGAGTGTGCTAGGCAGTGCAGGCCCTCTCTCTCACTTATGTGCTTAGCCTCTCTGGCCCTCTCTCTCACTTATGTGCTAGGCAGCCCAGGCCCTCTCTCTCACTCATACGTTAGGCCTTGCAGGCCCTCTCTCTCACTTATGTGCTTGGCTGGGCAGACCCTCTCTCTCACTTATGCCTCTGTTGCATACAGAGGCTGGAAGAGAGCACTGATTCTCTGAAAACGTGACTGTGCACAAATTGTGAGCCACTATGTGGGTGCTTTGTGCACCGTCCTCTGCATAGAACAGGTGCTTTTTTTTGTTTGTTTGTTTTTGTTTTTTGTTTTATTTATTATTATTATTATTTTTCTAAACCGGGTTTCTCTCTGTAGCCCTGATTTTCCTGGAACTTACAACAGGCTGTCCTTGAATTCAGAAATCTTTGGCTTCTGCCTCCCAAATGCAGGCATGAACCACTACTGCCGAAACAACAGTTGCTCTTAATAGCTAGTTTTTCTTTTCTTTTTTTCAACTAGACTAGTGTGTATTTCATGCATCCTAAGGCATTCTGCCCATTTACTTTCAATCTTTTCTTACTTGTATATTAGTTTTTCAAAAAGGCTATAACTTTAAAAAAGACCAAAGTGGGATATATGGGCTGGTTTGGTGGAAAGAAATGGAAGGAAGAAGTTAGGCATAATAATAATAATAATAATAATAATAATAATAATAATAATAATAATAATAAACAATAATAGAAAAATTTTAAAGTTTTTAAGTCTATCATTATTAAAATGTGTGAGTGCTCTCTTTATGTGGTCACCTACATGACAGAAGGCGGCATCAGATCACTTTATAAACGGTAGTAAGCCACCATGTTTTTGCTGAGAAATGAACTCAGGATCTGTAAAATATTAGCAGTGCTCCTAACTGCTGAGCAATCCCACCATTTCTAGAAATAGTTTTGATTTAAGTTTTAATGCATTATGATAAGAAAATATACATAATTTCAATTTATCTGAATTTGTTAACATCTAAAAGCATATTTTAAGTAAACAGACTTACATCACATTCTTATTTTTCTTTTGTACCACAACTCCTCTAGCTGATGCCCACTCAAAACCTATTAAACCTTTCATTTTTTATCATATTCCTTAATATTTATAAAATATTGTAACAATAAAATGAATATTATAAAGTTTTTTTGATATAAAACAACAATCAATTGAATAGTCTTATGTAGATGTTTGTCTGCAGCAATACTGAAAATACATTTTTCTCAATATAAATTATAAGTAACTCCAAATATATTAACTGTATTATATTTTAAAATAATATATAACTATTTTTTTAATGAACATAAATAGTATTTTTTTGTTTTTTTGTTTGTTTGTTTGTTTTGTTTTTAGTTGAGCTTAAAAATCTTGACATACAGATTATGCTAAGAGGACTCTGAAGCTGTCTTGTGTGAGGCTAGTCCAGTGGCTGGCAAATACAGAAGTAGATGCTCACAGTCACCTATTGAGTGGAACACATGGCCTCCAATGGAGGAGCTAGAGAAAGTACCCATGGAGCTGAGGGGATTTGAAACCCTAAATAAGGAACAAATTATGAACTAACCAGTACCTCCAGAGCTTGTGTCTGTAGTTGAATATGTAGCAGGGGATAGACTGGTAGGCCATCTGTGGGTGGAGAGGCCCTTGGTTTTGAGAAGGTTATATGCCTCAGTACAGAGTACTGCCAGGGACAGGAGTTGGGAGTAGGTGGGCTGGGGAGCAAGGACGGGGAAGGGTGTAGGGGAATATTGGAATGTAAATGAAGAAAATATCTAACAAAACATGAAATTAAAAAAAAATCTTGGCTTACTGTGATTCAAACAAAATAAGAACAGTTTATGAAAACTGGATTTCATTGTAATAAGGATCTACTTGAATTTCCCTCACATCACCAAAGAATTTTACCTACATAGTAGCTAAGATAAGAGTTCACATTTCTGCTGCACCAAGAAATGAATTGAAGGCATGATTTTGGATACTAATTTCCTGCTATGGTCAAAGCTATTTGACTTGAGTGATTGTTGTCATTCTCACAATACATGTTACAGGGTACATTCACTTAAGGAATGGTGTGTGTATTAAGATGGTCTATCCCTGAAGTCATTCATCAACCGTTTCAATGAAGAATGGTTCTGCTTGGAGGGTGTCACAGAAGTTAGTTGAGGGTAGGATTCAGTTTTATTGGATGTGATTTTTTTTCAAAAGCATTCATCTCAGAATAGTAGTAACTTATAAAGTCCTCTTCAGAATTGATACAATAATAAAAAATATCAAGCAAAACCTTCAGTCTCACTCTTTGTTTTTCTCTTATAAGCCACCTCCCAAATTAATTGTCTACATTAATTTTGGTTTATAAACAGTTTTGAAATATATAACCTGTTTTGAAAACCATAGTATAGTGTAAAAACAACAAATAAACAATCCTACAAATAGAGAGGCTGAGATAGGAGAAGTATAATTTCAAGACCATTATGTGGCACACAGCAAGGCTGTGTTATGTACAAAAAAGCAGAAAGACTATATGGATTGTACAACATTGGACCTATTAATCCCATTTTCCAAATTAGGGACAACAGAATGACACAAGGCTAATTTCTAAATACTCACATTTATGAATTTCAATTAATTAGGTTATGTTGGTAATATTAATTTTCATATTAACAGATATTAAGGTATATGATTACTTCATATTAATTTTCTTGTTAGAGGTGGAAGTATGTTTATGTGGATTTGTTGAAAGATTAATTTCTTGCTTCATCTAGGGTGTAGTTTCACTCCTTCAGTGGGTGTTTTCCATCTATTATTCTTTCTGGGGCTGGATTTATGGAAACGTTATGTGTAAAATTGGTTTTGTCATGGAATATATTATTTTCTCTGTCTATGGTGATTGAGAGTTTTTTTCAGTATAGGAGCATGGGCTAGGATTTATGTTCTCTAGAGGCAGAACAGATACTGGGATTCGTATGCTTTTATGAAAATACATCCATGAGTTGAGAGAGGAGGACTTCCACTGGCCTGTGTACCCTAGTGCCATGTTCTAGGTGCTGCTAGTGATGGAGGAACTAAGTGACAACAGAAACCACCTCTTTCATAAACCAACCTAAGAATGTCAGGCGGAGTTCATTTTGGCTGACTCATGGTAACCGGATCTTATAGAGAGAGGTTGGGACTCATGTATCACTTCAGATAGTGCTTTAAAGTTCAGTCTTTTATATTTTACAGAGAAGGAAAAGAGAGAAATCACTTCATGAAGGATAACACCCAAGAAAGCAAATGATCAGGGCAGCTTTATGGCAACACAACAATGTGCCCAACACTAGTATTTCCTAGTGGTTTGGTGGTGTTAAGTAGCCATGAAGGCTACTGGACCTTAGAGGGGCTGGAGAAAGTCAGATTGCTTTTTGTTATTGTTTTCTTTTATTTTAACATTTCCCTTTTTCAGGCAGTCTCATTTAGTTTTTCCCTGCTGCTAAGACACCAAATGTTATCAGGTACATTCGACCTTACTGATCTCCATGGGACTATACTTGGCAGGATCAGAGTGGAAACTGGGTATTTTACAACCAATTAACTTGTCCACTTGCCTACCTCTGGTCATCTCAATTTCTCCACCTAAATCCTTTACTGATAATTTCTTCAGCATGCAGCCTATGACATGATTCACAGGCAGGTACTAGAACTGCTTCTGCTTCAGTACGAAATTCAAGTCCTTTCTTTTCTTTAGGACTTGTTAACATTTGAAGGTATACAAATGCATTTATCTGAGGAAGAATGGGCTATACTTAACCCATCCAAGGAGGCACTATACAGTGCTTTAATGCTGGACATCTACAAGCTAACCACCTCTGTAGGTAAAAATAACTCCTTTCCTTTGTGTATGCACTGTGTAACCTGGACTGTGCTCATGAAAAATACACCTTGGGAGAAATTACGTTTTGGGTTATAATTGATTTAGATTGCTTCTTCACTGTTGAATCAGAAACTGCTACAGAAAAATATTTCTTTTCTATGTTATTTTTTGTTTTTGGGGTTGTTTGTTTTTCAAGATATATTTTCTCTGCATAACCCTGGCCATCTTCAAGATAACTCTGTACACAGGCCTGACCACAAACTCACCTGCCTTTGCCTCCCAAGATCTGAGTTTAAAACATGTACTACCACCACCACCACCACCACCACCACCACCACCACCACCATCACCACCACCACAACCACCACCACCACCATGATCCAGCTCAGCATAAAAGTTCTTAGTTTTAATGAGGATCAATTATTCCTTTTAGAATGAATATTTCTTCCATGAAATCTAGAACTCTTAATTCACTTAGTCATAGATATCTTCCAGTTTTCCTAAATCTTTAATTTTGTTCTTACATTTAAATCCATGCCCTTGTGAATTAATTTAAAAACAGTTTGAAGTTGAGATTGAGGCTGATTCTTTTACCTATTATGTGTCATGGCTCTCTAGGGAAACAAAACGTACAGCAAAAATAATTAAGTAAATAAATAAATAAATAAAAATTATATATATATATATATATATAATGCATGATTTTATAAAACTATGATGTATATGTATATATTATATATTATTTATTTATTTATTTGTTTGTTTATTTATTTATTTATTTATTTATTTATTTATTTATTTTTATTAGGTATTTTCCTCAATTACATTTCCAATGCTATCCAAAAAGTCCCCAATACACTCCACCACCAGTCCCCCACCAACCCACCCCCACCCCTTGGCCCTGGCATTCCCCTGTACTGGGGCATATAAAGTTGGCAAGTGCAATGGGCCTCTCTTTCCAGTGATGGCCGACTAGGCCATCTTTTGATACAAATGCAGCTAGAGTCAAGAGCTCTGGGGTACTGGTTAGTTCATAATAATGTTCCACCTATGGGGTTGCAGTTCCCTTTAGCTCCTTGGGTACATTCTCTAGCTCCTCCATTGGGGGCCCTTTGATCCATGCAATAGCTGACTGTGAGCATCCACTTCTGTGTTTGCTAGGCCCCTGCATTGTCTCACAAGAGACAGCTATATCTGGGTCCTTTCAGCAAAATCTTGCTAGTGTATGTAATGGTGTCAGGGTTTGGAAGTTGATTATGGGATGGATCCCTGGATATAGCAGCCTTTAGATGGTCCATCCTTTCTTCACAGCTCCAAACTTTGTCTCTGTAACTCTTTCCATGGGTGATTTGTTCCCAATTCCAAGAAGGAGCACAGTGTCCACACTTTGGTCTTCGTTCTTCTTGAGTTTCATGTGTTTAGCAAATTGTATCTTATATCTTGGGTATCCTAAGTTTTTGGGCTAATATCCACTTCTCAGAGAGTACATATTGTGTGAGTTCCTTTGTGAATATGTTACCTCACTCAGGATGATGCCATCCAGATCCATCCATTTGCCTAGGAATTTTATAAATTCATTCCTTTTAATAGCTGAGTAGTACTCCATTGTGTAAATGTACCACATTTTCTGTATCCATTCCTCTGTTGAGGGGCATCTGGGTTCTTTCCAGCTTCTGGCTATTATAAATAAGGCTTCTATGAACATAGTGGAGCATGTGTCCTTCTTACTGGTTGGAACATCTTCTGGATACATGCCCAGGAGAGGTATTGCTGGATCCTCTGTAGTATTATGTTCAATTTTCTGAGGAACCACCAAACTGATTTCCAGAGTGGTTGTACCAGCTTGCGATCCCACCAACAATGAAGGAGTGTTCCTCTTTCTCCACATCCTCGCCAGCATCTGCTGTCACCTGAATTTTTGATCTTAGCCATTCTGACTGGTGTGAGGTGGACTCTCAGGGTTGTTTTGAGTTGCATTTCTCTGATGATTAAGGATGTTGAACATTTTTTCAGGTGCTTCTCTGCCATTCGGTATTCCTCAGGTGAGAATTCTTTGTTCAGTTCTGAGCCCCATTTTATAACGGGGTTATTTGATTTTCTGGAGTCCACCTTCTTGAGTTCCTTATATATATTGGATATTAGTCCCCTATCTGATTTAGGATAGGTAAAGATCCTTTCCCAATCTGTTGGTGGTCTTTTTGTCTTCTTGACAGTGTCTTTTGCCTTGCAGAAGCTTTGCAACTATATGAGGTCCCATTTATCAATTCTCGATCTTACAGCACAAGCCTTTGCTGTTCTATTCAGGAATTTTTCCCCTGTGACCATATCTTCGAGGCTTTTACCTACTTTCTCCTCTATAAGTTTCAGTGTCTCTTGTTTTATGTGGAGTTCCTTAATCCACTTAGATTTGACCTTAGTACAAAGAGATAGGAATGGATCAATTCTCATTCTTCTACATGATAACTGCCAGTTGTGCCAGCACCATTTGTTGAAAATGCTGTCTTTTTTCCACTGGATGATTTTTGCTCCCTTGTCAAAGATCAGGTGACCATAGGTATGTGGGTTGATCTCAGGGTCTTCAATTCTGTTCCATTGGTCTACTTGTCTGTCGTTATACCAGTAACATGCAGTTTTTATCACAATTGCTCTGTAGTACAGCTTTAGGTCAGGGATGGTGATTCCACCAGAGGTTATTTTATCCTTGAGAAGAGTTTTTGCTATCCTAGGTTTTTTGTTGTTCCAGATGAATTTGCAGATTGCCCTTTCTAGTTCGTTGAAGAATTGAGTTGGAATTTTGATGGGGATTGCATTGGATCTGTAGATTGCTTTTGGTAAGATAGCCATTTTTACAATGTTGATCCTGCCAATCCATGAGCATGGGAGGTCTTTCCATCTTCTGAGATCTTCTTTAATTTCTTTCTTCAGGGACTTGAAGTTCTTGTCATACAGATCTTTCACTTCCTTTGGTAGAGTCACGCCAAGGTATTTTATATTGTTTGTGACTATTGAGAAAGGTGTTGTTTCCCTAATTTCCTTCTCTGCCTGTTTATCCTTTGTGTACAGAAAGGCCATTGACTTGCTTGAGTTAATTTTGTATCCAGCTACTTCACCGAAGCTATTTATCAGGCTTAGGAGATCTCTGGTGGAATTTTTAGGGTCACTCATGTACACTATCATATCATCTGCAAAAAGCGATATTTTGACTTCTTCTTTTCCGATTGGTATCCCCTTGATCTCCTTTTGTTGTCGAATTGCTCTGGCTAGGACTTCAAGTACAATGTTGAATAGGTAGGGAGAGAGTGGGCAGCCTTGTCTAATCCCTGATTTTAGTGGGATTTCTTCCAGCTTCTCACCATTTACTTTGATGTTGGCTACTGGTTTGCTGTATATTGCTTTTACCATGGTTATGTATGGGCCTTGAATTCCTGATCTTTCCAAGACTTTTATCATGAATGGGTGTTGGATTTTGTCAAATGCTTTTTCAGCATCTAACGAGATGATCATGTGGTTTTTGTCTTTGAGTTTGTTTATATAATGGGTTACATTGATGGATTTTCGTATATTGAACCATCCTTGCATCCCTGGGATGAAACCTACTTGGTCAGGATGGATGATTGTTTTGATGTGTTCTTGAATTCGGTTAGGGAGAACTTTATTGAGGATTTTTGCATCAATATTCATAAGGGAAATTGGTCTGAAGTTCTCTATCTTTCTTGGGTCTTTATGTGGTTTAGGTATCAGAGTAATTATGTCTTCATAGAAATGAGTTGGGTAGAGTACCTTCAGATTCTATTTTGTGGAATAGTTTGTGAAGAACTGGGATTAGATCTTCTTTGGCTTTTTTTAGTTGAGAGACTATTAATGACTGCTTCTATTTCTTTAGGGGATATAGGGCTGTTTAGATCATTAACCTGATCTTGATTCAACTTTGGTACCTGGTATCTGTCTAGAAACTTGTCCATTTCATTCAGGTTCTCCAGTTTTGTTGACTATAGCCTTTTGTAAAATGATCTGATGGTGTTTTGGGTTTCTTCAGGGTCTGTTGTTATGTCTCCCTTTTCATTTCTGATTCTGTTAATTAGAATAATTTCCCTATGCCCTCTAGTGAGTCTGGTTAAGGGATTATCTATCTTGTTGATTTTCTCAAAGAACCAGCTCCTCGATTGGTTGATTCTTTGAATTGTTCTTCTTGTTTCCACTTGGTTGATTTCACCCCTGAGTTTGATTATAAAAAATAAAACTTATATATATATATATGTATATATATATATATATATATATTTATATATATATATATATGCATGATTTTATAAATCTATGATGTATATATTATATATTATTTATTTATTCATTTATTTATTTTTAATTTTTAATTTTCCTCTGTAGAGTACTCTAGAGATGATATTAAATAGATGCTCAACCTCAACTGGCAGTTTTGTTTTCTTTTTTTTTTTTATTACATATTTTCCTCAATTCCAATTCCAATGTTATCCCAAAAGTCCCCCATGCCCTCTGCCCCACTCCCCTACACTCCCATTCCCTCTTTTTGGCCCTGGCATCCCTGTACTAGGACATATAAAATGTGTTTGTCCAATGGGCTTCTCTTTCCAGTGACGGCCTTCTAGGTCATCTTTTGATACATATGCTGCTAGAGTAATAACTCCGGGGTACTGGTTAGTTTATAATGTTGTTGCACCTACATGGTTGCAGATGTCTTTATTAACTTGGATACTTTCTCTAGCTCCTCCACTGGGGGCCCTGTAATCCATTCAATTTTTGACTGTGAGCATCCACTTATGTGATTGCTAGGCCTCGTCCTAGTGTCACAAGAGACAGCTATATCAGGGTCCTTTCAGCAAACACTTGCTAGTGTATGCAACGGTGTCATCGTTTGGAGGCTAATTATGGGATGGATCTCTGGATATGGCACTCTTTAGATGGTCCATCCTTTTGTCTCAGCTCCAAACCCTGTCTCTGTAACTCCTTCCATGGGTGATTGTTCCCAATTCTCTCTCTTTTTTTTTTTTTTTTTTTGGTTTTTCGAGACAGGGTTTCTCTGTATAGCCTTGACTGTCCTGGAACTCACTTTGTAGACCAGGCTGGCCTCGAACTCAGAAATCCGCCTGCCTCTGCCTCCCGAGTGCTGGAATTAAAGGCGTGCGCCACCACCCCCGGCTGTTCCCAATTCTAAGAAGGGACAAAGTGTCCACACTTTGGTGTTCGTTCTTCTTCAGTTTCATGTGTTGTACAAATTGTCTCTTATATCTGGGGTATACTAAGTTTCTGGGTTAATATTCACTTATCAGTGAGTATATATTGTGTGAGTTCTTTTGTGATTGGGTTACCTGACTCAGGATGATGCCCTCCAGGTCCAACCATTTACCTAGGAATTTGGTAAATTCATTCTTTTTAATCGCTGAGTACTCCATTGTGTAAATGTAGCACATTGTTTGCATCCATTCCTCTGTTGAGTTGCACATGAGTTCTTTCCAG